>NC_081415.1:24383748-24696248 GCF_030272615.1 Cryptomeria japonica | reverse complement strand
TTTATCCTCCACCCACTTGCATTTTCCTACAAATGCAAGTTGCACAACTATTTTAAATAAATAAATAATTTATTTAAAATCCTATTTATCGTCACCCACTTGAAACCTTTAATGGTTTCCCTTAAAGTCTTCAAACTTAATGGCTTCCTTCTAGAGTCTTCTTAAGCCTTTAATGGTTTCTCTTAAAGTCTTCAAACTTAATGGCTTCCTTCTAGAGCCTTCCCAAGCCTTTAATGGTTTCCCTCAAAGTCTTCAAGCATTTAATGCTTTATCTTCTTTTTTCTCATGTAGATAAATTAAGATTTATTTAAATAAAATCCAAAATTCACATTCACATTTAAATAAATTAATATTTATTTAAATATCTATCCAAATGCAAATTACACCATTTAATTGAAATAAATGATTTTATTTCAAATGAAAATCTCAAAATTCCTCCCACTTGCATTCTTCTACAAAATCCACTTGCATGCCTAAATCCCTTCTAGATTCTTCTAACTCCTTCTAATTAGCCTAATCTTGTTGGCAATAGAGCATTATAATAGACAATGAAAGATTGTTGGCATTTCAATAAGGATATTGAGAAGGTTGTTGATGATTATGGATAAAACTAATTAAGGATGTTTACTGTGTTAATATTATTATTTTATCATTGATGTCAAGAAATTGATTTTATAATTCAGTATGATGTTGCAATATCTTGAGAAGTATGATTTGAAGAGTATAAAGATATTGATAAAAGACACAGAAAGATTATGATGAATAAGGGGATGAATAAGGTATTCAATGGACAACTATTACCAATTCAAACAATGATGAGATCATGATGTTTAGATTGTTTTAACATCATACATATGTTGTAAATTGTAAAGGTTACTACTATACTATGTTATCAAGCAAAGAACCTAGTCGGTAAACCCTAAGGTTATCGCTATTGGTTAATGAAGGCAGAATGTCTACCGAGTGAAGTTTAGTATTCACCGAGTTGTTACCGAGTTGTAACCGAGCTGTAACAGAATGCATTAAATGTTTACATGCATTATGTAATGAAGGAAGCTGATGAGCTAGAATTGATTAAATGATTGGTATACCATGCATGAAGTTTGTTAATGAATCTATGGCAAAGGAAAGTCGGCATGAAGATCTACAATGTAGATTGAACCACAATACCCTAACACAAGTTCCAAGGTGGGGTAAAATGTTTTCAGATTGAAAGATGCATTGAACCTGGACAAGATTGAAGATCTGATGGCTATGATTGATCATGGGCAATGTGATCAAGGAGATTAAGCGGTTAGCTAATTGTTTATAAATAGGAAACTGTTGATAAACAATGCATGTGGGCAAGTGTATGCACAGGGATGCTACATAGTGATTACCGAGCATAGAAGCTTAAAGACCTGTTTGAATAACAAAGTATAGAAGCCCAACAGATGGACAAGATTAGTTCTATGTCTAGATTGTATTGAACAAATAGGAATCTGCTTTAGCATTTTAGATGTGAAGTTGCAGATAGATTTATATTACTGTTATTTTGTGAAAGTGACAGAAAATCTCTTAACCGAGTGGACTTAACAGTCTTATTTGTAAAACCCTCTAGCAAGGTGACATTTTGATTGAGTGTTTGAAATCCTTTAACAAGGTCACTTCTAACAAGGTGAAGATCCTAACAGATCTAAGGGAAATCCCTTAACCGGGTCACATCTAGCAATGTGTTTGTAATCTTTAACAAGATTTTCTTTTAACCGAGCATACTCTAGAAGAGTATATTTCTTAGTGGGTCCGAAATCCCATAGTGGTTTTTCCTTATTTGGGTTTCCACATTAAATCTGGTGTTATGAGGTTTATGATGTTTATATCCTTTTGAGTTTGCATGTTTAACAGTTTTGGTTTTATTACTGAAGTATATATTACCGAGGTTGAATCTAATGTTTTTATGGATGATTAAGTTTGTATGATTCACCCCCCCCCCCTCTCATCTTGTTGGCTATTGGATCTGTACTTACATTATGTATTAGAACTATCAATTGGTATCAGAGCATTGGACTCCAGAAGAAGTTTAAAGGCACTTGAGTTAAAGATCCAAAGATGTATAAGAGGGATGTATCAAAACTAAAAAAGTCAAGTTTCTCTACATGGCAGAAAAGGATGAAGTTACATCTATCAGGAGTTGGAGAATATGGTATATACTATCTGGAGAATGATTTTGTTACACCGAGCACCTATCCATTGACTATGGAAGAGATAAAGGCAAAGCAAGAACATATTCAAGCAATGATTGAAATAACATCTACATTGACCGACTCAGAGTTTAATGATCTAGAAGGCTGTAATGATGCAAAGGCAATGTGGGATAAGCTCATATCTGTATATGGAGGAGATGAACATGTTCAAAGAGAAAAAGTAGATAGTCTAAGAGGACAAATTGAATCCATGAGGATGAATGAAGGTGAGAACATAACTCAGTTCAATACAAGACTAAAGGAGATTGTCAATCAAATCAAAGGAGCAGGTGGAACTATTGAAGAAAAGGATATAACAAGTAAGTTGTTAAGAACCCTTCTACCAGCTTATGCAATCCGAGTCTCTACAATCAATGAATTAAGGTATGTACCGGATATGTCAGTTTCTTTAGATTCTACTATTGGTAAGCTACATGCATTTGAGTTAAGTAATTTTGATAATAGTGGATCTTTGGTAAATAAAGTTGAATCTGCATTTAGTTCTTTTCATCTTGATGAATCTAATGATTACAATGAAAGAAAGTATAAGTACTCTGAAGGAGATCACAGTGGAGCAAGTGAAAGATTTTGTAAGAACATGGAAGAAGTACACAAACTGTATGAGAAAATTAGAAAGCAAGAAGAGTTTGAAGCACTATTAGCCAGAAGGTTACCGAGAGGCAAAGGTAAGTATAAAGGAAAACTACCTTTGAAATGTTTCAATTGTGATAAAATAGGACATATAGCTTCTAACTGTCCTGACAAAGATTCTACTGAAAAGAGAGATTACTTAGATGACAGACAGAAAGATAATCATTACAGAGGACATCGAGACTTCAGAAGAAGAGATAGAAAGACATGCTTAATAGCTGATGAGAAATCCAATGATGATAAATCAGATGAAACTGATACAGAGGAAAAAGCCCTAATATCTCGCATAAACACTAATGATTCTTGGATCATAGATAGTGGATGCTCACATCATATGACAAGAGATAAACACAAGTTTGTTATGCTAGAAGATTATGATGGAGGCTATGTTAGATTTGGTAATGATGCACCATGTCCGGTAAGAGGTAAAGGATCCATAACACTTCTTGACAATGCAAGATGCAATGATGTTTATTGGGTTGAAGGTTTGAAATATAATTTGTTGAGTGTAGCACAACTAAACAACACAGGTTACCGAATAGAATTTCAGAAAGGAATTGTCAAAGTTCATGACAAGCATGGAAAGTTAGCTGCTACCAGGACACAAACTAAAGGTAATACATTTCACCTTGACTCAACTCGAAATAAGTGTTTGTATGCAAAGATTGATGATACCTGGTTATGGCATAAAAGGTTTTGTCATGTAAATTTTGATAATTTGATCAAAATAAGCAAGAAGCACCGAGTAAGAGGTCTACCGAGTCTTGAAAAACTTGAGAATGCTATGTGCCGAGGATACCAGATGGGTAAGATGATAAGATCAAGCTTTTCAAGTAAGTCTTACACTTCTAAGGGAATTTTAGATCTTGTGCACACTGATCTTTGTGGTCCTATGAAAGTTCAAAGTTATTATGGTGATAAATATTTCACATTATTTGTGGATGACTATTCAAGGATGATGTCAGTAATGTTTTTAAAACAAAAATCAGAAGCTTTTCAAATGTTTAAATGGTACAAGGCAAGAGTTGAAAATGAAATAGGAAGACAACTGAAATGTCTTAGATCAAATAGAGGAGGAGAATTCACATCTAATGAGCTCAACTTATTCTGCAATGATAATGGTATTAAAAGACAAGTCTTTGCACCGAGAACTCCACAACAGAATGGAATAGCTGAGAGAAGAAACAGATCTATTGTGGATTGTACTAGAACACTAATGATTGAAAAAAAAGTGCCACAAACATTTTGGAGAGAAGCAATAAGCACAACAGTTTACACCTTGAACTGAGTTCAATTGAAGAAAGCTAATTTGAAGACTCCATATGAAATCTGGTATGACAAGAAACCTAATGTTAGTTATTTTAAAATCTTTGGAAGTAGATGCTATGTTCATAAAGATGATAGAAATGGCAAGTTTGATCAGAAAAGTGAAGAAGGAACATTTCTAGGTTATTCTTCTAGAAGCAAAGCATTTAAATGTCTGATCAAATCATCTAACAAAATAGTAGAAAGTGCAAATGTGGAAATTGATGAATTTGCAAAAAGAAATGATGAAAATTCCAAGGAACCAGAAGACTGTGATGAATTTGTCTATGTTCAACTGACAAGTCTTACCGAGAAAACTGTTGAAGAAAATGAAGAGAATATCCAGTTCTGAGTGATGAAGAAGATCATACAGAGCCTACCGAGCCTGTATTAGCCAAGTATGTTAGAAGACATCATGCACCAAGGTAGATTATAGGAGATAAGGATGATCCAGTGATGACAAGGAACAAAATGAGATAGAACACATGTTTGTTATCTGAATTTGAACCGAGAATAGTGAAAGGGGCATTTAACTGTGAAGATTGGATAAATGCTATGACAGAAGAGATTGATCAAATCAAGAAGAATGACACATGGACACTAATCCCAAGACCAAAGGACAAGAATGTAATTGGTACAAAGTGGATTTTCAAAAACAAGCTAAATGAAAAAGGAGAGGTCATTCGAAACAAAGCAAGACTAGTTTGCAAAGGTTATGCTCAAGAAGAAGGAATTGATTATGGTGAAACTTTTCCACCTGTTGCTAGACTTGAAGGAGTAAGAACATTGTTGGCATATGCTGCTTTCAAAAACTTCAAGGTATATCAAATGGATGTCAAATCTGAATTTCTAAATGGAATATTAGAAGAAGAAGTTTTTATTGAACAACCTGAAGGATTTGTTGAAGACAAGAATAAAGATCAGGTATGTAAATTGAACAAAGCTTTATATGGTTTGAAACAAGCACCAAGAGCATGGTATGAAAGATTGCACTCTTATTTGATTAAGATTGGTTTTATAAGGACAAGTGAGAACAACAACATGTATATGAAGAATGATGAAAATGGAATACTGATCTCAGCCATATTTATTAATGATATTATATTTTGTGGAAATGACTCTCTATGCAAAAACTTTGGAAATGAAATGAGAAAAGAATTTGAGATGTCATTAATCGGTGAGATAAAGTATTTTATAGGTTTACAGATACTGCAAATGAAAAATGAGATTTTCATTACTCAATCCAAATACATAAAGGAAATCTTGAAGAAATTTGGAATGGAGGATTCAAAACCAGTAAGTACTCCTATGACTACCAATTGTAAATTATCAAAGAATGATGAATCTGCATCTGTTGATGAGACACTTTACCGATCCATGATTGGAAAGCTACAATATGTTGTTCACAGTAGACCAGACATAGCACATGCAGTAGGTATAGTTGCAAGATTCTCTACAGATCCTAAGGAAACACACATGACAGCAATCAAAATGATTTTTAGATACTTGAAAGGCACTAAAGATTATGGCTTAGTATATTAGAAAGGAAATGATTTTGATTTAAAAGTTTATACTGATGCTGATTGGGCAGGCAACATTGATGACAAAAAAACACAAGTGGAGGAGCTTTCTTTTTAGGAAAAGACTAGTGAGTTGGCTTAGCAAGAAATAAGGATGTGTTTCACAGTCAATAGCAAAAGCTGAATACATTGTTGCAGCACTGAATTGTACCAACATTGCATGGATCAAACAACTGTTGGAAGGTATAAATGAGAAAGTTACCAAGCCAGTAACTATATTATGTGACAATACTAGTGCCATTAATATTTCAAAAAATCCTGTTATGCACTCTAAGACAAAACACATCTCTATCAAATATCATTATCTTAGAGAAGAAGCTCAAGAGAAGAAAGTGGTGTTGGAATATGTTAGCACAAAGGAACAAATAGTAGATATCTTCACCAAACCACTACCAAGGGACACTTTTGAATATCTCAGAAGTGAGTTAGGGGTCCTACCCCTATCTTCTACTCACTGATCGAGTTTGGTGAAAGCATCAATCCGATGACTCTATCAAATATCTTTTAGGAGTTGATGTTGATTTATACACTTTAGGATGTTTTCTAAAGGTGTATAGGACACAATACAGAAAATTACAGGGAACAAGAATTGAAGACAAAATGCTTTGACTGAGACTTAGTTGATACACAATAGCAAGAAATCACTTCATACAGAAAGTAATTATGTTCTTTACTTTTTGGCATTATTGTCAAAGGGGGAGAAGACTAATATCAGGGGAGAAGACTAAAAGAAGACTAAGAAGACTACAGATTGGAAAGAAGACTGAAGAAAGAAAACTAAAGAAAACAGGAGAAGTCTAATGTATGGGGGAGAAGTTTGATGATAGCAAGAGAGCATTTCAGCATTTCAGAATCACAACAATCCAAATCTTTTAAGGACAAATCAATTGGTTTTGCCATCGATGCCAAAGGGGGAGATTGTTGGCAATATAGCATTATAATAGACAATGAAAGATTGTTGGTATTTCAATAAGGATATTGAGAAGGTTGTTGATGATTATGGATATAACTGATTAAGGATGTTTACTGTCTTAATATTATTATTTTGTCATTGATGTCAAGAAATTGATTTTCTAATTCAGTATGATGTTGCCATATCTTGAAAAGTATGATTTGAAGAGTATAAAGATGTCGGTAAAAGACACAGAAAGATTATGATGAATAAGGGGATGAATAAGGTATTCAATGGGCAACTATTACTAAGTCAGACAATGATGAGATCATGATGTTTAGATTGTTTTAACATCATACATATGTTGTAAATTGTAAAGGTTAATACTATACTATGTTATCAAGCAAAGAACCTAGTCGGTAAACCCTAAGGAACCTAGTCGGTAAACCCTAAGGTTATCGCTATCGATTAATGAAGGCGAAATGTCTACTGAGTGAAGTTTAGTATTCACCGAGTTGTTACAGAGTTGTAACCAAGCTGTAATAGAATGCATTAAATGTTTACATGCATTATTTAATGAAGGAAGCTGATGAGCTGGAACTGATTAAATGATTGGTATGTCATGCATGAAGTTTGTTAATGAATCTATGGCAAAGGAAAGTCGACATGAAGATCTATAGTGCAGATTGAACCACAATACCCTGGCACAAGTTCCAAGAAATGTATGTAAGTTCCAAGGTGGGGTAAAACATTTTCAGATCAAAAGATGCATTGAACCTGGACAAGATTGAAGATCTAATGGCTATGACTGATCATGGGAAATGTGATCAAGGAGATTAAGCGGTTAGCTAATTGTTTATAAATAGGAAACTATTGATAAACAATGCATGTGGGCAAGTGTATGCACAGGGATGCTACATAGTGATTATCGAGCACAGAAGCTTGAAGACTTGTTTGAATAACAGAGTATAGAAGCCCATCAAATGGACAAGATTAGTTCTATGTCTAGATTGTATTGAGCAAATAGGAATCTGCTTTAGCATTTTAGATGTGAAGTTGCAGATAGATTTATATTACTGTTATTTTGTGAAAGTGACAGAAAATATCTTAACTGAGTGGACTTAATAGTCGTATTTGTAAAACCCTCTAGCAAGGTGACATTCTGATTGAGTGTTTGAAATCCTTTAACAAAGTCACTTCTAACAAGGTGAAGATCCTAATAGATCTAAGGGAAATCCCTTAACCAGGTCACATCTAGCAATGTGTTTGTAATCTTTAACAGGATTTTCTTTTAACCAAGCATACTCTAGAAGAGTATATTTCTTAGTGGGTCTGAAATCCCACAGTGGTTTTTCCCTATTTGGGTTTCCATATTAAATCTGGTGTTATGAGGTTTATGAAGTTTATATGCTTTTGAGTTTGCATGTTTAACAGTTTTGGTTTTATTACTGAAGTATATGTTACCGAGGTTGAATCTGATGTTTTTATGGATGATTAAGTTTGTATGATTCACCCCCCCCTCTCATCTTATTGGTTATTGGATCTGTACTTACATTAAGTATCAAAACTATCAAATCCTATCCTAATCATTGTCACATTCCTAAATAAGAGGAAGTCACTTCTCAAAAACCTCCAAAGTCTTCAATAACCATTTAAGGCTTTATGTCTTCAAATGGTTAACCTCTAAAGTCTTCCAAAACATTAAAGGCTCTTACATAACCATTTATGGTTAACTCACCTTTTACCTTTGGTTAGAGACTTTCCTCTAACTTAACCATCCTTTTGACTCATGGATCTCTTCAAAGCATTTATTTCTTTGACTAAGGTAGCCATTTAACCCTTGCATATTCATTTACCCCTTGGATAAAAGGAATAAACATTAACCTAACCCTAACCCAAACCCCTAGGGTAACCATCATGTCCCCTCAAGCATTTAATGTTGGCATATGGACACTCCAATGAGACATTGTGTGTGATTGAAGGTTTTGTCATTGATGGCAACCTTGCAATCCTATGGCACCGGCAAGACATTATACCGACAAAGCATTACACAGGCAACCTTGCAATCCTATGGCACTGGCAAGACATTATATTGGCAAAGCATTACACAGGAAACCTTGCAATCCTATGGCACCGGCAAGACATTCTATAGGCAAAGCATTATTCAAGCAAGACAGTGCACCGACATCAACAAGATCACTCTACACTGGCACCGGCACAGAAGAAAAGATGTATATCGACACAAAGGCTGACAAGATTTTTGATATGTAATATTTTATTTATTATTATAAGCCGACTTGGCAAATTGTAAAATGACTCTTGTATATAAAAGAGATCATTGTAGACATTTGTAAGACATGGATAGAAAGCATAAAGAAAATTACTAGGCAAACCTAATGTGCGAATTATAGGTCAAGGGTATATGTAAAGAACAGAGCAAGAACCGGTACTGAATCTGGCATTGAAGATGCTATTGTAAAGCAATACAAAATATTGGATTTGTATAATCCTCATTGTAAGTCAGTGTGACTTCTTATTGAGCAGTGTGCTCTAGGCAGTTGGCCTTCCTGCATGTGTAGGCCCCTATTGTAAGTAATATTCTCTTATTGGCCAGTATGTGAATATTGTGGGTCTCAAATCCCACCGAGTTTTTTCCCACACGGGGTTTCCTCGTTAAACATCTTGTGTTATGGTGTTCTTTTCATGTGGATGTTTTTGATTCTGTTAATTACATTAATTTTTGCATACCGGTATACTGTTACTTTATGTTCTGCATGTTCTGTCTTAAGAAAATTTCATTACCGGTCAGATACTGATTCACCCCCCCCTCTCAGTATCTGTGGGAACCCTAACAATTGGTATCAGAGCTTGGCCCTCTATCTTCAGAAGCCTAATAGCTTGAGGAAGATCTTAACACCGGTAAAAATGGAAAATCTGATGAAGCAACTTGAAGGAGCTCTTACTAACTATGATGCAGAGAAGTTGAAAAATATCAAATTAGAAGATGATTTAAAAGCAACTCAGGATATCATTCAGGCACTTCAAGAAAATCTTACTGTTACAAAAAACAAGAGAAGAGAACTTTGTGAAAAATTGCAAAATGAGAATGATGAAAAGGAATCACTTAATGATATGATAAGCAAATTGAAACAAGAGATCATGACAACAAAAAATGAAATGCAAGATATGACTATGAGATTTTGCAAAGAGATTGAGGACAGAAAGAAGAATGAAGAAGAATTGACCAGAAGGCTAAGTGATGCAGCAAATGAGAACACAAGACTTAGCTATGAGAATGACATGTTGAAGACAGATGTGATGCATACTCAGAATGACTTGAATGAACTAATGAGACAAAAAGAAATCTTGGAAAGGGAATTGGAAACTGCAAATCAACACAAAGAAAAATTCAAGAAAAGCTCAGAAGAACTTGGAACCTTATTGAAGAATCAAAAACCCAAAGGTGACACTTTTGGAATTGGATTTGAAGTTGGAGAAAGCTCTGGTACTGCAAATACTTAGGATCACAGTAAACCGGTAAGACCTCCTAATACTTACAAATTCAATGGAAAATGCTTTAACTATAATAAATATGGTCATAGGGCAAACAAATGTAGATCTAGGAATTATCAGAATATCAATCTTCCCACCGGTCAATGCTCCAAATGCAACAAAATTGGTCATAACTTTGAAAACTATAGAATGAATGTAAGATGTTATGATTGTGGAAGATTTGGACATTTATCAAATCAATGCAGAACACAAACCGACATAGGTTATGGGAAAGCTATTCAGAAAAATAATGTAACTTGTTATGCATGTAACAAGATTGGTCATATTGCTAAATTTTGTAGAAGTAAAGGTACATCGGTAGACAACAAAAGTACTAGCTTGAAAGGTAAAGAAAAGGTTGAGGAGGTTAAGCAAAAATTCTCAAAGCAATGGATTAGAAAAGCTAATCTAAATATTGGGAATACTCCTCCACCAGTAGAACCAACAAATGCTCCACCGGCAGGACAATATGATGCTCCACCAGTAGGATAGAGCAATGCTCCACCGACAAGAAGTTCTTCATCTAATTGAAGAAAATTATCTTGAGGGTTTGGCAATCTAATGACACATGTGCTATTATTCCCTCGGTTAGAGAAAAGAAGTTGAAAGTCACTCATTACCGGCAAATAAAGTTAAGCTAATACATTACTGGCAAGCAACTAATGTGGTAGGTAGCAGAAAAGACTTTATAAAATAAGGTTTTGGCTCCATTTCACTTCACCGACCATTCAAACATTCGAAGAGCGCGAAATCTCCAGAGCTAAAGCATTTTGAGCAAAGAGGCAAAGCATTTCAGCAATCAATCCATCCAAAGGTAGAAAAAGGTATTTATCATCATGGCATCCTCCTCTGCACCTGAATTCATAGCAAACCCTATAGTAGTCAAGGTTATAAAATGCCCTAGGCCCATATTTCAGCTAGTTCCCGAGGTAGCTAAGAAAGATGACAATATAGGTGCTTTTTCCCAAATTCCAAAAGGAGTTGTTTATGGAGAAGATCCTAGAATCTATATCCATTGCAACATAGAGGAATTAGGAGATGAAGAAATTAAAAACATGTATAAGACTGTTATATGTGACAATTCCAAAAATGTAAAACCTGAATATAAAGTTGTTGAAACCCTAGGATTCACTAAAATCCTCTGCATTCCTGAATTTCCCAAGGAAGTGATTAGGATAGTTTTAAGCAGGGTACATGGTTCATTCTTTTGGCTTGATTCAGTTCACAAAATTACAAAGGAAGCTGTGAAAGTAGTAACAAGATTACCTTCCACCGGTAATAGACCCGACAAAACTAAGAAGGTCTCCAATGACCTAGTAATGAACTTAACT
Source organism: Cryptomeria japonica (assembly GCF_030272615.1). Classification (NCBI taxonomy): domain Eukaryota; kingdom Viridiplantae; phylum Streptophyta; class Pinopsida; order Cupressales; family Cupressaceae; genus Cryptomeria; species Cryptomeria japonica. The sequence goes on along the minus strand of NC_081415.1, from coordinate 24,684,715 downwards.
GGTGCAAAAATCAGACAGAAGGTCTCTAAGGGTTAATAATGTGACCGATATAAATGTTAGATTTGTTAGCATGATTTTAGGGTACAAAGCAACTCATGCAAATAGACTCAACTCAGTTTCTAGTTTATGCATTAAGAGTGCTCATGATATGGTAAAAGAAAATGTGAAAATTGATGTATGTGAATGGTTAAAAGATGAGTTGATTGATAACTTAGGCAAAATCAAGAAGGATAAGAAAGGAACTTTTAGATTTGGAAATTTACTTGTATGCTTAATGCTACATATAACCAAACAGGTTCCCAGTATAGGATATAAAGATTTTGGATTTGACATACCGGTAGGAAAACAATTATCAGACTTATTCAACAACATGGGTGAAAACAAGGAAAAGAATATCAATGAGTATTTTCAAGCACTAAAGGTCAAAATGAACAAAAGAATCAGACTATCATAGGAAATTGTCAACAAATACAAGGATGATATATGTTTTGTAATAAAAAAGGATGAAATATGGATGGAAGTAGTCATCCCTAGGACAATCTGGGTAACAAAAATGGGCTATGAAATAGATGACCACATAGTGGAAACTTATGCCAAAGCACTTCTAGAAGCCCCCAATGAACCAAAGGAAGAAGTATTTGGTAGTGTTGAGACCATAGAAAGTCAAATTCAATCTAAGAAAAGAGTGAAAAAGGTTGAGGTAGTTGTGAGGAAAGGATCCGGACAAGCAAAAGCCATAAAGGAAGATATATTAAAGAAAATCGGCATAATTGAAGATGAGTTGGCAGACCCACAACCTGAAGCTCATCTATCACCGGTAGGTACTTTCTCAGAAGGAGATATACCAGCAACTTTTAAAAGAGTTGTTAGGAAAAGAGATCCCTCACCGGCAACCACTCCTTCACCTAGAAGGACAAGGTAGAAGCAACAAGCTGTGAGATCTCTGGTCAGAAAGGTCACATCTAAAAAGAAGCTGACCCCTAAGAAAAAGAAAAAGGCAACAACTGACTTGGCACCTCTAGAAATTTTGTTAAATGAGATCACAGAGAAAGGAAAACTGAAGAACATAGGGAAAATTTATGAAACCCTATCGGATGATGAGAAAGGGCAAGTTGAGGAGAGTGTAATATTACACATGGACATGTTTAAAAAGTTTTTGATGCAAGTCTTAAATGAAATCCCTGATGACCTATACAAAAGAATTGAGGCCAGAAGGCAAGGAGTAACTGAACTGGACAAGAAAATAAAAATAGAAAAACTACTTGCAGTATATCCAGTAAACTCCCCAAAAGAAATTGATGATTTGATAGCTAAGGCTAACCGGACAGTTTTTTCCACTGCACACTAGCAAATTTCACTGATGGTAGGTAGAGTTACAGAGGTTTCAGAGGAAACAGAAAATGGTTGGGACATATTTTTGGTTGAAAAAGAAAAACAAAAAGAATATAGGAATCCCAAGCCTATTAAAGTTTATCAGAAAGATAGAGACAAGGGGAAAGGTAAAGTTGGTGGACCACCAAGTATCAAGGTTAGAGACAACTTACCCCCACTTCCTTTAAATACTCCACCGGTAAAATCAACAACTATTGAAGATCAACTGGCAGCTGAAAGCATGGATATAGAGGATGGCAATACTAATCCTGAAGTCCTATATACTGTGAATGTTGATACTCAGAAGATCAACATAGTGGTAGATAAAGATACAACAGATAAGATAGATATGGCTAGTGAGCCTCCGGCAACAGGAAATTATAGAGCAACCGGCAGTGGATATAGGGAAAAAGATGGAATCTGAAGCACAAACAAAGAAACTGACAGAGCTAAAGGCTACAGAACAGATGCCACCGGTAAGAAATGAAGTAGGAAAACCAGTACTTAAGGAAATGCAGACACAAATTGACCTACCAGAGGTCAATACAAGCATGGTCACTTCCACCGGTACTCAGTTTGTTAGGTCACCATCAAATGTAATTGAGGTATTACTTGAATCCATCAAGAAAATAATTGATTATAGCTCACAAGCTTACAAAGCAATAGATGATTCAATCCCATTTTTGAAATCAATAGCTCCAAATTGTAACATAGACAATAAAGATTCTTTAGGAAAGTTGGATACACTATGTAAATATATTTTTGGAAATTTTGAGTAAATAAAGGTAGAATCTGTAAAGGAAATTGTAGAAAAGGAGAAACATAAATTCTTTGAGGAAGGAATAAAGAAGTGTAATAGAGATTTTGACACACTTCTACCGGAACTGTGTAGTTTGTTAAAAGAGTACAAGAATTTGTATAAAGATACATGTAAAACAAACCTTTTGACTATAGATATTGAAAAGAAAATAAGAAAGGCACAGGATGAGATAAATAAACTTGCAGACAATTTTGTCAACTCACCTGATTCATTATCAGTTTTTGAAGAGAAGATAGCAAATTTTGAGGAAGAATTGCTCAAATTGGAAAGAGAGAATAATAAACAAGGCAAAACATTTGAGATCTAAACTAAGTCTAGGATTGGACTATTTAGCATCTTTGCGGAAGGAAATCTCAAAGGCATTAACACAGGGAAGTAAAACACTGGCAGAGCATTTGCAACATCTCACCGGCACTGTAAAAAGAACTGAGACAACAATAAAAGACAGTAAGAAGTTTATGGATGGTATAAACTTAATTTTGGGAGATCTTTTTCAGATAATAACTACCCAGCTACAAGATTGAGGTTATGGACTGGTATAACTACAAACTCTACTAACCTTTGTCATTGATGCCAAAGGGGGAGTAGTAGGATGAGAAAATTCAAAACACAGGGATCATATGCTCAGGGGGAGTCACTCACTTTTTTTGGTAAATTTTTTGGTCTACACATTTTTGGATATCTTTTTGAAATTTCTCATGAGTGTTGCCATCAATGCCAAAGGGGAAGATTGTTGGCATATGGACACTCCAATGAGACATTGTGTGTGATTGAAGGTTTTGTCATTGACGGCAACCTTGCAATCCTATGGCACCGGCAAGACATTATACCGGCAAAGCATTACACAGGCAACCTTGCAATCCTGTGGCACCGACAAGACATTATACCGGCAAAGCATTACACAGGCAACCTTGCAATCCTATGGCACCGACAAGACATTCTACAGGCAAAGCATTATTCAAGCAAGACAGTGCACCGGCATCAGCAAGATCACTCTACACCGGCACCGGCACAGAAGAAAAAATGTACACTGGGACATAAGAAAAGATGCACACCGGCATAGAAGAAAAGATGTATATTGGCACAGAGGCCGACAGGATTTTTGATATGTAATATTTTGTTTATTATTATAAGCCGACTTGGCAAATTGTAAAATGACTCTTGTATATAAAAGAGATCATTGTAGACATTTGTAAGACATGGATAGAAAGCATAAAGAAAATTACTAGGTAGACCTAATATGTGAATTATAGGTCAAGGGTATATGTAAAGAACAGAGCAAGAACCGGTACTGAATCTGGCATTGAAGATGCTATTGTAAAGCAGTACAAAATATTGGATTTGTATAATCCTCATTGTAAGTTAGTGTGACTTCTTATTGAGTAGTGTGCTCTAGGCAGTTGGCCTTCCTCTATGTGCAGGCCCCTATTGTAAGTAATATTCTCTTATTGGCCAGTAAGTGAATATTGTGGGTCACAATCCCACCGAGGTTTTTCCCACACTGGGCTTCTTCGTTAAACATCTTGTGTTATGGTGTTCTTTTCATGTGGATATTTTTGATTTTGTTAATTACATTAATTCTTGCATACCGCTATACTATTACTTTATGTTCTGCATGTTCTGTCTTAAGAAAATTTAATTACCAGTCAGATACTAATTCACCCCCCCTCTCAGTATCTATGGGAACCCTAACATTTAATTCTCCTTATCTCTCCTCTGAAGCCTCCTCATGGTGACACTTGTCAACATGGGATTGGGTTGAAAGTCTCACATGGATTGAACATCTTTCAATCCTAACCCTTGTTAAGATTTCTCAATCTTAACCCTTCATTTCCCCATTTCTTCTATAAATAGAACCCTTCTCCTGAAGCAAAGAGGAAGCATTAGAGTATTGTTGTTGTAGTCATATAAATCTGTCCAGTTTAATTAAATGAATATTTGCTATTTATTTGATTAAAAATCCACTAGCCATCAGTTAATTAAATTAATATTTAATTAATTCATCTTCAAAACATTCTCCTATTAATTAAATAAATTATTCAATTTATTTTAATTAAATCATTATACCAAATCCACAATCAATTAAATGAATAAATTCTATTTATTTAATTAAATCCCCTTTTCCTCTTTTAAATAAATTAAATAAAACATTTTTTTAAATCATTTATTCCCCCCCCCCCCACTTGCATTTTCCTACAAATGCAACTTGCACACATTTATTGAAATAAATAAATTTTTATTTTAATAATATCCTATTTTCCCTCACCCACCAAACCCACTTGCAAATCTAATCCTCTTCTAGATTCTTCTAACCCCTTCCTAATTAACCTAATCCATCCCCTAATTATTGTCACATTCCTAAGCAACTTGGAGTCACTTCTCAAAAACTTCAAAGTCTTTGAAAAACATTTATGGCTTTGTGTGTTCAACAATTTAACCTCCAAAGTCTTCCAAACCACTAATGGTTTCTTACATGACCATTTATGGTTAATTCAACTTGCACTCATGTGTCTCCTCAAGCATTTATTGCTTTGACCATGGTTATCTCTTTTACCCTTGCACAAGAGTTTATCCATTGGATAAAAGCTTTATTCTTTGAATAAAGAATTTATTCACTCAACCCAACCTTGACCTTAACCCCCAAGTTGACTCCCAGGTCATGTCAAGTATTTAATGCTTATTCCCTCTCTTCTCAACCTATCTCACATTAACACTTGTCATCCTGGAATTGGGTTGAAAGCCTTCGCATGGATTGAATATCATTCAATCCTGACCCTTGTTGAGATTACTCAATCTTAACCATCCATTGCTCCATTTTACCTATAAATAGAGCCCATTTCTTCATAATCCAGATCCAGAAAACTTGCATGCATTTAACCTATTGTGAATTTTAGAGAGCATTTAGCATAAATAACTCATATATTGTCATCTCGGACTAAAATAAATCTTAGTTCTTTTTCATAATATGTTTTATTAGTTTGTTTTACACTTGCATAGCATAAGCTTGAGATCATTTACAATCTTGAATCTCCATAAGCATCCATAGTGCAAAAAGCTATTGAGAGCTACCCTAGTTTGGAACTTGGAGAGGAGAGGAACAAGGAAGGAGAAACTACCAGCACGGTAGAGAGCATTTGGAGGTGCTTAGTTGCTTTTTGTAAATTCCTTAAGCTTTCTTTTTGCTTAGTAGTGTCTTTCTTGATATGCTTGCTTAGGATAGTTTTTAATTTATGATTTTCTAACATCTAACAATCGACTCTTGTTGTTTCTTGTTCAGGTGTTTGTTTACCCTAACCTTGTCCTTTTTGCAGAGTATCATTTGGTGAACCCGATGTGAATCGAAGCACCCAAAACCTTTTTTTTTAAAAACCAACATGTTTGAATGTTGAACTTGACACATAGGTTGCACTTAAGTGCTTTTGATCGTGTTGTAGCACTATTGCAACTTGTTATTCTAGCGCTATTATTCTTACAATAGCGCTATTGTACCAAGTTTGGCGCTATTGACATTTTTTTAGTGCTTTTGAACTTGTTTTAGTGCTTTTGAAATTGTTCTGGCGGTTTTGTATTTACTGTCAAGTTTTTCTTTTAGCATTGTTATCTTTATATTAGCGTGTTTGTGTTAAATAGCGCTTCTGTTTAAACACAGAGTAGCACTATTGTAACAAAACATTGTAAAAAAGACCCTGCAACCGAAAAAGTAAAATTTCTTAGGCTTGTAGAAGCCCACCATAAGTTCGGTTTTTACTAACTGTTCGCTTTTTGTGCAGGTCTAAAGCTAACTTCCTTAAAAATAAAAAAAAATTGTTTTTAGTGCTTTAAAATTGAACAAAAAAAAAACAAAACAATTTTCCCTTTTCTTGCAAGTTAGGATAAATTTGTTTTTGGTGCTTTAAAATTGGACAAAAATAGCTTTCATTTCCTTGCAAGTTAGGATCATTTGTTTTTAGTGCTTTAAAATTGAACAAAACAAATTTGTTTTCTTGCAAGTTAGGTTCACTTTATTTGGTGCTTAAAACAAGACAAGATAAATTTCTTTCTTGCATCAAACTAAGAATTCACAATCCACACTTCCATTTTGGTGCAAATAAAATTCACAATCAACTTATTTTTGCAAAATGATTTTCCTTCATGCATACGTGCTTCAAATTAAGTTGACCAGGATTTTCAAAGTTCTAGTTTACTCAAACCTTTGCATTTGAAGTTAAAAAAAACACCATGATTGTTGGAGCAACATCTCCAAATAGTTAAAACACATTGAGATGACAAGTTAAAAAGAACAAGTGAATTTTGTGTTTGGCACACTTGTGCAAAAGATTTGGTCGAGTGGTCCTACTTCTAACACACACTATCCTCTCCCTTGGATTTCGTGGTCCTAGGTGCAAGAGAAAAGTGTTAGTAACACTCAAATTTTTATCTTTTTAAGAGAGGCCTGCCAAGAGACACATCACTCTTGGGAACGACCTCACGATGTAAATCCTTTGAGCTGCTATAGAAATCAAGTGAGAGTGAAAGAATAGAAGGTTTTGCTCACCCGTTCTATTGATTGAGGATATTTGTGATAAATTCAGTGCAAGAGCATAGAAGGTTTTGCTCCCAAGATACTCACCATACATATTTCCTTGAGTAGAAAAATAGCTTTTTGAAAGGTTACTTGTAGCCCGATAAAATTGGTGACTCCCCCATCATAGGGATCATCTATTTGTTATGCTCATGCAAGACTTAGTATATCACATCCTTACCTACCACAACAGGATTCATAAGGTATGTAGTACCAAAGTCAAAGAAATATCAAGATGTGGGCTAAATTTATCGCAACTGGCCATTTGACCTTAGGGATACAAAGTGTTTGAAGTGTTTTCATTTTAGTCAAAGACCAAGTGCAAATTGAGCCAACTTTAGGCTTTGGAAAGAAAAACACCTAAAATACACTTAAAGGAAAGGGTTATAAAAGGTCCAAGGATTGGGTTGATCTAGACCCATACTCATTTGTGCCTTTTAGGTAACATTCTTGTGTTTGTGTGCTTGCTTTGTTTTCTTGTCAAAAAAACATCATAAAAATCCAAAATCAAAACAAGTATTCATCCAACCAAACATTTTTCAAAACAACCAAAAAGATCAAAAACAAAAAAAAGTATCAAACTTTATGACCATTCTTCACATCTTGAGAAAGAAGAATCTTCATCAAAACATCAACTTGAAAAGAGGACCCTTAAGCTCAAAGGCTTTGATCAAAAGGCAGAAATTCTTCTATCTAAATAGACAAATCTTTGTCTCTCATAGAGCTTTTCTGCATCACATGCACCTATACCTTCAAGGAAAATCAAACAAATTTGATTCAGAGTCATTAAACCGCAGAGCTTTTATGCAATATAGAGCTTTGAGTTATCAAAAAAACCAAGGAGGCAAGATCAATCCCTACTTCTTCCCAGACATTTGTATCATGTACAATGTAGCTCAAGAAATGCCACCAATGCCTGAAAGGGAAGAGGTAGAATTTGTTCCATTTGTGACACAAAGCTTTTATTGAAGTTAAACATTTCATCCATTTCTCACCTTCACTTCATCACTTCATTTCAACTCTCAAAACATTAAAAGGTTCTTGTCCTAAAGTTCTCTTTTAGATATTGCTTGAATCAAACACAACATATCACTTTTAGATTATTTCTACATCTAGGATAAGCTCATCCTAAGAGACATATCTACGCAGGTTAAAACTAGTTTATGAGTGAATCCTCTCATTAATAGGTAGTTAAGTCTGTAACACATCTCAGATTTCTCTAACCTTATCACATCAAACCTTATCAAAACACAACAAGCAATTCAAAGAAAGAATTTTGGTCACATCTACCTTTAAGTGCTAGAGATCCACATGCAAAACAATTCACCAACCATCGATCTTTCATTTCATCAAAAACTCATCATCATTTTCACCCAACTTCAACAAAAACTTATAAACAAAATGGCTCAAACCCAATCTAGAACTAGAAAAATGGAAATTGAAGAGGAAGGGGAGGAAAATATTAATGAATTCCAAGAAGCTCTTGGAGGAAATATAAATGATGAAAACCCAAGTACTCCTACTCCTGCAACAATAGAAAGGGCTCAACACAACCCTCTCTTTAACAGACTTTTTGATGAAATATTCAGGAGCAATGCGGATGCTCACTTTTTAAAGCTTGCTCAAGAAGGAGCCAAACTCCCATCTGACTTTGATCTTGCACAACTAAGACAAGCATCAGAATGACAAAGTAACCATGAAGAAGAAAGAGGTAGAGATCCCATCAGATCTAACATTCCTCGAGGTAACTCACCACCTCCTCCTCTAAATGAAATAGAGATGTTGTGGCAACAAGTTGAAAATCTCGCCCAACAACTTCATAGCAGTGTGAAGACTAATCAATTTTCACTCAATGACATTTATCCCTATCCCTTTGATAGGAATCTTTATATGCCACCTTTTCCACAAGGATTCGAAACACCCAAATTCGAAAAGTATAGAGGAAAGGGAGATCCTCGTGATCATGTCAGGGAATTCCACTCAACTTGCCTTGAAGTGGCATACGAAGATACGTACCTCATGCACCTTTTTCCCCAAAGCTTGGGAGGAACAACCACATCATGGTTTTCCCGACTACCAGGTGGCATTAGGACCTTTAAAGAGCTAGTTTAGAAGTTCTTGGCACATTACTCTCATAACATTGAACGTGATATCACCATGGCTGATCTATGTAATACTAAACAAAAACCAGGTGAACTATTCTCAGTCTTCCTACAACGATGGCATCAAATGTCTAGCAGACGTTCTCTTCAGTTACCTAAACAAGAACTAGTGGAAATATTTATTTCCAACTTAAATGAAGAAATGGAATTTCACCTGGATGTCAAAGACACAGACTCTTTCAATGACATGATCACCAAAGGTTTAAAATGTGAGCAAGCTCTCATCAAGAAAGGACTTATCGAAATCTATAATGAGCCAAAGGATGGTCCTTTCCCATGCTTCAATAGTGACAAACCAAGCTTCTGGAACAAAAACAAAAATATTGTCAATGACGGGGTTGTGGATGCAAGAACTATCAAAAGTGCACAACCCATAGTTCAGTTTGTAGTACAGAATCCCCCACCTCCAACTAACACAGTTACTCCTCCAAATCAAGGCCACATCACATCTCATGATGAACCTAGACCGAGTCAACAAAAACAAAAGTGAACGTACACTCCCTTAGGGGAACCCATTGAAACAGTGTTACGACAACTGGTTTCTCAAAATCTGGTAACTCTACCCAAAACATCAAACTGTGAACCTCAACTCAAACCTGCATGGTGGAGGGATACTGAACATTGTGATTTCCATCAAGGGAGAGGACACAAGACAAGCAATTGTCACAGATTGAAAGATCTTATTGACCGAGGTGAAATCAAGATCGAAGGACATGACCCTAAGACAACAAACAATGATCATCTGATGTTCAAAAATCCACTTCCATCACAAGATCAAAGGGGTCCTTCCACTTCAGGGAGAAACACAGATACCACCAATTATACGCAGGCCGCATATAATTATATTGTGAATCACCTGTACGATGCCAGTGAACAAATTGCAACTATAACCATAAAAAATCCCAGCTCCACTTGCAATGTTGTTACATGTCATAGAAAGATTACTATAAAAGTGGCTCCACAAGGCACCCCATCTATCCCAAAGTAGTATAACCTTATGGAACAATTAGACCAAATGCCTGCATTGATATCTATCTTAGAGCTATTGCGCCTATCTCCATCTCATAGAACAATCTTGGATGAAGCTCTCCAAGAGGCGTCAGTCCTTGCAAACCTAAATATAGTTCAATTCCAAGCCATGGTTGGAAGTCTAAAGTCATCACCTTTTCTCACTTTTTTCTAAAAGTGACAACTCTTCCTTCCAGAAACCTCATAACGCTTCCCTACACATTGAAGGATTTATCAACTAGCATAGGATCAAGCAAGTCTTGATCGATAATGGGGTTGGCCTAAATATTTGTACACTACAGTTGGTCACCGCTTTGGGATATGCAATAGAATCAGTGGATCCCTGCAAGAAGATCATAATCAAAGCCTATGATCCAAAGGAGCTATGGTACTACCAATCGGAGTGGGCCCTGTGGTGAAACACATCATCTGTCAAGTTCTAGACCTTCCTCTGGCATACAATTTATTGTTAGGAAGACCTTGGATACATGCCATGCAAGTTGTTCCATCTACCTACCATCAATGTATCAAGTTCCCACATAATGGTGTAGAGATCACAATCCTGGGTGATGCAAATCCCTTTGCATATTGGCATAATATCAGTCATCAACCAGAGATTACCATTCCTAACAATAAAGAAGCCATCTCCTCCACATCATATATAAGTCCAGCCTCTCTTGCTAGTTCAAACACCACTATACCCAAGCAAGAAAAGCTTAAGATGAAAATAGCAGAGAAAGGTCTTGGGGAATACAATTTGAGTCAACTCTTTTGTGTGGGACAAATGCCCACTTCTCCTAGAACACATGGCAAACCATAGCAGTTACTTCAGCAACCACTAATCATGCTAGCATGTGCTTTGATGCCTTTCATCCTTGGGAAGAGTCAAGAAGAAGAAACCAAAGATGAGGACTTAGTGGAATGGATCTATAAAGATCCCATCACCACTGATATGCCGCAAGCTACACTTCCCATGGATCAGTATGGCAAAGGCCTCATTATGCAAAGAATGGGTTATGATGGTCAGAGTGCTTTGGGACCTTGCAAACAAGGAAGACATGAACCACTGCTACCATAATTAAAGCCCAAGGATAATACAGGCCTAGGCTTTCAAAAGGAGATATTTCCTAAGCTCAGATTCAAAGGAAAACCCAACAAACCACTATATCAGCCTATTGCAAAGAAGACACCTTTTATAATAAAAGCAGCATCAAACACCATCGCAACTACCCCAGTGAGGCTAAAAATCTCAGCACAACCACCTACAATACCCATCATCCCACCACTCAAACCAGTGATCCCATCAGTAGCAGCAATAACATCAATAGCACCATTAGCAGTAGCAACTACATCAAAGCCCGCATCAGCATCTACAACACCAGTAGTTCCAGCAGAAGCAACAGAGTCAACACTACTGATACTCCCTATATCAGATTCATTGATCCCCATCATCCTTCCTGCAACACTGATCATTTCATCTCCAATGGTACATCAACCAATCACACCTGTAGTGTTTAACACAAAGGACATCCCAGTATGGTATAGTAATTGGATACTAGAAAGTGATTTAGAGACTGAATCACATGAATGGGAATTTGATTCCATCTAGCTTAATACTTCATATGAGAAAGACACATCACTACCTCCACCCCACAAAGACATCCCTATTTACGAAGAAGCACACATAAAGACCTCTTGGGTTCCTGAGCTGGAAACTTCTTCCACAGACCCTACGTCACATCCTACACCGGATTTTGATAGGGAGAGTACCATCAAGGACCTTCACTATAATGTCTTAACCCTCACTAACACATCTAACGAACTTAACCTAATTGATGAGGTAATGCCCATTATCCATCCTGAACTCATCGAATGGAACCAACCTAATCCCCCATGTCTTGACCTTTTCCAAAATGATGAGGTAATCATTGACTTCTTGGAACTATGGGATAACATACCAAGCGGGGATCACAATGCTGGATTCGCCATTGAACTTAATAGCACAACATACTTTAGGGTGGATGCCAAACCTTTCAGCTACAAAAATATAACAATAAAACATGGATCTTCCAATGAAAACCACACCATGGCACTATTTGATTCAACAAAAGTAAAAAGAAAGAGCGTATCCAATGGTAAAAACCTCTCTGAGGGGCCTGAGGATGAAAGGTTTGACATCCTTCCCTATAGCACACAATGGGAATGATCAATGATTCTCATCAAGGAAACAAAAGAATACAACGTAGGGACTCCTAAAACTCCTCACCACATACATCTGGCATCTCTTCTAACTCCAGAGGAATAGCCTAAATTTGTAGAGTTCTTTCAAAAGCGTCAAATCAACTTTGCATGGTCATATGTAGACATGCTTGGGCTTGATCCTGATTTAGTCATGCATCACGCAGAAGGAGCCAAACCTGTCAAGCAGAAGCTTCGCAAGATGCATCCTCAGATTGCAGTACTAGTCAAAGAAGAACTTAAGAAACTCCTAGATGTTGGTTTCATTAGACCCATTGATTATGCAGATTGGATATCCAATATTGTGCCTATCAGCAAGCCAAATGGGGGCATCCATATTTGTACTGACTTTAGAGATCTGAATAAGGCATGTCCTAAAGATGACTTCCCCCTACCAAACATCAACATCATAGTGGACCTAACAGTAGGACATGCCATTCTTTCACTCATGGATGGTTTTTCAGGATACAATCAAATAAAGATTGCACTAGAGGATCAACATAAGATGGCCTTCACATGTCCATGGGGAACATATTGCTAGAATGTAATTCCTTTTGGTCTAAAAAATGTAGGAGCGACCTATCAGCAAGCAATGACCACCATCTTCCATGACATGATGCATACTATAATGGAAGATTATGTTGATGACTTACTAGCAAAATCACTCACAAGAAAAGGTCATTTGGACATATTAGAGAGAATCTTTGATAGACTCGAATAATATCATGTTTGACTCAACCCAAAGAAATGTGTCTTTGGAGTAACCTTAGGAAAGCTTCTAGGATACATTGTCTCAAGCAAAGGCATTGAGGTCGATCCAGCAAAGGTCAAAGCAATCATGGACATGCCACCACCAAAGAACATTAGTCAGCTAAGGACATTATAAGGATGGCTACAATCCATCTAAAGATTCATTACACAATTGGTAGATAAGTGTCACCCCTTCACACACCTGCTACATAAGAACATCTGCTTTCAATGGGATGCTAGATGCTTAAAGACTATCTCATGAATACATCGTTGCTGATCCCACCAGATCCAAGAAGACCATTACTACTCTATATCTCAGCAATAAGTACAACATTGGGTGTACTATTGGCACAACATAATGCAGAAGGGAAAGAGTGTGTTGTTTACTACATCTCCCGCACGCTGGTTGGCTATGAACTCAATTACACCCTTATTGAGCGAGCTTGCCTAGCAGTAATCTTGGCAGCCACTAAATTGAGGCACTATCTATTAACACACAAAGTACAGCTCATTGTGAAGATTGATCCACTCAAATACTTACTCAGTAAAACAGCATTGACAGGCCGCTTGGCCAAATGGGTGATGATTCTCAGTGAATTTGACATCGAGTATGTGGACCATAAAGCTATCAAAGGTCAAGTTATTGCAGATCAGTTGGCCGACACACCACTCATAGGCGATCATCCTCTCATTTCCAACTTTGCAGATGAAGAGATATTCATGATCACTACAACACAATCATGGAAACTATCCTTTGATGGTTCATACACTAGGCATGGCTCAGGGGCAGGCATTCTATTTATCACACCTCAAGGTAACAGCATCCCGAAGTCTTACAGACTCACATTTCCATGCACAAACAACATAGCAGAGTATAAGGCCTTGATCATAGGACTCAGGTTAGCCATACAATGGAAATTACAAGAACTACAAGTATATGGCGACTCCCAACTAGTCATTCGACAAGAAATGAATGAATATTAGACTAAGGATGACAAACTCATGCCATACAAACAAATGGTGGACAAATTAAAGGCATCATTTACTACTATCACCTTTGAGTAGATACCAAGAGATCAGAATCGAGCTATTGACGCTATGACTACCATTGCATCTCTCCTAGATCTTCCACATAATTCAACACACTATGAGTTCTTGGTCGAATAGCTTTGGATTCCCGCTTATGATATCCCTGAATCCAAGATGATATGTTGCCTAATCAGTTCCAAATCCCCATGGTATGGTGAGTTTTACACCTACCTCCACAATCACACCCTTCCTCCTAACCAATCGAATAACCAACATAAAACTTTCATTCGCCAAACCGCTCGATATACCATTATTGTTGAAACCCTATACCGACACAGTCTTGATGGTACTCTCCTTCGATGTCTGGAACAAGATGAGATAACAAAGGCCAATCGAATAACCAACATAAAACTTTCATTCACCAAACCGCTCGATATACCATTATTGCTGAAACCCTATATCGACACAGTCTTGATGGTACTCTCCTTCGACGTTTGGAACAAGATGAGATAACAAAGGCCTTGGAAGAGGTACATGAAGGAATTTGTGGAACTCATGCAAGCGGTCTTTCACTCACCAAGAAACTCCTACGCACTGGATGCTACTGGCCATCTATGGAAAAAGACTCCTACTACTTTGTCAGAAAGTGCAAGAAATGCCAAGTTCATGGAGACCTGATACATGCACCAGCATAGGAACTGGAACCAATCACAACACCATGGCCTTTTTGTCAATGGGGTCTTGACCTTGTGGGCAAAATCCATCCATCTTCATCCAACGACCACAAATTCATTATTACCACCATCGAATACTTCACAAAGTGGATCGAAGTTGTTCCACTTACCCAAGTTACCGGCAAGCAAATTGCCTCATTCATCCTCAATTACATCATCTATCGGTATGGTGTACCCATTTCTATCATCACAGATAATGGGTTTCCTTTCAAAAATCAAGATGTCCGTGAACTCTGTGAGAAATTTCACATCCAACACCGCTTTTCCACTCCCTATTACCCACAAGACAATGGTTAGGTGGAAGCATCAAACAAAAACATATTGAGGATCCTAAAGAAGACAGTCAATGATGCTGGTTGTGATTGGCATGTTCAATTGAATCCAACACTATGGGCATATCAAACTAGCATTCGAACCCCTACAGGCACAACTCCCTACTCATTGGTCTATGGTGCGGAAGCTATCTTACCTATTGAGGTCGAGCTACCATCACTACGAGTTTCCTTGCATAATCTGATAGATGATGAAGCATATAGAGTATCTTGTCTCCAAGACTTAGAGCTACTTGATGAGAAATGACAAGCTACATACAATCACCTCAAAGCCTATCAGCAGCGCATGAGCAGAAGCTATAATCATCGAGTTCAACCTCGTACATTCAAGGTAGGTGATCTTTTCCTTTGAGAAAATCCTCGTAACCAACCCAACCAAGAACATTAAGGAAAGTTTGAATCAAATTGGCTGGATCCATATGTTGTTACTGCTGTATTTGGGTTAGGGGCATATCAATTGGCTACTTCAGAAGGAGAACCGCTAGCAGATCCGATCAACAGCATGCACCTCAAACGGTTTTATACATAAGCTACATAGAGCATCAGGCTCCCATACATATCAGAAAATACCAAAAACATTCAGAAAAATGTCTTGAAGAAAATACAAAAACATCAAAAGAGTAAAGAAAAATCATACATCCAAATAGTGAACAACCACTCTGGTAGCACCTTGGGTAAGTGCGATGGTGAAAACCTAGCAAATAGGTGCCACTCGTAAAGGCTATGGCTCCATTGTCTTTCAGACTTGTTACGATCACATCCACTCCATACACACATCCATCCGTCCAAACCATGGCTTGTTATTAATTTACAATCAATAAAGTACTTCATGCGTCTTGCATCCCGCTTTTGTCATAGTCATGTCTAAACTGGGGGCAATGCCCTTAGCCTATTGATGGAAGTGGATTGAGCATTACTTGTGATTCACTGAGTTCTTCATTCAAAACTATCTCTCAAAATACCAAAAATAGTCAAAACAATCATCAAAATACCAAAAACATTCAAAAATATCTCACAAAATCCAAAAACATCAGAAAACATAAAAAATCAATCAAAAATATGGCAACACATTGTACATACTCATCCAAGAAGATACCAAACAAGCATTGAAAAATACTCACATGATGATCACTTCTCCATTTGACCAAACCATCAACATCAACACTCAAAACTGTCTTCAACAAGGATGCATCCTTCCTTACCAAAACAAAGACAAAATGACGTTTTCTTTGACAAGAAAATTATGTGTTAAGCTATCAAATACTTGGTTGATTTGTGAGTAATTCATTCATTTATTCATATTAGGTTCCTACAACATTGTTTGTGTATCTTTGGTGCATTATTCCGATGAAGTACTGGGGCATGTACTAATGGTGTCTACGTGGGAAGTTCACTAAGCTACGTGATCTTATGCAAAATGCAGTCATAGATCACTACAGCTTACTAACTACAACGTATACCTTGACCATATGAGCATGAACCACTACCAAGGATCCATATTCTTTATTCTTTATGTATATACTATCTGCTTATAGGTACAATGCTCTTTCTTTGGTTCCTCCTACCTCATCCAATTGGATAAAGGTTTTTGTCTCTTATTAAGGTATGAACTTGTCTTAAGATATGATCAGCCCAAGATCAAGGAGGACGATCCAAGTCATACATGAAAGGAGATGATCCTTGTCTGTTCTGCAAGAAATACTCTGGTCAACTTGACCCATTATATCAAGTTGTTTGTATTAACTTGCTATATCAAAATCCATGAAATAAATACTCAGGTCATCTTGAATCTTTATGTCAAGATGCTTGTATGCTCTTCCAACATTTTAAAGCTCAATGATGAAAATAGAGCACTATGGATCGTCATTTCATCTCATTTGTTTATATATTGCATTCCATTGCATATCACCCATCCATTCACTCATTATTCATATATATGTGATTTTGTATGCAAATGTGAACAAGGTTAATATGAACAGTTATGTGAAAATTGAGCTGGTCTTGGATACAATTGCGACCGAGTACTCTCATACATCATCAGTGCATTATGCAAAGTCTAAACACCCTTGCATTCATTTATCATGATCATATCCTCATCATTACATTTAGTTGGATTTTGCATCAAGTACATTCATATCATTTTAATTACATTGCATATAGTTCATTTAATTTATTAACATTAGTCTTCTTATATCATTTGCATCATTTCATAATCATGATGATTAGATTCATTCATATGATCAAATTGTCCTTGATTGTATTAAACCATTTACTATGCATTCATCTAGTGTCAGTTACCAATCCTCACTTACCATCCTTTATCATTTATCATTGCATACATTCATTTATCTATCAATTAGTTAAAAAGTGCATTCATTAAACCAATTTAGTGTCTTATCATACTCATCTTAGAATTCATTTAAATTGCATTCAATTACCATAAGTTGCATTATCATCACATTATCATTTTACTTCATCATATTTTAGGCATTTAGCATCATAAAAACCATTTGTTTCCAACATTGGTTCATACATTATACATATGCATTCATTCAGAAATCATCATATAAACATTTGTACTTTACATTTGTTTATCCATCTCATATTCATTTAAAACCATCTAGATACATTTACATACACATAAATCATTCCTTCAAAAGCATTAAATCGAAACATCATTGCATATCATTATCTCATCCTTGTATTAATATAATGTATGAGATATTCTCTATATCATTATGCATACATCATCATCATGGCATTCCATACACAAAGCATTACATCCACAAATCATGCATATATATAAACCTGCATCCATATGTTAGCATCACAATCATAAAGAACATAGATATAGACATCATATAGGCATACATCATCATAAATCATCATAAAGCATGCATATAAGTAGCATATAGGGATCATCTCATCAAAAGCATACATATAAGCAAGTACAACTATCCATCTAAGCATAAATCATCAGATCATCATCCTACATAACATCCATACATATCAACATGCATACCAAAAATGGGATCTCCTCATATATATATCATCTCATGTATTAGAGTACAATGAAGTCCAAAAAAATCGGCTACCAAGAGCCATCAAAGGTACAGTCCAACATGACAAAAATATCACAATACATGCAAAATGCTCTCTCAAATGCCACTCTGACCAGATGTTGCACCACCTACTCCAGGACTAGTCCCTGCACCACCTGATCTATCTCCTCGTGGAGGCCCCATCAAACCCCCACTAGCTCCGGCACCCCCTGACCTATCTCTCCATAGAGGACCCATCACACCTCCACTACTCTGCATCCTCTGTCATCGCTCTGATCTGGCCTGCCGCATCTGTGAATAGCTTAGTGCCAGCTGACTAGATGGTACCACCTACTCATATAGGCCTCACCAATAAGCCACCTCCTCACATGCTCTCCATACCTCCCTCACCAATGCCTCTATAGATGGCCCCTATCCTTGTGCTCCCTCCAAAACCCTCACTATCACTTGCAACTGGCTCAACCTGTCCATGACCTGATCTCTCTCCTATAGCACTATAGTCAGCTCTGACTCTCATGTAAATAGCTGCACATCCCTAGCTGCAACCTCTGCCTCCAAATCCTCCACTTACACATCTCTAGTTGCAACCTCCACCTCCAAATCCTCCGCCCGTGTCTTGGCTGCTATAAGTTGAGACTACAAAAGACTATCAACCACTCCCAAATATCTCCACCCGCTCCCTCTCCTGTATCCATAGGTGCCTCACCTATATCTCCCTCTCTAGTAGCTCCCTCATCTGTATCCATAGGAACCTGTCCCTCCCCAGCATCCCTCCTACCCAGTCTCATGCCTCCCTGTATCAAAGGTCCCTGAGATAACCGCAATGGCAAACTGCCTCTCTCTCTCCAATGAACTCGCCCAAAACCGCTACCTCCACCTCCTCCACCCCCTCCTCCTCCACCACCTTCACCATCTCCTCCTCCTCCTCCTCCTCCTCCTCCACCATCTCCTCCTCCACCTCCACCATCCCCTCTCCCTCCTCCACCTGCTATCGGTCCTTGACCTCCTCCCCTCTCATCCTCAAAAGAAAGAATTGACTCTGTTGGATCTGATATCTGCAGAATCGGATGAGCTGCCATACACTATATATACTCATCTGACACCCCTGCATCTACCACCCTCAGCCGAATGTCCCATGGTCTCGTCTAAAGCATCTAGAACTCCGCCAATGCCTGATCATATGGAAATACTGGCCCCCATGCATATCTCTCTCGGACCACTCTGGCATACTCTCCTGATCCCCTAGGTAATCCCTGCTGCTGTCCAAACTACCTCAAAACCCTACCTGACACCTGCCTCTCTACATTGTAGGATGTCCGCCCAATCAAGAATCAAGTCATGAATACATATGGCAAGGCCTCTATGTCATCTACCCACAGCTCACACTCCAGATAAGGTCTCCAGATCACCGCATCAAGATCATCTAACGCCCGCCGCCACCACTCTAACTTCCTCAAGTGGGGCTGACTCATCATGTCGCTGTACATGAACATATAGGGCTGATCAACCGCCCAAAATTTCAGACTCACTGGTTGAGTCACCAGTAAGTGCTCCCACGCTCAAATGTGTAGCAGTGTCACTCCCACTACCAACAAGCCTCTCCCATGGTACGCTACCTCATGCAGCTCCTGATACATGTGCGCTAACATGCACGGTCCCTAGGCAAATCGGGTCCCCTCCATCATCATCTGCTCTATAACCTATCCCCATCCAAAGGCCAGACCATGCGAGTGCCTATCAAGACACAGTAGCCCTCCCATGATCCCAGATAAAACTGCGGGCAATGGCTCTTACAACACTACGATCTCCTCCCAAGCTATGTAGCCATCATCAATGAACACATCCTCATCAAAGAATCACTGCACTGCTAGAGTCCCCCATGATCTATCATAAGTGACTAACTCACCCCAAATGGGAATATGAAGAATACGCCACACATCCTCCAATGTCACTATCATCTCCCCCTATGCTAGGTGAAACGTGCATGTCTCACTGTGCCAACACTCTGTCAAGGCTGTAATCAAACTGTGATTCATCTGAATCATGGGCATATGCATCACATCATATAGCCCAGTCACTACAATGCAATCAATCTCGGCCTCTGTCAGCCGATCCCATAACCCCTCTGTTGTTGGATGTCTCTCCCGTAACTGTAAGATACGTAGATCCTCCTGCACATGGGCATCAATCAACCATCATCAGTTGTTTTGTTTTCAAACTTTCTTAAGTTTAAACCTAGACTATCAACAGATACTTTGATCAAATATCTTTGGGTCTCAATAGGTAAGCAATCATGGCACACCTAGACTTCAATAGACATTTATCCTAATGACCTAAGTCTCATTAGGGCTGCTATGGTTCAAAACAACTCTCACTTCACATCCCTATCCATCCATCATTGACATCGAGAGATTTTTGTTCACACAAACTGGGGCATCTATTTTCCTCAACAAAAGCGCTACTTCCTAAAACAATAGCGCTAAACCCCTAACAAAAGTGCTTAATCAACCCTACAAAAGCGCTTAAATTGCAAAAGTGCTACAAGACCTATGCAATAGTGCTACTTAAAGACAAAAATGCTCAATTGACCCCTCAATAGCACTAAACAAACAATAGTGCCTAAACATGCATACAATAGCGCTCGTCTTTGCAAAAGCGCTCAAACAACAGCACAATAGTGCCATTGTGGCACAAAAGCGCTAGTTAATTGGACAACAATGCCAAAACATAGTTTCAGTGCTATTGTCCTGACTCAACTTGGACTCAGCAAAAAACATGACAAAAATGGGTAAAGTTTCAAATTTCAAATTTGTGTACCGCTGGTCCGTAGTCATCTGGCCGATGGAATCGATGGACTCGCTCGAATCGGTGCTCTGCAATGGGTACTGGCATCCTGACTACTGCTTGCTCCTCCAAAATGTCATTATCAGAGTTTTGAATTCACACTGGTTGCGGTTGCAAATGATCCTATTTTCACCCCTTTCTCCCCATATAAACCCTTCGTCATCACTGTAACTTTCCCCCACTCACCGCCGTGGTCCCCGTGAACTTCCCGAGCCTCCCATTTCTCCATTTTACCTCCGATTTCTTCTATTTTTCACCTACATTGCTAACTTCTTCTCTTCTATCATCCTGCCAATTTTCATTATTTTTCGAGAGATCGCCCGATTTTTTGAAATCTTTCAGCCCATCTCTCGAGGGGGCATACCACCCACTAAATTAACATTTTATGGGGCATTTTTTCACACCTATTTTTCTTTCTTTGAAATGACGTGATAAACTGCACCGTCTCAAAGAGGGGCAAATGTAGTCACATAAATCTATCTAGTTTAATTAAATGAATATTTGCTATTTATTTGATTAAAAATCCACTAGCCATCAATTAATTAAATTAATATTTAATTAATTCATCTTCAAAACATTCTCCTATTAATTAAATAAATTATTCAATTTATTTTAATTAAATCATTATGCCAAATCCACAATCAATTAAATGAATAAATTCTATTTATTTAATTAAATCCCCTTTTCCTCTTTTAAATAAATTAAATAAAACATTTATTTAAATCATTTATTCTCCCCCCCACTTGCATTTTCCTACAAATGCAACTTGCACACATTTATTGAAATAAATGAATTTTTATTTTAATAATATCCTATTTTCCCTCACCCACCAACCCCACTTGCAAATCTAATCCCCTTCTAGATTCTTCTTAGCCCTTCCTAATTAACTTAATCCATCCCCTAATTATTGTCACATTTCTAAGCAACTTGGAGTCACTTCTCAAAGACTTCAAAGTCTTTGAAAAATATTTATGGCTTTGTGTGTTCAACAATTTAACCTCCAAAGTCTTCCAAACCACTAATGGTTTCTTACATGACCATTTATGGTTAATTCAACTTGCACTCATGTGTCTCCTCAAGCATTTATTGCTTTGACCATGGTTATCTCTTTTACCCTTGCACAAGAGTTTATCCATTGGATAAAAGCTTTATTCTTTGAATAAAGAATTTATTCACTCAACTCAACCTTGACCTTAACCCCCAAGTTGACTCCTAAGTCATGTTAAACATTTAATGCTTATTCCCTCTCCTCTCAACCTATCTCACATTGACACTTGTCATCCTGGGATTGGGTTGAAAGCCTTCACATGGATTGAATATTATTCAATTTTGACCCTTGTTGAGATTACTCAATCTCAACCATCCATTGCTCCATTTTTCCTATAAATAGAGCCCATTTCTTCATAATCCAGATCCTGAAAACTTGTATGCATTTAACCTATAGTGAATTTTAGAGAGCATTTAGCATAAATAACTCATATATTGTCATCTTGGACTAAAATAAATCTTAGTTCTTTTTCATAATATGTTTTATTAGTTTGTTTTACACTTTCATAGCATAAGCTTGAGATCATTTACAATCTTGAATCTCCATAAGCATCCATAGTGCAAAAAGCTGCTGAGAGCTACACTAGTTTGGAACTTGGAGAGGAGAGGAACAAGGAAGGAGAAACTACCAACATGGTAGAGAGCATTTGGAGGAGCTTAGTTGCTTTTTGTATATTCCTTAAGCTTTCTTTTTGCTTAGTAGTGTCTTTCTTGATATGCTTGCTTAGGATAGTTTGTAATTTATGATTTTCTAACATCTAACAATCGACTCTTGTTGTTTCTTGTTCAGGTGTTTGTTTATCCTAACCTTGTCCTTTTTGCAGAGCATCAAATTCATTAAGAAAAAATTGCATTGCCTCTTTATTTATAAAACACCTAATTCAAACTCTGATTGAAGAAACCAAATACAAATGGAGCATTACAACCCACTAGAATCAAGACATGGACAAAAAGTGAAATAATGTGGACGACAATTAAACACAAATCTAGGAAATGTCAAAACCATACTTGAATGGATATTGCAGTTTCATTGCAACTACTTCAAACCTTGACTAGAAGAAATGAATTTCTTCCAACATTAAAACTCCAAAGTAGGAAAAAATATTGAATACAAAATATGTTGCAACTTGTATGTGGAAATCTTTTATGCGAGTTTTTCAAGCCATATGGGTATAAATACATCAATCAGAGATACGCATCTTTCATGTAAAACTGCCCCTCAACTTAATCACTGAAATCAACTTGATTAGATCATGGATAAATTTTTTAATATTAATCACACAATAAACCAAAGATTACATGCAACTGTATTTAAACAAAATCACACCATATAAACTGAACTAACAAACTAAGATCAGAGACCTCTTTTATACCATCTAGGAAGAGCAAAAACTTCAAAATAAATGGCTACTGTTGGTAAGCTAAGATATTAAAGAAAGTATAGAATTTTTAATGTGATACCTAAAACATATTAAAAGGTGGATTAAGGAAGTTACAATATGGTGAACAATATATAGCAAGTGCATTTCCACTAGAATAACAACTCCTATCTATAATAGTAGCAAGTGGTCACATGCAATATTAGACACCAAATAAATGTTATCCTAACAAGACAACATCAAATAGTAAACTTAACTAGAATGAATATTTTAGATTTAGTATATTCTACACTAACTGTGAGGCCTCACCTTGACTCAGTCTGACATTCAGTGGATTTTATATTTTAGACTATTATGGATACTTTATTTTGATGCATTTTGAGACTTAGAACTTATATGATTTCAGGATTTGGATAACATTGCTATGATTTGATGATTTACTTACATGCTTTATGAGACAGAACACTACATGATTATTAGATAGAATGATATTGCAATGATAGATGTCGTTATTGAATTTGCAGGACTTTACTCTAAATATAGAACTATGATGTATGTTTAGTTCATGTGAATTGGGATGAAAATTGCTTATGTGAATTTGCTTGACAAAAGATGTATTCAATCTGTGTAGATGAAAATTGTATGCAAGTGATGATGTGCATTGTTATATTATTGAATTATATTATATTTGGATATTTGGAAGTACTAATGTGTAAATTGAGATGCGTAGGAAATTTACCATGTGACCATGGAAAATTATGGAGAATCAAACCTAGACTTATGTATGTTCGTAAAGCCAGGGTTTGTCTATTTGGAGAGACAACACCCCGTTTGTGTTGTATTTTATTCGTAACAGTATATGCTGCATGAGTGTTAAGTGTTAATTAAATTTTAATGTGTAAAAACCTCAAGAGACAATTTCATGTTTTATTTTTGTAAAAGTGTTTTATTTGTGTCACTTGACACGTGTGTATTTAAATTTAATTATTTTATTTTGTCTCTTGGTGGGAAAGTGTTTAATTATAGTTTTCTTAAATAAATTAATGTGTTGTCAAAAATATTTTGGGAATATAATATTTGGAGTGGTCAACTTATGTTTGACCCGAAAATAAACTTCAGAGGGGTTTAAAATGGGTTAAATGAACACCTAGGGGTAGTTTAATAGGGTTTCCTAAAGCCCATAAGGTATACCTAGGGGTTAGAGGTAATTTTAGGCAAGTTTCTACTTTATAATGATCTTTTTAACGCTTTAAAAATTGGTTTTTTTGAGTTGAGCGAAAATTGAATATTGAAGTTAAATCAAATCAAGATTTTTCCTTTTGGAAGGAGAGTCTTTTTGCATTTTGCTTTCTTTCTTCTTTTTGTTTTTTTTTTAGAATCCTGTGAGAACTCAGAGAGTGAGCTTCTTAAGGAAGATTTTTGGGAATAGCAGGGTAATCACCCACTCTCCATTTTTGGAGACAGAAGAAAATTTGGAAAGAAAATAATGTTATGGAATAGAGAAATGGAATAAGGGTAGAAGGAAAAAGGTTTGTGGATTGGGCAGCTCTTCTTCAAATACCATAATAACCTTTGGGCAAATTAAGGTTGGTTTCTATTATTATTATTAATGTCTTCTTCTTGTTTATGTCTGGAAGTTGTTTGTATAAGAAATCTGTGTTCTTGAAAGTTTATGTTGAAAATCTCTTGGTATTTTTGCTTTATGAAATAATGTGTTTTGGGAGTTTTCTCAAGATATCTTACTCTTGGGAGAGAAGAGGATCTTGAGGGTGGTAGTAGTGACAGCCCTCGAGTGAGAGACTCTCTTTTGAGAGCGATCACAAGGGATCTTTGTGTGACCCTTGCTGCATGGCCTGTTTGTGCAATGGGGGTCATAAAGAGGGATATAAGGCTAGAATGCCTTTGGGGGGCATAAGGATTAAGGGGTTGAGATTCTTGATATTTTTATTGTGCCATGAGGTGGCTTCTTGTTTATTTCATACTTGCAGTTCTCCTCAGGGTATTTGGTCCACTACCACCCTTTGAAAATGTTCATCACCAAAGTGTGGTGCTGTGAAAGCCAAGTTGGGAATGTGTCTGAAAAAAAAAAGTCTGTATGCATTGCTTTCTATGTGTTTGCCTATTTGTTACCTGTCTAGGAATTGGTTCTCCGAGCTCAGGGGTGGCTACCAGTTAGCCTAGGCTGGGAGGTGAGCACTTCGTGGTCATATTTGTGTCTTCTATTATACAGGAAACTCAGAGGAAAGAGAATAGGAACCAGGAAAGAGATACAGAAGATTGTTATTGAAGATACTTGAATTCAGTTGCAGATGTTTGTTTAATATTGTTATAGAAATATACCTCATTCATAGAAAAGAGAAGCAAGTTGTAAATTGTGAAAATAGACTTGAAGTTTTTATTGTTGTGACTATTCAAAGAAACATCCTGAAAATTTGGTAGAATATCTTAGAGATGTTATTAAAAAGAAAGACTTGTTTTTTTCTACTTCTGGTTTATTTGAAAAAGAAAAGTTAATTTGTGTTGCATGCAAAAGCTTCTTGTATTATGGAAAGAAATAAAAGAATTGTTTTCATTTAGATTTTACCTATATTTTTACTTGAGGCAAAATAGAAGTTTATTTATGCTGAAAGATTTTAAGCATTTTAAATGGAAAAAGTTGTTTTATGTGAATATTTTATTAGAAGAAAAAAAAAAATCAATGAATTTCTTTATTTCCAAAAAAAGTATAATGTATCTTTGAATAGTATTCTAAATTGTATTTTAATTAGCATTGATTTAAAAGCTTATATATATATATATATATATATATATGATTTAACTTAATGTTTTTCCCTTTATTAAATTAGCTTAAAATTTTGCATGTAAATTCTCTTTTAAAAATTTATAGATATTTTTATTGAAATAAATTTCATCCTTTTATCTATGCTTATTTAGGTTATTTAAATATAAATATATATATATATATATAAATATATATATTTATATATATATATATATTTTTATATATTATATTTAAAAAAAAAAAAATTAAAAAAAAAAAAATGTTTTGGGTCCCCGCGGACTCCACTGTGTGTACGCACAGTGGATGGCCGCGCGGCACCCACTGTGTGCACACATAGTGGAGCCGCTTTCGGCTCCCACTGTGTGGGCACACAGTGGACGACCACGACCGCCACTGTGTGGCCACACAGTGGGGAGCCGCTAGCGGCGCCCACTGTGTGGGCACACAGTGGTGCCGTGGCGCCCACTGTGAGCTCACATAGTGGCGCGCGCGGCCAGCCCGCCTCCCAAACTCCCGTGACCTGCAAACAATGAAATCATGGCCGCCTTTAGGGTCTTCGGCCCAGCAAGAAACTTTGACTGTTAAAAAAAAATATATGGGTTAAAACCCTAGCCCGGATGGGGCTAGGGCAATTCGGTTTTAAAAATAAAAGAAAAATATTAATTAGTTTAGATATTATAAATGTGAGAAAATTGGAACCCTAATTAGGGTTGGGGAAAAATATGGTTTAATAATTAGGAAGTTAAAAATGGCTTTTGAGTTAGTATTAAAATAATTAACATATAAGTAAAATATATATATATATATATATATATATATATATATATGTCTCCATATATATATATGGGAATATATATATATGTATATATATGAATTTTGAGCATTTTGAATAAGTAATTAAATTATAAATATATAAATATATGTATATACAAATATGTATATATATATATATTTTTATATATTCCTGATATTAATTTGGAATAAATTATAAAGAGAAATTTAAAAAAATTTGATAAGACTATATAGTCATATTGGAGGATAAATTACATTTTCCTCTCCTATTTCCTTTAGCTTGATTAATTTAATAAACCTGTTGACTAGGTACCTCTGGGAGATAGAATTAAACCAGTAGGTTTTCCGCAATTAAAATTTAACAATTTATCGATGCTTAGTTCGTTTCAGAATTAGCTCGAATTTAATAATGGAAATTTCATTAACTCTTGTCGCAAAAGTGAACTTGTTAATTAAATTTAGTATGTTTTTAAAAAAAAAATTTGTTCCGTTTTTGCCCTAAATTTTGGGCATGACACTAACAAAATATGCATGAAGAACTAGAAATGATCATGTCTTAGGACTGATTAGTTTAAGTGTTGGAGACCACACTTTGTGGTCTTTATCACATGGTTTCTTGCAATATCTTAGAAACACTAAGGAAATTTCAAAATATTTTAATGAATGTACATTTCGATGTGACCCTGTTGTGGATATACTTAGTACCATTGATTCTATTGATAATCCTTTAAACAAATATGTTATCAAAGTGGAACTTTCTTATTAGGAATGTACTGAATATCCTAATGAGATAGAGATGTCTTGTCTTGATTCTCCTATTTCAACACCTCTAGAATTGGAAGCTATTCTACCAACTCCAAAAGATATTATATCTAGTGTGAATAGATCCTTGTATCAATGATGGTCACATGTGACTACCCTATGGCCCCTACTATTCTCTAGACCTTTGTCCCTAATATTGATACTATTGGGTTTTTCTTTGAAATCCTATAGTAAGTCTAAATTCTCCTTTGAAGGATGGGGAGGCCTATGGACACTTTAGTCCCTTGATCAAGTTTACAAACTTCTCTCATGCCTCTTGTGTGCTCCTATGTACCTCCTTTTCTATAAGAGACTTTTCCATAGCAACCCTAAATTCATTTGGATTGGCCATGTGTAGGAAAACTGAAATTTTGGGCTTTCCACCCCTAATGAAATAATTGACAAGTAACTTGTCTTGAATGTAATTTACAAACTACAAGAACTCCAAAAACTAACTCTCATGTTGAGCCACTACGAAACCTCATGTAAATTGTGAAACTCGTCTATGCATCTCTATCAAAAATATTTTGAAATAGAACACACTTTGAAGCACTCCAAAATGGTATCTCATGAGAGGGTTTCCAATGTGAGTTGGTGCATTTTATCCTCCGAGTACCACAAGGTGGAAGAAAGTCTCTCAAAAATTGCATTGCAAATTATGCCTTTAGGTTGCTCACATATAGATGCAACCCAAAGCACAAGTCCAAGCTAAGTAACCAAGACTTAGCTTCAACCCCATTTGTGGATCTTAAAAATATAGAGGATTGGAGATGAAGCAACTCTCGAATATGATCCTTTGGCTCATGATATGTGCTTGCTATAGTCTATACATCTTGTATTTATGCATGATGAGACTAGGTAATGTGTATTGATCAATCTTCTATCTCCTTTATGTGTATTTCCCAAATTCAAGGTGAACTCCTAATAAGCTCCCAAGATGTAAGTATATGCTTCTCTACTACAAGTGGATCCTCATGAGGTGCCTCTGTTATGGGTGAAAACCTATCTTGTATCACACCTATAAAATTCTATAAGGCTTGTAAGATTTGAGGTCCATACTCAGTCTACTCATCTTGGTGAAAACTCTCAAAGTGATATGACTCTTCTTGTCCCTCATGTGAATGTGCTCCTCTTGAAGCACTAGGGGATGTTAGGATTCCCAAAGATACTAAGAGGTGGGGGTGAATCAGTATCTGATAGGTAAAATAATTTACTTGAATTATAATATGAAAAGCATATCAAAACTATGTATTGGTAAACCAAAAATAATAACCACAACATAAGAGACACACCATTACATAGTATTTTTAACGAGGAAACCCGGTGTGGGAAAAACCTTGGTGGGATTTGTGACCCACAATATTCGCTTACTGGCCAATAAGGGAATATTACTATTGACAATAGGGGCCTACACATGCAGGAAGGCCAAGTGCCTAGAGCTCACTGCTCAATTACAAAAGAAGTCACACTGACTTACAAAAATGGATTATACAAATCCAATGTCTTGTACTGCTTCAGATCAACATCTACTATGCCAGATTCAGTACCAATTTAAGCTCTGCAATATAAATAAACCTTTATCCCAATAATTCGCACATTAGGTCTGCTATCATCTTTCCATACTTCACATTGTAAATGATCTACAATGATCTCATACTTATATGAGTCATATTACAATCCGCCAAGTCAACTTACAAAAGATATTACAATTAATTACAAAATATAAATACACAAAATTCCTGTCGGCCGGGGTGCTGGTAATCTTCTTTTTAGATGTCGGTGATTTGTATGCCGGTGTAGAGTCTATTGATGTCGGTGCCTATGTCTTCCTGTCGGTATCACATGATTGTAAGGTTGCCATCAATGACAATACCTTCAATCACCTACAATTTCTCATTGGAGTGTGCTTTTGCCAACAATCTCCCCCTTTGGCATTGATGGCAATACTCATGAGAAAAATCCAAAAATGTATATCCAAAAATGATTTGCCAAAATTGTCTTACAAAACTGTTTGCTCAAAATTGAGTGCTCCCCCTGAGCAGATGATGTCCTTCTTCTAGACATTTTTCTCATCTCCACTACTCCCCCTTTGACATCAATGACAAAGGTTGTTATTCACTATCAGTGGAGTGTGGTTCCTATCTGGATCCTTGTAACCAGTGGGTTACAATCTGGAAAAGATCTACCAATACCAAATTTAAGCTCTTAGTGAACTTTTCACTGTCTTTCAATGCAACCTCTATCCTTTGAATAGTACCGGTGAGGTGATGCATTTTATCTTCCTATGTCTTAAGTCTAGGAACAAGAACCTCAAAAATTTCTTTTCTCTAAGAAATGAGGTAATCTAGTTTAGGACCTAGTTTGCATTTTAAGTTCTTTGCCTTAACCTTTAATTTTTCTTTATCATTTTCTAACTTCTCAAGATCTGCAATGTTCTTTTCAGTTTCCAAATATGAATCTGATGATCCTATTAGGTTGTTAGCAATATTATTGATTTCATCTTGTGCTTTGTTGATCTTTGATTCTATGTCCTCTGTCAAAATATTAGTTTTGCAGGTATCTCTGTACAGTTTCTTAAAATCCAAAATTGTTTCTCCTAGTGCCAGTAATAAGGTTTCCATTTTCTCCTTATTCTTCTTCACTATTTCCTCAAAGAATTTTTCTTTTTCTTTAATCATTCTCTCTTTAAATGTATCTTCATTTATTTGATCAACTGTAAGAATGTTGTCGGTGATGTATTTAGACAATGTGTCTAGTTGACCTAAAGAATCTTTATTATCCAAAATGCACTTGGGTGCTATCAATTTAAGAATAGGAATAGTGTCATCAATAGCCTTATAGGCTTGTGCACTACACTCAATGATTTTCTTAATAGAATCCAATAATACCTCTGTCACATTCGTTGGTTTGAATTCTGTCATTGAAGTACCAGATGTCTACCCAACTATTCTCACAATTTCCATACTACTGATTGTAGTGATAGCTTTGCTTGTTTTGACCTCTGGTAGGTCAGTTTGTGTTTGCATTTCTACTAGCAAAGGTTTAGGCTTTTCAACTATTGCTAGTGGCACTGTCTCTGCATGAACCTGTACCTCAACCTGTTTCTGTTCCTATTTCTCAACCTATGCCTCAGAGGGTTTCTCTATACTCTCAACTACTGGTTTCTCTGATGTAGTCTCAGTATGCATTGTCAGTTTCTCTATATTCACCTCTACACTATCCATTGCTGGTTTCTTTAATTGTTTCTCAGTTTTATTTACCAGAGCTTTGGATGGTTTCCCAGTGGTGTCCTCTATCAGTTTCTCTATCTGAGTAGGTTTTTTTGTGCTTACATTAAGCTCAACATCTATAGCTGGTGGCTCAGTAGCCATATCTTTCTTCTTATCCTCAGTGGTCTCTTTGTCCACCACAATGTTTACCTCTTGGGTATCTATATTCATAGTATACAAGATTTCAGACTCAGGATTTGTATCCTCTAGAGGAGTCTCCATACTCTCAGTAGCCGGTTAATTTTCAGAAGTAAGTGCCGGTGGAGTATTAGATGGAGGTGGGGGTACATTATCAGCTATTTTTAGTCTTGGAGGTCCACCTACCTTTCCTTTCCCCTTATCCTTGTCCTTTTGGTATACCCTGGTGGTCTTAGGTCTTTTAAGTTCTTCCTATTTCTCTTTTTCAACAAAGAATATGTCCCATGAATCTGTTGTTTCTTCAGAAACTTCATTTACTCTGCATGCCATTAGTGCTACATGCCGATGAGCAGTTGAGAATACTATCCGGTTAGCCTCACTGATTAATTGGTCTATTTCATCAAGTGAGTTTACTAGATGCACTGCAAGTAATTTTTTAATTTTTATCTTCTTGTCCAGCTCAACAATAGCTACCCTTCTAGCTTCTAGTCTTCTATACAAATCATTAGGTATTTCATCAACAATTTCCATCAAAAATTTCTTGTAAATATCCAAGTGTAAAATTACACTATTTTCTATGCTTTCTTTGTCATCAACGGAAAGTGTGTTATATAGTTTGTTAATGTTTTTCTACTTTCCATCCTCTGTTATTTCACTAAAGATTTTGTCCAGTGGAGCAATATCTTGTTTTACCTTCTTCTTCGGAGTCATGTTCTTAACTGGAGGCCTAACTACATGTTGCTTTTGTCTTGTTTTCCTAGGTGTAGGTGAGGGTGTCGGTGAGGGTTTTCTTTTCCTTTCTACCCTTTTGAATACCATTGGTATATCACTTTCAGAAGAAGTTCCAACCGGTGAAAGATGAGCTTCTGGTTGAAGTCCTTCCAGCTCACTTTCCTTGATACCAGTTTGCTTCAATACATCTTCCTTAATTGCTTTAGCTTGTCTAGTTCCCTTTCTCACTGTTTCTTCAACTTTCTTAACTCTTTTCCTAGATTGAATTCCATTTTCAATTGTTTTTGAATTGCCAAAGATTTTCTCAGATGGTTCATTTGGTGCTTCAAGGAGGGCTTTTGCATAAGTTTCAATGATCTTGCCATCTGTTTCATATCCCATTTCAGTTACCCAGATAGTCCTAGGGACAATTGCCTCCATCCAAATTTCATCTTTCTTAATTACAAAACATATTTCCTTTTGATATTTATCTACAATTGCCTGTGACAACCTTATTCTAGTGTTCATTCGAGCCTTCAGTGCTTGAAAATGTGCATTTATGTTTTTCTCTCTATCTTCTCCCATGTTGTTTAATAAATCCAATAATTGTTTTCCTACCGGTATATCAAAGCCAAAATCTCTCCTACCAATACCGGGTACTTGCTTGGTAATGTACAACATTAAACATACAAGTAAATCTCCAAATCTAAAAGTTCCTTTCTTATCTCCTTTGATCTTCTTCAGATTATCTATTTGATGAATACTAAGAGGGGGGGATGAATTAGTATGCCAAAAATCTCTGCACTAAAACACTTACACAGTCTAAAGATAAACCGGTCAAGCAGTCTAATAGTCAGACCGGTTACCACACATGCAAACCAAAATGTGAATAAAGCATTCACCCACAAAAGCAATACAACCATAACACAAGATATTTGATGTGGAAACCCAACTGGGAAAAAAACACGGTGAGATGGAACTCACAAGTCACAATCTGCAGAATAGAAACCAGACCAGTTAAGGTCTTACAATATTCTTCACCAGAACAGATCCTATTAGGAATCTCAATCTCTGTTAGGAGATAAGTCCAATTAAAGACTACCTTGTTAGAGGATTTTAGATTCACATGTGTGAACCACCTTGTTAGAGGATTTTACAAAGGCTTTGAGGCCTACCTGGTTAAGGGCTACAAACTTGTCAAAGATGTGAGTAATCAACAAGTGTTTGATCTATCTAATAGAACAAACTACTTGGTTAGATCCAGTATTGCTCATAGCTAATGCATTCCAACATTACTTCAATCTTTTGTCTCTCACACAGTTACAACTTGATCTTCTTAGATAAGATCGTCCTCAACTTCCACCTTAAACCCTAGCACGACATTAACCCTTCCAGCAACAACTTAAAACCCTAGACATGATGTCCTTTTAAAGGAATCTGATTTCATGTTGGTCCAATAGGATTACATTGCAATTTCCTAGGTTCAATGCATCTAGACATACTCAGTAACATGACACAAAAAGCACCGTCAATGTGTCGGCACCGTCAAACAGTTGATGGATTGGTAACTCATCACAAAGTGCCGGTTGGTAACTCATCACAGAGTATTACCAGTTCATACAAAATACCGGTTGCCGGTTTGACAAAAATGAAGACTAGTAAGAATGTGTTGTGCCACATTTCTTGTCATGCCCAAACTTTTGGGCACAAACGGAATAATTTTTTTTTAAAAATACTTAACCTAGTACAACTAACTTATTAAAATAATGCAAAACCAGTTCAATCTTAACTATGTTTCGAATGATCCTAACAACTAGATCAATTAGGCGATAAATGATCTAAGTTATAAGCGGGATAATAATTCTCCAAAGGTATTTTTATTATCACATTATTAAATTAATAAATTCTTTTAAACCCAAAAATCTCTAAATTAAACTGCAAGGGATATTTCCAAATCTCAACTAGTCTTTTAATTGCCTAGGGACTAACTAATTAATCCCTAGCTTACTTTAAACAATAAGAATAATTTGTCTAACACTTGACTAGAGGGTCAATTAAACCCATAATAGCATTTGTGCTATAAGATTATTTTAATGAAGGCCAAAATAATTTAACCTCTAAGGCTTCCTAATGCAAGGGTAGTTATTAATATTTCCCCCCTAAACTCAACTCAAAAATGAATCTAAATCTAGCTCTTAAATAAAACCTTAAAAAAAAGAACTCTACTTAATAACAATAAATTTTCACTATTGGAAACTTAATTCAATGAAAATCTCAATCTTATAGACTTAATATGTATATGTAGCCAATACACCATAAATGGGTATATATATATATATATATATATATATGGGGAAAAGTATGGTTAAATATATTATATCACTTTATTTGCATGGTCTTATGGGGATACCCTATTTAAATTTCAAATAGGGTTTCCCCCCCCCTTTATTACCCCACTTCCCTTTTTTCTTCTTTTTTTTCCTTTTTATTTAAACATAACCCCACACACATCTTTATTTTAAAAACTTGTTATGAGTTTTGCCCTAACCCAAAAATTGGGTTAGGGCTTTGTGTGTGTGTTTCATTTTATTTTTTTTGTTGTAGCGCTGTATGTGTGTGTGTGCAAGAAGTGAGGCGGCGGCCATGGAATCCCTGAAGGTCGGTGGCCAGGAGAGATGGCGGTGCATAGCAAATGGGTAGCAGGCGACAGGCGGGGTTTCCCCCGAGTGTCACTGTTTTTAACCATAGTGCGGCCGAGCGCTGCCCACTGTGGGTAAACACAGTGGCGGCCGGGAGCCCCTACCACTGTGGTTGCCCACAGTGGGGGACTCGTGCCGTCCACTGTGGTTGCCCACAGTGGCGGCACCGAGCCGTCCACTGTGGGTAGCCATAGTGGCGGCATGACCGCGCCATCCTCTATGCTCATAGGGGTTCAACTTTCACCGAACTACATGGTAATATTTTTTTTTATTTACATTTTTTTTTTAAGTTTTTTTTTTTTAAATGCGTTTAACATATATATATATATAAATATCTATATTTTTTTTTAAAGATATATATAAATTTCCAGAATAACATATTTAAATGTATATATATATATATATATATATATATATATATATATATATATATATATATTCAATACCACACTTAAGCAACCTCTGATTTTTTTTTTTCTTAAATAAATCTTTAAATACATGCAGAAATTAACATTATCATTTACAACATGACAGTAGTGAAATAATAGTATTTTTTTTTGTGTTTCCAAAAGGGTTAAAAAAAATATGTGTTTTATATTCTGTAGCTAATCATTTCTAAATGCATATAAAACAACAACTTAAATGTTTCTTTTCTAGTATAATAATAAAACTATATCTAGATGCTAACCCCTTTTTTTTTTTTTTTAAATAGGCAACTACTATAAGATTTAATTTTCATCATTAAATGAAAGAACAAATAACATATTTAATTTATTTGCAACAACATAAATAGACATAAATGAACATATAATAACAGATTTAATTTATTTGCAGCAGCATAAATAAACATAAATGAACATATAATATTTTCAATAGCAATAGGAATTTAATCCCCAGATATAGACATGTTTCATTTTTTGTGTAAAACTAACCAAATTGAAGAAATACATTCCTTTAAACATATTAAAATAAATATTGTTACAAATGGGTTTGAAAACCCAACTAGAATTTTCCCTTCCATAGGACTATGAATAAATTCATACACTTCTTTTCTTTTGGAAAATAAATACAACAATGGCTCTTTTTTTTTTTTGCTACAAATAAATACATTTTTTTTTTTCATTGAAACTTTTCTGCAAGTCAAAAACAACAACAAATCTCTTCATCTTTTCTTCCCATCCCAAGCAACCTGCAATAAAAATACAACTTGACCATGGAGAGCTCACCTCCCAGCCTAGGCTTACTAGAAGCCACCCTCGAGCTTGGAGAACCAAGCACTAGATGGGTCACAAACAAACAAACAACACAACAAACAAAGGGCAAACACTCAACATGCATTTTCCCATCCCAAGCTACACTCTGACCACAACTTGTGATGAACTTTCCACGGGTGGAAGTGGACCAAATACCATTGGGGAGATTGCAAGCATAATACAACTCAAGCCACCTCATGGAAAAAAAAAATACAACAAATTCATCTCCACACCCTTATGCCCCCCAACAACATAAAAGCCATATTTTCTCCCCTTATGACCCCCAAATGCATACACAAGGCTATGCAGCAAGGGTCACAAAGGACACCTTTGAGATCACTCTCCATAAGGAGAGCCTCTCACCCAAGGCTGTCATACTTCTTCCACCCCAAGAACATCCTACTCTCCCAAGAGTAGGAGGCCTTGGACACTCCCAAAACAAGAACACATAAACAAAGAACAAGGAAAGGAAAATTTACAATTTTCTCCTACAAAACAATTTACATATACACATCTCCTCATACAAGCATTTCTTTCTTTCAAAACAACATAAACAACATAACTAAAAGGAAGTAAAACCAACCTTAATCTGCTAATAGGTATGATAGACTTAGTTGGGGATGAGCAGCCCAAATCCACACAAACTCTTCACCAACACTTCACCAAAAAATTCTATCCTACAACTAATTTTCAAAAAATGCATTATCTCCAAAAATGGAGAGTGGGTGATTACTCACTAAGTCCGTAATCCTTGCCTAAGAAGGCCTCTCTCACACTTCCCAACCCCTTGTGTAAGGTGTGAGTTCCCATTGGTTGCTCTTCCCAACCTCTTACATGTTGCTAAAACTGGAAAAGAAAAAGGTGAGAGAGGATGGGGAAGAGAGTTTGACATCAGAAGGTAAGGTTGTCTATCCTAGGAGGAACCTTCTAAGTTGAATTTTCGCTCACCTTGGGAAAACCACTTTTTGAGGTGACTAAACAGTCACATGGGAGTAGTCACATGTTTAAAAATACCCCTAACCCATAGGTATACCCTTTGGACCTTTGGAAAAGCCCTAAAAGTGACCCTAGGAGTCCATTTGACCCCTTAGAAACCCAACTAAAGTTAACCTACGGGTCAAACCTGAGTTGACCACTCCCAAGACCCCCTACCCAAGACACATTTGGGACCACACTCATGTGTTTGAATGGCTTTGGTAGAAACAAAACTCCCTCCAAGAGACAAGTCAAAATCAATGACACTAATCAGCACATGTGTCAAGTGACACAATAAAATACAATATAAAAATCACACATGGAATTTGTCTCTTGTAGGCTTACACAAATAAATAAAATGAAATTAACACACATGCATCATTTACTTTCACAAATAAAATACAATACAAACGGGGTGTTGTCTCTCCAAATAGACAACCCCTGGCTTAACAAACGTACATTGGTCTAGGTCTGGTTCTCCATATTATTTCCATGGTCACATGGATAATTTTCCTGTGCATCTCAATTAACACATTAGTAATTCCAAATAATCACAATTATA
Organism: Cryptomeria japonica; assembly: GCF_030272615.1. Lineage (NCBI taxonomy): Eukaryota > Viridiplantae > Streptophyta > Pinopsida > Cupressales > Cupressaceae > Cryptomeria > Cryptomeria japonica. Next base: position 24,647,396 of record NC_081415.1, on the reverse strand, counting down.
TATATAATTAAACACATGGATTTCATTGCACATCAAACACTCATACATTTGACAGTAATAATTCAATATCCCATTCATTTAAATTCAATTCCACATAAGCAATTATCTTACTCCTCAAAATTGAACCATTCATATAATAAGCATCCCATTTCTATCATCAAAATGAAGTCTTGCAAATCTAATAATGATATACATCATTTCAAAATAATTCTATTCTATCAACATATAAAGTTTCATAATCATAATGCATAACATGAAGCATCAATATACGTCAATGTGATCCAAATCATGGAATCATATAAGTTCTAAATCCATAATGCATAAAATAAAGCATCCATAATAGTCTCAATATGAAAATAACAGAAAATGTCAGGATGAGTTAGGGTAGGGCCTCACATTTCTCCCTCGTGCCTCTTGGGATCTATGAACTGCTTGGGGTTGACATGCCACTTCAGACCGGGAAACACATTCTGCAAAATCACCACTAGTCTAAAGACTAGTATACAACATACCGGTTGGAACAAATATCAGCTGAGCTTGAGCTCATACATATAAAGGGGATCTCAATACAAGTGTGTGTCCATCAATGACAATCACAACATAAACAACAAAAATGCCAACAATCTCCCCCTTTGGCATTGATGGCAACACTTAGGAAAATAAAATTTTGACATCTAAGTGTTTTACAACAAAAACTTGCCATTAACAAAATTGCTCCCCCTAAGCATATACACTATCCCTTAATCAACATAGTGTATAGAAATTTTGCATACAAAGCATAATCATGGAGACATCAGAGCATATAGCATATATCAAAATGTCAAAACTAGATACTTCTCCCCCTGTGTCAGAAGATCAAAATTTTATAACCAAAAACCAGATATACTTCTCCCCCTTTGCCAACAATGACAAAGTACCGCTGAATAACCTTGTTTCCATATATATATAAAAAGTTTATGACAATAATGAATAATACTTGTCAAAAACTGATTTATAGTCCTGCAAAAATTGTTTCATGGATAAAGACCAGGATTCAAGTAGGGAGGTTGCCACTTCCTTCTCTGTTTGCATCTAGGATACCTGTTCCTCCATGGCATCTAATGTGCTCAGTTCTTGTGTGACTGTTAGGGCATCCAGGTTCAGATAACACTTCTAAAGAATTTACAGTCATGGAAGTAAAACCAATTAAAGCTCCTACAAATCCCTAGATCATGTACTGATCTCTTGCTCCATCTTGGCTGACTAGATCTGGAACCGGTGAACGGTTTGCCCATATGCTACAAAGGAATCATAAGGTGTCTTAAATGTGCCCAAGTAGGACTATAAGTCTGTTTGAAGCTTTTGCTTCTTGGCTAGCACATCGTCATAGAACAGATGAGGTTGACAGATTTTGCTGAGCAACAAGTTTCCCTCATCCAAGGCATTCCTTATGTCCTTTTGATCTTTCAGCAGTTCAGTCCTAAGCTCATTCATCTTTTTCACTAGAGAAACATTAAGAGCCTTTTGGTGCTCTTTCTTGACATTAGCCTCTACTGCTTCTTCCAGACTCTGCACCTGATCATCCACTATAGTACATAGTAGTTTGAGCTATGCTAGTGATGATTCAGTGTCAGGAAGATTAGTACTAGAGATTAAACTGGTAAGGGTGTCTACAACCACCTGAATAATATCATGTTCCCTTTTCTTGTGAATGACTTCAAGGCACTCTTGGGCAACCTTGATGCTCTACATAAGCTCAGACTCACTTGCAGATTGGAGATCAATAGGACTTGAGATAGCAGCCGGTTTGGCTTGGCTCCCGGTTGTCTTAGGAGTCTCCATCTGTGTGCTCTTCATTGCTTCGGCTGTCTTGTCTGCTTCTTCCTTCCTTTTCCTCTCCTTCTCTTCTTTCTCTTTCTCTTCTCTCTTTTTCTTTTCTTCCTCTTCCATCTTCTTCTTGTCTTCCTCTTCTTTCTTTTTCTTCTCCGCTTCTTCCTCTTCCTTCTTCTTCTTCTCTTCCTCTTCCTTCTTCTTCTTCTCTTCTTCCTCTTCCTTCTTCTTCTATTCTTCTTCTTCCTTCTTCTTCTTTTCTTCCTCTTCCTTCTTCTTCTTTTCTTCCTCTTCCTTCTTTCTCTTTTCTTCCTTATCCTCTTCTTCTTTCTTCTTCCTCTCATCTTCTTGCTTCTTCTTCTCTTCTTCTTTTCATTTCTCTTCTTCCTCTTTTCTCTTCTCTTCCTCTTTCTTCTTTTTCTCATCTTCATCCCTCTTCTTCTTCTCTTCCTGTTCCTTTGCCACTTCCTGTATGTCCTTAGCCTATTCACCGCCCTGTTCAGCTTGTTGCCCCTGTTCAATTCCCTCAGAAGGTATGTCCTGAGTGACATCTTCTACATCCAGGGCATCGACATCGATAGTGTCGATTGGTTCTTCCACCAGGTTTCCTTCCTCATCAAAAACCTCATCCGGCTTGGAAATAACCAGTTCTTTTTCTTCTTGGAGGTTGGCCATTCATGCTTTGTGAGAGTTGATAGCATGAGCCATATGCTGATGAGTATCTTATTCAACATCATCAATTCTCCCCTCCAACAACCAAAGTCTTCTTCTCCTTGTGAAGAAGAGACCTTTATTTTGATCCAAGACATCAAATAATTCTGAATTTGAGAGGTCAGGAAAGTACTGTGCAAAGACTTTCTCCCTAATCTCTTGTTCTTTTTCAATGGCAATGCACCATTTATTATCTAATACTTTAAATAATGAATCCGGTGTCTGAGATTTAATCTCTGATGGTGACCAGTCATTTTTACACAAATAAAGAATGATTTCCTATAGTACTTCATCTTTCTCCTCACTATTAAAATCATCATAATAATCTACTAAATCATGAAGTAATTTTCTCCTAATATTCTTTACTGTTCTTTGACAATGTGTCAAAGGTTTGTATGAGGAGATATCAATATTTACTGGTGTGGATGCTGTCGGTTCATCCTTCCTCATCTTCTTTGTCTGTCTAACCTTCTTTGGCTTTTTATCAGACTCGGTTTCTTCAGAGTCCGGTTCATTTGTCTTAGTCTTCCTCTTTCTTTTGAAGACTTTTGCCGATGTTACCTCTAGTTTCTTCTTTGCCGGTGACCACTTGGTCACTCTTGGAGTTGCAGTGGTAGCCGGTGCTGATGCTGCAGGCACTGCCTTGGCTTTCTTTGCTACTGGTTCTTTTCCTTTCTTCACTGATGGTTCTTCAGCTGGTGCAATCCTTTCCAAGTAGGTTCCGATCCTCTTAGCCTTTGGATCAAGAGGTGAGGCAATAAGGGTTGAGACATAACCTTCCAACATGTCATACATAACCTCATAGCCCATTGGCTCCACTTCCTCCATTCTAGGCTCAACAGCCTCCATTAAACATTTGTCCACCTGAATAGTGAAATAGATGTCATCTTCGTATTTCTTCACTATATCACTTGAGATTCTTACTCTCTGACTCATCTTTCTTCTGAACTCATCAAAATATTTGTTCAGTACTTCAGGGTAGCCAGTTCCAATGGCTTGTATGATTTCCTTTATTTGCTTGGTTACCGGTTGGTCAAGAGACCACTGGACATCTCCTACTCTAGGAAAGTAGCCTTGGAAATAGAAGAACAACCCTACCAGAAGTTGTCCAAACTTAAACCTCAATGAATTGTCCTGTTTGATTGCCTTAAGATTCAATAGGAGTTTCCTCTACATACCAGTGCATAAGTCAAAATATGCATCCTCTTTTATCATCCAGTAAGTGGCATTTACCGTTGCAGCAAAAACATAATTAATCTTGCTAGCTAAAAATGTTTTGTATCCTATCACCATGTAGGCGTATTTCACCAGATCATCCTTGATAGGATTAACTGTCATGCCTCGTGAGTCACTGGTTGAACCGGTGAGCTTGGCTATTTCGGTTTTGCTCACCTTTCTTAGGGCTGGCACTTCCCTTGTGTTGCAAAAACCACTTACTGCATGAATTGCCTAAGGTGTAATATCATGTGTCCCCTCCAGGTACATCTTGTCACCGTGGACTCTGCTCAAAATAATCCTTATGTAATCCTCTGTAAAATCTTCTAGAAAATATACTTTGTTATGGAATTTCTTCTTCTCTAAGACACTAAACTCTGGTTTGATCTTTTTGTCCTTGCCGAAAAATAGACCTAACTGGGTGTGAATGGCTAAAGACCCTAGGTCTTCTATTTTGCAATCAATATAATCAGAAATTCCCTCTTCAACTATGACTCCAGCTGGAACTTGTGATAAGACATTATATTTGGACTTCCTCTGAATAAAACTTTCTAACTCTATGGATGTACTCGAACTGGTATGAGATGCAGAAGCCATTGTAGAGTATTTCAAGAACATGAAAAATACCTTTCAAACAAAAATTTAGGTCACTCCACTCTCCGTCGGTTGCCAAATCACCGCTTTGTGTTCTCCACTACCGCTTGCAAACTGGATTTGAATTTCTTTCAAGGTATGTCAATTTCTTGAAATCTAAGCTCAAATCGCCTATTCTTCGCTCTACACTTGAAAACTTCTCTTCGCTCGACAAAAGATAGTGAGAAATGACTTGAAAAATGCTTTTATACATGTCTCTCACCTACCAACATTAATGCTCCTCTATTAGGGCATAAACCCTAATTTTCCTTTTTACCGTTTCCGGTCTTCTGCCCAGCGATAGGTATCGCATACTGGTTAAGGTCTTTTACCGCTGTCAACCGGGGGTTCAAAATCATTTCGCCATTTTCTCCCCCTAAGCCTTTGAGGCTTAGTTTGTCAGTTCCGATATTTCCACACTAGGTGCAGGAACCGGTTCCTCTTCCAACATTATTGGTTTCTTCATCCAGGTTTTCTTCATGTCCCCTTGAACTTTTTCAACATTGATTTCTCCTTCCTGAGTGACCAGTATATCATCAGATATACTTTTTCTGCTTCTGTAGAATCTTGCAATGTGACCCGGTTTGTTGCAGTGATAGCAAACAAGTCCAGGTGCTCTCTAAGGTCCATTGTGCATGTTTCCATTCTTCCTTCTACATGTTGCAGCAGTGTGACCATGACCATGATAGATCATACAATTTTCTCTCCATCTGGTTGCCGCTTGATGGCCACCGCTTCTCGACTGATGATTGAAGACATTAAACCAGTTGTGGTTCCAGTTCACAAAAGGTTCAGGACCAGTTCCTTGGTTCCTTTGAGGATATCTTCCAGTGTTATCCATCACAGACCTGCATTCAAATGCTCTATGCCCAAACTTGTTGCATGCATAACAATGACCATTGAACTTATTGGATCTAGGTACATTGTTGATAAAATATGAAAAATTATTGTAGGCTTTGCTCCTACATACATTGGCAGTGTGTCCTTCTTTAAGACAGTAAAGCAAACAGGTTTGAATTTTTGCTTACCTTTTCCTTTGAGTGCTGGTTGCTTCTTTGATGCTTCAACATTTGTTCTTGAGGATTCTCCTTCCTCATGTCCAGAGAAACCAAGACCATTGGTATTCTTTGTTAGTCTAGATGACTCAAGATTTTGCTCTAGCTTGACAGTACTTTTGCCAAACTTAGCCAGTATTTCCTTTGACTCAAAGAGTTCTTTGGAAATAGCAGTGTTTTTCTCCATTAGACTTGCATTTTCCGAGATGGCTATGTTTAGTTCTCCTTGCATGTCTTCCTTTTCCATTCTACTCTCATGAAGGTGAGCAATCAGTGCACTAATCTCTTGTTTCAACTTGGAGATCTCATGATCTCTGTCCTTTACCCGATCTTCAGCTTTTCTCCAGTTCTCAAGCTCTTGACTAAACCAAATAGTCAGTCCTTCCAACTCCTTTCTTAGATTGGAGTTTGAATCATTTAGCTTATTTACTTTAGCAATCATGGCTTCCATGTTAGCTTCATCTTTAGAACTACTTTCAGATAGTTCCATCAGCTTCTCTACATGTTCTCTCCTTTTTGCTTGAGATGCCTTGTATTTGACCATAAGATCATCATAGGCTTGCTCAGACTTAGTGAGCTGTTGAGTAAGTTCCCTCATGGTGTATTCCCCCATATCTCTTTCCAAGTGGTTAAACTTATGGAAAGGTAGGCTCTGATACCAAATGATGAATACTAAGAGGGGGGGTGAATTAGTATGCCAAAAATCTCTGCACTAAAACACTTACACAGTCTAAAGATAAACTGGTAAAGTAGTCTAATAGTCAGACCAGTTACCACACATGCAAACCAAAATGCGAATAAAGCATTCACCCACAAAAGCAATACAACCATAACACAAGATATTTGATGTGGAAACCCAACTGGGAAAAAACCACGGTGAGATGGAACTCACAAGTCACTATTTGTAGAATAGAAACTAGACTAGTTAAGGTCAGACCGGTTAAGGTCTTTCAATATTCTTCACCAGAACAAATCCTATTAGGAATCTCAATCTCTATTAGGAGATCAGTCCAATTAAAGACTACCTTGTTAGAGGATTTTAGATTCACATGTGTGAACCACCTTGTTAGAGGATTTTACAAAGGCTTTGAGGCCTACTTGGTTAAGGGCTACAGACTTGTCAAAGATGTGAGTAATCAACAAGTGTTTGATCTATCTAATAGAACAAACTGCTTGGTTAGATCCAGTATTGCTCATAGCTAATGCATTCCAACATTACTTCAGTCTTCTCTCTCTCTCTCATAGTTACAACTTGATCTTCTCAGATAAGATCATCCTCAACTTCCACCTTAAACCCTAGCATGACATTAACCCTTTCAGCAACAACTTAAAACCCTAGACATAATGTCCTTTTAAAGGAATCTGATTTCATGTCGGTCCAATAGGATTACATTACAATTTTCTAGGCTCAATGTATCTAGACATACTCAGTAACACGACACAAAAAGCACCATCAATGTGTCAACACCATCAAACAATCGGTGGATTGGTAACTCATCACAAAGTATTACCAGTTCATACAAAATACCAATTGCCGGTTTGACAAAAATGAAGATTGGTAAGAATGTGTTGTGCTGCTTTTCTCCCTCGTGCCACTTGGGATCTATGAACCGCTTGGGGTCAACATGCCGCTTCAGACTGGCAAACACATTCTGCAAAATCACCACTAGTCTAAAGACTAGTATACAACATACCGGTTGGAACAAATACCGGTTGAGCTTGAGCTCATACATATAAAGGGGATCTCAATATAAGTGTGTGTCCATCAATGATAATCACAACATAAACAACAAAAATGCCAACACTATTAATTCATCTTTGAGCCATTCACATACATCTATTCTAGCATTATCATTAACCATGTCATATGAACTTTTAATACATATGCTAGAAACTGAGTTTAACCTATTTACATGTGTAGCCTTGTAGCCTAAAATCATACTGACAAATCTGACATTGATGTCCTTCACATCATTTACCCTTAGAGACCTTTTCTCAAATGTTGCGCCGGTTAGGTCCATCACTGTGTCATTTGAGACCCTTTTTGTTCTGTCAGGTTTGCTACCGGTGGAAGGTAACCTTGTTACTACCTTAACCGCTTCTTTGGTGATCTTGTGAATGGAGTCCAACCAAAAGAATTCGCCATGTACTCTGCTTAGGGTTATTCTTATCACATCTTCAGGAAAATCAGTAATGCTAAGAATATCCACAAAACCTAGGGTTTCTACTACCTTGTGTTTCGGTTTGACATTACCATTTACATCACAAATCACAGTCCTATACATGTTCTTGATTTCATCATCTCCTAATTCCTCTATATGACAATGTATTTATATTCTAGGATCCTCTGCATAAAAACTTCCTTAGGTATTTTTGAGAATGCACCTATGGTATCATCCTTCTTTTCCATTTTGGGAACAAGTTTGAATATGGGTCTAGAGTGCTTGATAACTTCAATCATAGTAGGGTTTGCAATAAATTTAGATGTGGATGAGGAAGCCATAGTTATAAATACCTCAATCTACCTTAAGGATGAGTGCTTGGATGATCAGCTTCACTTTTTCACTAAGGATGCCTTCGCTCGGGAATTTTTGCGCTCTTGAAGATTTGAATGCTTTGTGAATGAAAAAGGAGCTAAAACACTTGCTTTATAATGTTATTTTCTCCAGCTATCACATTTAATGCTTGCCGGTTAAGTCACAACTTACTCATCTACCAGTATAAAAGTAATTCAGCTTCTTACCATCAACCGAGGGCATAATAGCATGTTTTTCAATTTGTTGCTAAACCCCCAAAGGATTTTCCTTTAGTTAGATGAAGAGTCTCCTGCCAGTGGAGTGATACTCTGTTCTGTTGGTGGAGGAGTATTCCCATCAACATTCTGATCTGACTTTCTGATCCATTGCTTTAAGAATTCTTGCTTTACCTCTTCAACTTTTTCTTTACCTTTCAAGCTAGGACCTTTGTTATTTTCCGGTGGTGCCTTACTTCTACAAAATCTTGCAATATGTCCAATCTTGTTACAAGCATAACAAGTCACATTGTTTTTCTGAATAGCTTTCCCATATCCTATGTCAGTTTGTGTTCTGCATTGATTAGATAAGTGTCCAAATCTTCCACAAACATAACATCTTACATTCATTCTGCAATTTTTTGAGTTATGACCAACTTTGTTGCACTTAGAACATTGACCGATGGGTGTATCAGTGTTCTAATAGTTTCTAGATCTACACTAATTTGCTCTATGACCATACTTGTTACAGTTAAAGCATTTCCCATTAAATTTGTAAGCATTAGGTTGTCTTATCGGTTTACTATGATCATGATTGTTTGCAGTACCGGAGCTTTCACCAATTTCAAAGCCAAGGCCATTTGTATCACCATTAGGTTTCTGATTCTTCAGCATGTCAACAAGTTCTTCTAAACTTTTCTTGAATTTCTCCTTGTGTTGATTTGCAGCAGCTAGTTCACTTTCCAAGATTACTTTATGTCTCATGAGTTCATTTGTGTCATTTTGTGTATGCATCAAATCTGTCTTCAACATATCATTTTCATGACTAAGTCTTATGTTTTCATTTCCAACATCATTCAGTCTTCTAACCGAGTCTTCTTCATTTTTCTTCCGATTTTTAGTTTCATTACAAAATCTCATAGTCATATCTTGCATCTCATTCTTCATTGCATTGTTTTCTTGTCTCAGTTTGTTTACCAGATCATTAAGAGTTTCCTTTTCATCATCATTATTCTACATCTTTTCACAAAGTTCTATTCTCTTATTTCTTGCAATAGTGAGATTTTCTTGAAGCCCTTGAATAATATCCTGTGTAGCCTTAAGATCATCTTCAAGTTTGATATTTTTCACTTTTTCTACATCATAGTCTGGAAGAGCTATTTCCAATTGCTTTCTTAAGTTTTCCATCTCTATCAGTGTCAAGATCTTCCTCAAGCTGTTAGGCTTTTGAAAATAGAGGACCAGGCTCTGATACCAATTGTTAGGATTCCCAAAGATATTGAGAGGGGGGGCTGAATCAGTATCTGAGCGGTAAAATAATTTACTTGAATTATAATATGAAAAACATATCAAAACTGTGTACCGGTAAACCAAAAATAATAACCACAACATAAGAGACACACCATAACACAGTATTTTTAACGAGGAAACCTGGTGTGGGAAAAACCTCAGTGGGATTTGTGACCCACAATATTCGCTTACTGGCCAATAAGGGAATATTATTGTTTACAATAGGGGCCTGCACATGCAGGAAGGCTAAGTGCCTAGATCTCACTGCTCAGTTACAAAAGAAGTCACATTGACTTACAAAAATGGATTATACAAATCCAATGTCTTGTACTATTTCAAATCAACGTCTACTATGCTAGATTCAATACTGGTTTAAGCTTTGCAATATACATAAACCTTTATCCCAATAATTCGCACATTAGGTCTGCTATCATCTTTCCATACTTCACATCGTAAATGATCTATAATGACCTCATACTTATATGAGTCATATTACAATCCACCAAGTCGGCTTACAAAAGATATTACAATTAATTACAAAATATAAATACACAAAATTCTTGTCGGCCAGGGTGCAGGTAATCTTCCTTTTAGATGTTGGTGATCTGTATGCTGGTGTAGAGTCTATCGGTGCTGGTGCCTATGTCTTCTTGCTGGTATCACATGATTGTAAGGTTGCCATCAATGACAATACCTTCAATCACCTACAATTTCTCATTGGAGTGTGATTTTGCCAACAGGGGATGGATGATCCATACTCATTGTGTGTGGTATCATATAATCCCAAATTAAGTTTAATTAAGTACATTTTAAATTCAACCCAAATTTTCCAGTGTACGAAACCAATCTTTGATACGAATATCATGCTATGATTGGGGCACAACACAAACCTTAAAAAAATTTTGGAAAGCCTACTAAATGTCTCTAATGTCTACTCACATATGAACAACATCAGACCTACCATGTGCACCTAAGGGTGGCACATAGGCACCACCACATTAGGCATGTTGCCTAGAAGGTGTCAAGAGGAAAAAAATGAAGTGAATGTGGAGATTCTAGTATGCTTACTTTAAGATGATGACTAACCTATTTGGGCATGGTATTTGGCAAACACAAACACCTTAAGAGAATGGTTGACTAGTCAATCCTGGATTTTCTCGCATGGAGGATTATGCCTCTAGTCCAGCCCAACTATATGGATTATGGGAGAGTAGTCCCCTTATTGTAGAGAGCCTTACTCGATTCCAAGTACAGCTTTCTCGAAGCAGCCCTCAACTAATCAGGGAGTTATAACCGTCAAGAATACAATATTGATTATGGGAAGGAAGGTTTGGAAGGTCTAATCGGTCCCTTCCATAGACTGTACTTTCTTGAAACCCTACAATTCTATGGGTGGAATTCCCCTTCAATAGATAGTAGTTGCTTCCACAATCGGTCAATATCCCAGAAGAATGCAGGCATAGCTAGCATGTATAAAAGAAAAAGTTGTAGAATCTCTTGAAAGGAATGGTGTAATCTTTTGCATGATGAAATTAAGGTGAAGAATCTACCTACACTAGTTTGCAATGCAGCACAAGTCAGGGGTTGAAGTCAACGTGGATGCCTGTGTGGGACTACAACAATGCACAAATGACTTGCCCTCTTTTGTTTGTTTTTTTAAGTAATACCTGTTGTCATCAGAATCCTGACGAATGTGGGCACTTTTTTGAAAAAAAAAAAAATTTCATTATTAATGCCTTCTCTGTTGAAACCAAATGTCAAATTACCATTGGAATTCCGATGAATTCAGGCATTTAAAAAAAAAAAAAATCAAATTTGGTCACAATATACCTTCTCCGTTGGAAACCTCAGTCGGAAATATAGACCAAATGTATTAGTGTAGGTACACAACATCAAGAATGTGATGTTCCCCAATTAGGTAAAGAGGACCACTGTTATTCATTTCAACAAATTTAATTGCAATTGGTATTCAACATTAATGTAACCTTTAGTATTTCAACTCCAGAGGATCTAGAGGGTGTTCAACATGTTGAGATTGAGGCTAGACAAAATGTTGTGGCCCCATCAGGTAAAGAGCACCACGATTATGTTCTTTAAATTAATGAACTTGTAACAATAATTAAAAAATGTTTTGAATTTAACCCATTTCTTTGTTATTGCGGAGGACCCCCCTTCGCTTCAGTGTCTGCATCCTCAGTATAGGACTAGGCATACACCAAGATGACGAGAAGAGGACAGAACAACTGAAGAGGGGGGAAATGATGAAGAAAATGATTCTCCACTTATTCTTTACATATCTTCAAAGAAAAAACAAAAAAAGAAATGATTGTAATCTACCTTATTTGATAATGATTGATTTTTACGTGTTAATGAATGTAATTATGTGCTAATGAATGGTTATGAATGATATGTGTTAATTAATATTGATGAATGTTGCATGTTAATTAATGTTAATCAATGTTATGTGTTAATGAATGTTATGTGATATTAATGAATGAATGTTATATTTTCTCATTGGTAGAAAGAATGAATGAATGTTAGCAGTTAACGGGGAATTTAGAGTGATGTAAGGGGGGGGGAGGGGGAGGGACCAAATGAGCTTCCACCTTCACATGGTTGGCCCTGTTAAGTAGAGAATATTAAACTATTCTTGAAACCAAGTGAAGATCAATAAGATAAAACACTTTTCAATATTTCATTATGTTGCACAGTTAATCTTATTGAATAATGTATATTGAATCTTAATTGCAGGGTCCAACAAAGCCAACACGAATAACAACACCACAATTTGTTGGGTATAATGAACTCCCATATTGTCTTGTATGTACACTAACAGTATGAGTTGTTTCTAGTGTTGATATCCATGGCGGGATTGCAAAAGTTATGAATATGCCTCATCCTTGTAAGTTTTTTTATTAGTTGACATTTTCTTTAGCATTTTTTAATTTTCTTTATCATTTTAAGTCTAACCACTTTTATATGGAATTTATTGTTCTATTGTTTTACTGTCTGCCAGACATTATTGATACAAGGACTTGCATTGCATCCATTTTCTCAATTAGGTATTATAAAGGGTAGGTTGAATTTGTAAATGTCTCTTTGAGTTCATCCAAATTTTATAACTGTTACCTCACATCTCGTTATTTCTTCATATTACTATATTCTATGAGGAGAACACCTATTTTTTTCTTTGCCAATCCTCTAAGACAGTTTATGACTGCTAATAGCTATATATTTTGATCATTTTATATTGTCTCAGACCCATGATAATAGTGATCTTTTTTGCCCTTATCATTGTATTTGTTATAAGCCTATGGATTGTCCATGAAGAATTGTTGTAGCAGTATTTCATTATTCACTGTGTTGGACTTTGAACTATTTATAAATTACATGGTTGCAAACTCTCCTTAGACTGCTAACCCTATGTTGAAGCTGCTCCTTTAAAGGCATTTGGATTGAAATTATAATCATGATTGTTGTTCTACTACAATAAAACACTGTGGGAAAGAAAACCTTTGAATAGTAGAATAGTATTTTACCATCTTATAACAAGATGGCTCCTATGACATCCTTAGTAGAATTTGTGTAAGCTTCAATGAGAAACAAAGAATTAGGTAAGGTCAACATTGGAGCATTGTGATGCAGAGCATCCACCAATCTCAATCAATTAGGGAGATCATTGTCCCAACTCACCTATTAAATAGGGAACAAACCCCAATCCCTTACTAGCCTACTAGCCCCTCAAGTTGCTTCAACACCCCAAAGACTCACTCCTACTCCCTAGTCCCATACAACCATTGACATATGTAGACACCTAAAAATGTCTCATTGATCATGTACTAATTATTCGTCTAATTGATTGAATAATTCTTTAATTATTTAATTAATTTAATTAATCTTATTCATCTCATTTCGTTTTTTCTCATCATCTTACTAATTATTCTATTTCTTATTCTTTCATCATTTAATCATTTTTAACCATTTTCTAATATTAATTAAATATTATTATCTAATTAATTGTGATTTTTAATCCCCAGTTTAAATAATCTTTATTATTTAAATAAATTAATTTTTCAATTTCTATCTCTAATCATCTAATCATTCAACCCTTTTCTAAATATTAATTAAATATTTATTATTTAATTAAATTTCATTTCTAAATAATTAAATAGTTTCTTTAAATTATTTAATTAACTAAGTAATTCTTCTAATCCAATTCCAAATTCCCAAATTCAAATTTTATTTAATTTCATTTAATTTTATAATTATTCTAATTTCTTCTAGTTTCAAATACATGTGCATGATTTCAAAAATCAAATTGAAAATCAAAGTCAAGTTTTAAATATATTCAAATACCAAATTGAATTTAAAATAAATTCAATTATTTGAATTAAATCTCATGCAAAGATTAAATTGAAAATCTAAGTTAAAGTGCAAGCACATGCTAAATTAATTAATTTAATCAATTAATTAATTAAATGATTATCTCTCCAATCTCTATTTCTATCTTTTAGTTAGCCTTTTCTAAATAAATCTTTCTTTGTCATCAATTAATTTTCCTCAAATCATCCTTTTTCTTCCTTCAGTTAGCTTTTTCTCAATCAGTTAACTCAATTAATCTATTCAATCTATTCCATTTCACCTCTAATTCAGCAGTTCAACTATCAATTAGCATGTGAGCTCACCTGAGTTACCTCTTGTTCAATCTGTTCCATCTTTCAATCAATATTCTCCAAAAATCTATAAATTGAGCATTCAATCTCCATTTTCAATCCTCCTCAATCCTGGACAATTACTCTGAATCATGAACTGAATCTTTGTGTCATTTACAAGTTGCCAGTGCAATATCTAAGAGCCATCATACCACAAAGAAGACAAGAGAAATGGAAGTTATATGCAGTCACGGAATGGGGAGTTTTTAATTGATTTGATTTATAAACCCTATTTTGATGTTATTGTGTTATTTCTTTGTATGTCTATTAGAATTCTTTGATTCGATAGGGATTTGTGATTTACCTTTGTTTCTAATTGAATTTAAAGATGAATTTTACATGCTACATTTTAGTGAACCCGACGTGAACTACAACTAATTAACCTCTTTGTTTGTCTGTGTGACTTTTGAAGGTCATGCGAATTTATTCTTTTTTTTTAGGTTGCACGGATTTTGAAAAAAAAGATCTTTTCATCACGCATTTGGGGCTACATCATCATGCAATTGCATAGATAGGGCTACGCAATCGACCTTTTAGGGTCACACAATTGCCCTTATATCATTACACAATCAACCTTTTAGCATTACACAATTGCCTTGTTTCTATCACAGCTTAGTGCTCTCATATCAGGTTAAATATTATTTAATTAACATTTAATGGATGATGAGAGATTTAGCTAGGGCCTCACAATCTATTTTGTAGGTTTCTGATCAAGTTTAGTTTCAATTTTTATTTTTTTGTGTTATCTGCCTGTGTATCATGCAATCATTTTGTTATAATTATGCAATCGACCTGTTAGGGTCACACAATTTCTCTTTCAGGATCATGCATTCGACCTGACAAAATTACGCAATCGATTAGACAGAGTCATGCAATCAGGCAGGTATCATCACGCATTCGACTCTATCAATTTTTGGTTCTTTGTTTTCTATTGATTTGATTTTACTGCTAATGATTTGTTTGCAGTCTATGGTGAATTTACAAAAAGGATTAGATTAGTATTCGATCAATTGCACTCATAATCTCACACTTAATCTTTTGGTGCTTAAAATCAACAACGGTTAAAATGGATATGCATGCATAATCTCACACTTCATCTTTTGGTGCTTAAAATCAACAATGGTTAAAATGGACATGCATGCATAATCTCACACTTCATATTTTGTTGCTTAAAATAAAAAATGGTTAAAATGGACATGCATGCATAACCTCACACTTTGTCTTTTGTTGACTAAAATTAACATTGGTTAAAATTGGCATGCATGTATAACACTTCGATTTGGGCTTAAAATCAACAATGTTTAAAATGGACATGCATGCCTTCATATTTCAATTTGGTGTTTAAAATGGACATGCACATGCATATTCAACACCTCAATTTGGGCTTTAAAATGAACGTGAATCAAGTTGCATTGGATTAAATCACATTTGATTTTTTTTAAGGGAAATAATTTTTATCGTGTTTGGGGTGGACCTACTATTGCATTAACTAACTTTCCACCCACCTTCGGGGTCTTGGGAGAAAGGAAGGAGGTGACAATGACACCCAATTTTATTTTATTTTGTGTAGTGAGGGGTATCTTTGACTAGGGATTTCATCACCCCATAGAGGTACTTTGAATTGGGATGTGTTGGGGATATCATCTCTCCCAGTGTACTCTCGAGCGGGTTTTTCGAGCTGCTATATAAATATCATGGTCAGGTGGCTAGAGTGTTGAGTGAATTCGACGTATGTGGGGGCCTTCCCTGCACCGATAAGCTCAAATAAAGTCTTAAGTGGCTTTCTCTAAGAATCTGTCGTTGGATCAAGACTCCTCGAAACCTTCTAATAAGAACCAACTTAGTAGCCCAAATCCTACATTCAGTGATTCCGGGAGTGCGGATCGTACCCCATAGATACCCCTCATGTACCTTACATTATGAGACATAAATCCCTTGGTGATACGATCTTTGGATCTTCAGGTTAAGAGAGACTGGCATGCCCAAGAAGTGTGTGTCATGGAGTGGAGCTAGTGCTGCCAGACTCTCTATCTGTCCATCTTGTTTTGGTATTTTGTTGCGGGGGCCTCATTGAATGGTGTCTACTTTCCAGCCTAAGATTGTATTATGTGCTTTTTTATGTATCGTTGTATCAGACCAGTATTGAGTTAGTTGTTTGGGCTATTTCAGGCCCTATCCTACATATCTTTGAATTCTTTGAGATTGTTTGAAAAACCAGTTCAGTCAACTATATTTATCTCCAAAAAATTGTTCGAGTAGACTTGGAAAACCACAAAACTTGTCCTACACATAGAGTTACTGAAAACAAAGTCCATTTTTGAAACTCAAAACTCAAAGTTTTATACACTTGTGACCATAGGAAGTCCTTGCATAGTCCTCATTTACGTCCTTATTATCATCCCAAGTCCTTCCATAGTCCTCATTTACGTCCTTATTATCACTATAAGCCCTTGCATAATCTCTATTTATGTCCTTATTATAGTCCTCATATACGTCCTTGTCTAGACCTCATATACGCCTGTCTTAGTTCATCATCATTTGCATAATCATCCTAGAAAGTCATACCCCAAACGTCCAAAACATAATCAAAGGACCAATCAAACTCAACCTCAACTCAAACAAGTTTGTCAAGTTGAACAAATCAAACATTGTCACATTAAGAGAAATGGAGAAAATATCTTACATGTTGTGATCCTAGGTCCAAGCCAAACAAGCAAACATCATGTATTGGAATTATACATTTCATAGGGAAGGTGGAGGATTCATCCCTTCCATTCCTATTCCATCACCATCCATAAAAACCTTAGCTCAGTAGATCAAAACTTTGCAACAACAAGTGACTGACATGACTAGTCCTGACAACCATAGGGGTTGGTTAGAAAAAATGATGATAAAAGTGATGGCCATGAGGGGATCAGTTTTAGACCAACCTTCTTCTTCTTGTGAGACCATTCAAACATGCCAAAATTCATTCTTCAACAAAATTGTTCCTACCTTAGTTCAACCAACATTAGAGTCATGTAAACCTTCTTTTTTTTCAAACCCACTATATCAATCATACCAATCATATCAACCCAACAATCAAACCCCTTTCAACCAAAATCAAACCCTATTCAACCAAAGTCCAAAACAAAATTCATATCAACCCAACAATCAAACCCCTTTCAACCAAAATCAAACCCTATTCAACCAAAGTCCAAAACAAAATTCACATCAACACAACATTCAAAGCACCTCTTTCAACCAAAATCAAACCCCTTTCAACCAAAGTCCAAATCAAAATTCATTCAACCAAAATCAAACATCTTTCACCCAAAATCATACTCCTTTCAACCAAAATCAAACCCCTTTCAACCAAAGTCCAAATCAAAATTCATTCAACCAAAATCAAACCATTTTCAACCAAAATCAAACCTCTTTCAACCAAAATCAAATCCTTTTCAACCAAAATCAAACCGTTTTCAACCAATATCAAACCTCTTTCAACCAAAATCAAATCCTTTTCAACCAAAATCAAATCCCTTTCAACCAGATCCCAAATCAACCATATCTATCCACCATTTCATCATCCCCTAAAGTCACACAAGACCAATCCATGCCATCTCTATCCAATAACACAACCTCCCAATGGCTATCCATCATACAAATACAATCTAATTCAAGTCATGATTCAGAGGATCTCATTCAAAATCCTTCTTCATCAGGCCAGAAGGTTGAAACCTTCCAAAAATCTCCCATGCATTTCCAAACTCCTTCCCCGTGTCAAGAGGATAATCCAAAATAAGAAGAAATGAGGCCTGAAACAAATAAAGATCAAGAACAACCACTTCCATCCTACCCAATTTTTCATCAAGATCCCACTGATCAAGAATCTTATGATGATCCCCTTGCTCTTTTCTATTCCATTCATAATGACATCCTTTCATCTCAAGAACAAAGTTTCCTTTGAAGTCCCATCCAACATCCACCTCCTAAAAAAGATCAAGACATCCCTTCCATCCTCCCTAATAATCCCTTTACAAACCAAGATCAAATCATACCTTTACCTTCATGTCCTAAACAAGATCCCATTATTTTTGCAAATCCTGATCAAGGTCCCTTCATCCCTTCATCTCCCTATCATAATCCTCCATGTTCTTCACAATATTCCCTCTCAAACAAACTTACCATTTCTCCTCATGACCCCAATCCCTCTACACAAGTTGTTCATGAACCCCTTATCAATGAAATCACCAATCTAGATTATACTACACAAAGAAAATTGTCAACAATTTTATGTGTGCCATCATCAAATGCCAATGTAGTGACAAAAACAAGCATAACATCAACTAATGAGATCAACACCTGGTTGACTTCATCATCCTCTTCAAATGCATCAATAAAAACAAACATAACACCTGCTTATGTCACAACTTCAAAACCAAAATCAATCTGTCTCATACACCCACACTTGATAGACTGGGGGCAAGAGAGTCTACCATAGTTGGATTGCTTTAAAAATGATAAGGCTATATCTAAATTCAGGGGTTTCAGAGATAGATTTCCCTCTGATGATCCAAAAAATTGAAAAACTAATAAAATCAACATTGGAGATGCTGAATGTGTACACTTAGTTGAGTCCTTATATACTATTGAAAAAGACATCTTTATCCGACTCTTCAAACAAAGACCAATGAACTACCTACACAAAACTCCTTGACCTTATGAACAACATGCACCTTAAACGATATTATATCTAAGGGTTGGGTTAGTTTAGGTTTTACTTTCTACATTGTATATCATTTCATTCAAAGCACAACATCACATATAGTTTCTTTCCAAGCACATCACATTCAAAAATTTCATGGCATATAGTTTCTGCATTTACATATAGCAACACCAATAACACGAGGCAACTATCCAAGTTTATCATCTATTTGCATTTTAGAGAAATAAGGGTCCTCTCCTTTCTTAGATATTAAGACATGAAGTCTTTGAGGTACTAAGGTCATTTTTTTTGAACACCCTATGATGACGCTTAACTTATGGTTGGGTAGTGATTTCACTATTTGAGACTTTTTTACCCAAAATCTATTAATTGCTATATCTCAAACATATTAAGAAAATCTCTAATTCATTCCAGACACCTAGTTGATCATATGACTAGTGAAAAATCTAAAATTTTACTTCAGCACCACTGTAATTGTCACACTGAAGTAGGTTTCATTACTTACAAGTCAAGGCAAGAAAATAAAAAGAAAGAAAAAAGAGAAAAAAGAGCTATGCCAAATATTCATCTCACAGCAAAAGAGCAATGATATATAACTAAAATATCATGCATACAAAGTATACCAAAAATCTTGACTATGGGAACATGCAAGTAACTTCATCAGGGTTATGAATGCCTGCTGGCAATGGAGCAATATTTGAGAAATTATAGTTTATAACCTCATCTGAGCTCTAAAAGCCTACTGGCATCGAGGCTCTATTCAGGATGCTTTTGAAGTTAGGATAATCCATGTAGCTAGTCATATAGGATGCTAAGGATCTTTAGTGAATACAAGAGTAGGAATTAACTCATATGCACACACATGGTCAAAAGAAGATCAAAATTTCAAGAACCAATGGGGAAGTTTTTCACGTCTCCATTTGTAAATCATAGTCAGTAAGTGTGTTAATTTGGATGTTCCAAAGGATCTTAAGAATTGATTGACTGCTTATCTATGAAATGTTTTGCATCTCCAATTCAATTGGTGTATTACAAATGATACAACAAACACAGTCAACCTTGTTCGAATAGGAAATGCATCTTCATCATGCATATTGCATTAACATAGGTCATGTCAAAAACTCACTATCTCCACATGCATTCTGCAGATCATCATGTCATATAGGTCTGCACACTGGGGCATAACTGAAAAAATCCTTAAAATCGTATAAAGTCTTGAAAAAATCCTAAAAGTTGTATAAATTCCTGAAAAATCCTAAAAATCATATAAAGTCCTGAAAAAATCCTAAAAATCGTATAAAGTCCTGAAAAAATCTTTAAAATCATATAAAGTCCTGAAAAAATCTTTAAAATCATATTAAAGTCTTGAAAAAATCCCAAAACATCATATAACATCCTTCGAAAAAATCCATAAACACTAAAAAACTTAAAATCTAAAAATAGTGAAAAACTTAAAATACCAAAAACACTGAAAAACTTAAAATCCAAAAACAGTGAAAAACTCAAAATCCAAAAACAATGAAAACCATAAAATCCAAAAACATCCATATAATGTCCTAAAAAAATCAACCAAAAACATCCATATAATGTCCTGAAAAAATCATCCAAAAACACTCAAATATTGATCTACATAATCCAAAAACATCGAAAAAACTCTTGGAAAAGAACTAAAAATTGAAAATCAATCAATCAAAAAATTTGTAATAAAATGTCTTGTGAGAAAGAAATACCCTAGCAGATATCTAGCAAACACTTCGCATGAAGTTAACAAAGGATATGACTATCCAGTCAAACATCTACAATCAACTGATCAAACTGTCTTATCAATCATATCATATCCATATCAAAGTGATCATTATCTTGTCTTAAACAGAAGAGGATACACTCAAAATCAGACAGGTCAGTCTTAAATGAGGTCCACAACTTTTTGAGATCAGACATTATCAACCATCACATCAAGCAACTGAGAACGAAGGCACAAGGTCAGTATAGGTGTTGAATTTTTTCTAGGTTAGTCTTTATCTTTTATCATTTGGCGATAGATATTATTCCTACGCTACTCAGGGATGTCCACAAGTGACTAGAGGAGCCATCATGGGCATTATCTTTTTCTTTGTTTGTTGTTTGTGGTGTGAACCGATGAAGTTCTAAGGAAATTTCTCTAGTGGGTGTCTGTGATAGGAGCATTCAGCTATTGAATACCACACATACCTCAACCCCTAGTATATTTCCCGGAATTGAGGGGTTCACTCCTTGTCTGCTACGCGTTTGTTTCTATAATGAGATATCTTTACATTTTGGTTCCTTATACCTTGATGTGCTAAGCTTCATTGTTCAATAATAAGGCTTAGTGATGAATATATATTGTGTAATAAAATAAATGACACAAGTCCGTGATTCTTTCAATTTTATTCTCATCTCATATGTTTCTTGATAGTCTGTTGATTTCCCATCTTCTCTCTAAATCATATTCTTTCTAACATTAACTCTTTCATCAATATCTTCTCTCTATCATCTTACTAACATTTCTTCAAGGTGCATCTGAGTTAAGAGTTTGTTCTCACGTTATCATACAAAAAAATATATATATGCATTCATATAGATACCATTGCATTCATAAAAATTATTCATACAAATAGATCTCATCACATTAATAAAGCATCATTGATACATACATGTAGTAACCATTGCATTCATGAATCATATAGAATCAAATAGATATACATCGCATAACTCATAGCATCATATAAGCATACATGGAAAACAAAGCATAAATAGATCGCCACCAAAAACAACATATCATATATATATAACTCAAAAATTATAATGTGTATAAATACAATAAACAAGCCTGAAGGTTCAGATAACATGATCAAAATGCCTCAACCGATACTACCTCTGTCAATAGGTGGATCATGTCCACTAGATCCTATCCTAGGATGTCAAGGTGGACCCATGACTCCTCCACTGCTAGTCCATCAAGAAGTAGATCAACTCGATCTCCTCCCCATCAAGGAACTAAAACTAGGCTCTCTCTAACCCTTAGGAATAGATCTCTCATAAGCCTGTCGATAATAAATAGCCTCCTGTGCACCAACAAAAGACCTATCTGCCTAGCTGCGTGCCTTTGTCGCTGGTCTGAATAACTAATCATATGCATCCATAGTGATCTGGGCTCTCCTAACTGCCTCATCTCTCTCCCTTTGGAGATGATCCCTCTCAGCCTCTAAAGCACCGTAGTCCCTGCGATAGGCCTCTCACTCGACATCTCATCTAGCGACCTCCTCCTCCAGACTCTGAATCCGTGCTCTAAGAATATATGGATCATCAACATCCCTATCACCACCCTCTGTAGAAGGCACATCCTTTAGCTTTGACATCTCATCATCATCGTCACCACCCTCTCTACTCGATGACTCTAAAGAATCATCGTTATCTTCGCTGCTGATAAACTCGGTGTCTCCACCAATGTCTACATCCTCGTCTCCACCACCCTCATCAAATCCCTCATCTCATCCCTCTGCTCCACCCTCTACTCCTCAAGCTCCCTCATCTCCTCCACCCCCCTCTCCTCCTCCAACTCTCTCCCCCAACTCTAGCCTTAATCTCAGCCTAGGATGATGAATCTGCTATGCTATATTAGGAGCAGTAGGATCAGTCAGAGGAATAGGCCTATGTCTAGAAAACCATGCATCATACTCTAGCGTACTCCCTGGATCCGCTGTGCCTCTACCCCAACCCTAGAGTAATGACTGAAGAGAATCAAACTCAACAGAAGAAACATGCGGCTGTATACAAACCCCCCAATCAGATACCTCCCAAGATACACGAGCAAAGTAAGCAGTAACAACTAGTGTAACGTGTACCTCTCCAACCTGTCTTAGTACTCGACCTGAGAGATACATCTCTATAATCCGTTGCATCTCAAAAGTCCTACCGATCAGATACCTCTATTGTTGACAGAAAGGAAAGTGTACTAATAGACTTGAAAAGCACTAAGAGGGGGGGGTAATCAGTGACACCAAATAAAACACTACTTCAAACACTAATCGGTAGATGAACTTAACCAAGCATTTAAACAAAATACATGCTATCCAAAATGATAAAACAGTATCCACAAAAAGTAAAGCATCCATCATAACATAAGTGTTTTATATGTGGAGAACCCAAATAGGTAAAAACCACGGTGAGATGGAACTCACAAGTTAACTATCTGTAGTAGTAGATAACTGGTCGGTTAAGGTCTACAAAGTGCTCTACTAGGAGTGAATCTTGTTGGAGATCTCAAAGCATTATTAGAAGCTTATACCTTGTTAAGAGTACTTCCCTGTTAGGAGTAACCTCATTGGAGGCTTTGAGAATCCAAACTAATGGATCACCTTGTTAGAGGATTTGTACAATGAAGCTTTCTAGAGCTTACCCAGTTAGGGGATTTGAATCTATTGTAATGGTTAGAAAGCAACAAGAATGGTTTGATATGTTCTGAGTAGCACAATATTTTCTTGATCAAATCCTTCTAAGTACATTCAACACTGCTCTTCATCTTAACACTTATCACTCTTCAACAAAAGCTTTCACTCTTGATGCATATCAGTATTTACATACCATCATTCTCTATCAGTTCCAAATGATTCACTAAGATGTCTTTAAATAGACATTCAAATCTTATGTCAGCCTAAGGAAATCAAAACACAATTTCCTAGGTGCAGTGTATCTAGACAAGTGATCAAAACTCATCACAAAAATGACCACCAAGAAGTCGATGCTGGTAACTCATCACAAAATCAGATATCGGTTGAAACAAACCATGTGAACCATTGTCCTAGAATCTTCCACTTCATCTCCATCTTCATCTTCATTCTCCATTTTGATGTCGACTTAGTGTAGCCATAGGTTATCTCTTAAGCACATACTGGTTGACACAAAGTACTAATTAGAGATAAGCCTTAAACATACTGGTTGATAGTGTAAACCAATTGAAGTTACACAGGTAGTCAATGTAATCATATGTGTGTGAGAGAGTGTTTCATCAATGACAACAAGTGATGAATACATTACAATCATCATCAAGCCAACAATCTCCCCCTTTGGCATTGATGGAAACACTTAGAAAAGTTTAGAGTAATACAATACCGCTAAGTGTGCATACACAACAAATTTACATATATGCTCATACTCCCCCTTAATGCATGCATAAATACAGAATTTTCAAAAACACACATACATATTATTACTCCCCCTTTGACAACAATGCCAAAATGAAAAAGTAAAATATATACATATATATAGAAAATATGTAGCAAAGTGTTCAACATATATTAACAACTTTTTAAAAAGTTCATGCATTGGCTAATCTCATAAAAACATCATTAAAGCTCTGCTTCATCTGTGATAAAGCATTTTCCCATGATTCCAGTATGTTAGCAGTATACTCAAATGTAGACATCAGCTGGGAATAGAATTCTTCCATTGAGTCCAACGTGCAGGTTTCAGGAGTAGCAAGAATAGCTTCTACATTGGAGTAGGCTCTTTGAAGAATGATGACTTGTGAGGTGAGTAGACTCTTAAGCTCTTTTAGAGATTGGAGTCTCTTAGCCTTCTCAATATCATTCTTGCCCAATCTGTCATGCAAATCATCTACAAACTGGTTAAAGGCATGAATGGAGTCCTGGAGTGGGACATATGCTTACAAATCCTTTCCATTTCTTGCTCGGTTTCAACTTGACTCTTAGAAATGTCATAATAGAAGAAAGAAACATTGGAGGTAAAGACAAGATACTTTCCTCCAGATTCAATAGCTTTCTTCAATAGAATTCCATTATGAGATAAAGCCATTTTGCCACTTTCAATGTTCTTTGCTAGTTTATCTCCATATTTCTTCTTGTGGCTCTTCTCAGTAGACATATGAGCAGCATCTTCAAGTGACTTGATTTGATCAGATGCATCTGCAACTAACTAACCAAGTTTGCTAATGGTTGTAGGAAGATGTGCAACAGTTGTTTCCAGTAGTAAACCAGACAAAATTTCTACTGCATTCTGGATTGTCTCTGCTTCAATCCTTTGCTCTTTTAGTCTCTTCTTATGCACTCTAGATTGCATAGCATTAGCAATCTTCATCATTTATGGCGCGCTCAAAGTGTTCATATCAATGGGTCCTAAAATACTTAAAGAATCATCATCATCATCATCATCATCATCATCTTCAAGTAGTTTCTGCTTCGCCGGTTCAGGAGTCACACTTTTAATGATATCTCTCTCTGTGTTCTACTCTGTTGTCTCTTTAGGTAACTAACTGACAACTTTCTCAATAGACTCCTTTGAGTGTCTTCAATGTTCGGTAGAGATTGGGGTTTCTTTGGTTGTTTTGTTGCCGATTCATATTCCACTTTTAGTTGAATAGTCGATTGATCAACTAATGTAACCTGTACTTCAGTAATTGTAGGAGGCTCCATATCTAGTGCAGTGGCATCTCCAGATAGGTCTATTGTGTTCTGAACATCTTCATCAACAAGAATAATTAAATCATCCTTCTTCTTGATTGGATAGACTATGTTAGGTTGAAAAATCTCCTCTTCATTCATTTCCGGTAGAGGAACATCATATGTAGTATTATCCTTATTGCTAGAGTGGATGATTTCTTCCGTCTTTTTGATTACATGGGCTAGCTGATGTCTCTTAGACTCAATAACTACCCTTTTTGCATTAAGAAGCTTCAATATTCTCATTTTAAAATCAAAATATACTTTGTATTGTTCAACTAAAGCACTAATTCCATCCAAGGATAAATTGGGAAAATATTGTACAAATATTTCATCAATAATTTTCTTTTCCAATTGAATAGCTTCTTCCCATTTATCTAAAAGAGTATTATACAAAGAGATTGAAATATCCTTTTCCAAGTCATGCAGAAATCTATTGTAATGACCCAAATAAGGTATTACCTTCTTAATGACTTGCTTCTTCTCATCTTCAGTGAAAGAATCAAAATATTCTTTGACATTGTCAAACCTATTTCTTCCTAGTGTCTTCATTGTTCTCTCAAAAACTGTGTCAGGTTTGTAGGTAGCAATATCAATAGGTGTAGTTTCCTTCGGTACTACCTTTACCTTCTTGGATGTTCTGTCGGTTGCTTTTTCCTTCTTTGGTTCTTCTTCATAATCTATTCCCTCAGACTCTAGTTACAAAATCAATTTTTGATTTCTCTTCTTTGGTGCACTCTCCTTCTTTACATATAATTTAGGTGTTGGTTCCTTTTTGGTTAGGACATTTTGAGTCACCCTTGTGGTCTTTTTCATAGGATAGTTTGCTAATGGGTTTGTGACTCCAAAGAATTGGAAAGGCAGAGGGAGCTATATGTGAAAAATTTAGTGGATAGTGCCAGAGTTAATATGGAAACAAAAGAAATGTTCATTGACCTAGATAATTTTGAAAATGAGAACCCAAACATTCTAGGAATTCATAATATAGAGGAGAGAAAAGACTCTCCTGACTGTGCCAAGTCCATAAAAAGGATGGGTAGGAGATCCCTTACTGAATTAAGAGCCAAGGATGGGGAAGCTGTGGGCCAATCCAAAATTCCATCACTATTTAATGTAGGGGAGGGGAAGTTCCTCCCCATAGAGCCATGAAAATATTATCATGGAATGTTAGGGGCATGAATGCCCCTAACAAGAAGCATATCATAAAATGTTGTATATCTAAATCAAAACCAGACATAATTATAATCCAAGAAACTAAAATGAACCCAACCGAGATAGACCTCTTTGAGAAGAAATTAGGTTTTAGAAAAGTGAAGTATTCCCCAGCACTTGGGACTTCAGGAGGCTTAGCAAACATCTAGGATCCTAAATATTCCTCTTTTATACCATCAGAGATAAAATAGAATTGGATAGGCAAAAAGGTAAATTGCTATAATAATAAGCTAAGATTTAACCTGATCAATGTATATGGCCCTATTCAGAACATGGATAAATTTCAAGTCTAGATGGAACTTGAGACTTTCTTAAGAAACAATATGAATGAGATGTGTATTATTGGAGGAGATTTCAATGCCATCACTAAGGCATTAGACAAAAGAGGAGGTAGTAATAAGTTACCTACAGCAACACTCAACTTCATTGATTGGATCAATAGGAATTCTTTGTTGGAAATCCAGACAACAGAGAACACCTTTACATGGAACAACAAAAGGAAGGGCTTTAGCAATATTGTTGAAAAGCTAGACAAATTTTTTATTCATGGGGGGCTTATGAATTTCAATTACACTATGGAAGAAGAGATCCTTCCTTTATCTAGTTCAGACTATTATCCACTCCAACTTAATATTCTGGTAGAACAAGGTCCAAGAAAATGCCCATTTAAATTTGATAACATGTGGTATAAGGATGATAACATCATCAACTTGATTGAACAATAGTGGAGGGAATCAGTATTCTCAGGCTCAAAGATGTATATTGTTTCAAACAAACTGAAGTTAATCAAAAGGAGGCTCTTGGAGTGGAATCGAGAGCATTTTGGTAACATCTTTGATAAGAAACTTTTAGTAGAAATGGACCTCAAGGATGTTAACAGGGAAGTTTTGGATCGAGGGATGGATGAACCTCTCTTCTTGAAGGAAAAATTATTACTGACAGAGTATGAAGAGATTCTGGGAAAAGAAGAAATCTTCTAGAGACAAAAATCTAGAGAAACATGGTTGAAAGATGGAGATCGCAACACAAAGTTCTTTCATAACAGTACCAAGAAGAAAAGATAGGTAAACCAAATCTCTAACCTTAAGAACTACCAAGGAGTAAATTTGGAAGACCCGTCAGAGGTGGCAGAGGAAGCAGTAAGGTTTTTTGAAGGATTCCTTAACAATACAGTTGGATCCAACCTTAGAGGCCAACATAATATAATTAAAAATATTCCAAAACTCATTGATATAGAACACAACAGATGTCTGCTTAAGAAATTTACAGAGGAGGAGGTTAAATCTACCCTCACGAAAATGAACCCAGATAAGGCTTTGGGCCCAGATAGCTTCCCAACTAGTTTCTTCCAAAAATGTTGGGGTTTTATGGGTCGAGAGATCACGAAGGCCCTAGAGGGTGTTAGAAATGTAGGTAATATCCTGAAGGAGATCAACAATACCTTCTTAGTTCTGATTCCAAAAAAAGAGAAACCTGATAGCTTTAATGAATATAGGCCCATAGCCTTGTGTAATATCCTTTATAAACTACTTACCAAAACTCTAGCAACTAGACTTTAGAAACTTCTCCCAATCATCATTAGCAAAGAAAAAATATGATTTGTGCCTAATTGATCAATCTATGATGGGGTAATCATAGCTCAAGAAGCTATACATTCAGTTCAACATAATGGAGCACCAAGCATGCTAGTCAAATTAGATATAAGTAAAACATATGACAAGGTGGATTGGAGATTTTTATGCAAATGTTTGGAAGCATTTGGCTTTGCCAAAACTTGGATCAACGTTATCTTTGAATGCATATCCATCCCCAGATTTTTTATCCTGGTCAATGGCACACCTGAAGGTTTTTTTAGTAGCTCTAGGGGACTTAGGCAGGGAGACCCCATGTCTCCTTCCCTCTTCATCATTATGGTAGAGGCTCTTGGTAGGTCTATCTCAAAGGCTAGGGAAGAGGGTGGAATCACAGATATACCCATTACTTGTGGTCTAACTCCTATTACCCACTAGCAATTCATAGATGACACAATGCTTTTTGGACAAGGTGACATTAGGGAAGCAAGGGACTTCAAAGGCATCCTCAAATCCTACATGGAAGCCTCTAGTCAAGAGGTCAATTTGGAGATGTCAGAAGTGTTCATGTTCAACATAGAAACCGCATCCAAGAAAGAGATATGCATGGTCTTGGAGATCAAGCCTGGTCTCCTCCCTTGCAAATATTTAAGCATCCCTTTGGATATGGGGAGAAGGACATCTAAGTCTTGGGATCAAATGGTGGAAAAAATCAAGAAGAGAATTAATACTTGGAAAGGGAAATGGCTGTCCTCTGTAGGCAGGGCAACCTTGGTCAAATCAGTTTTGGCAGCAATGCCCATTTACCAACTATCTTGTCACAATTTATCGGTTAAAAAATAGAATGAGCTAAATAAACACCTTATAACTTTCTTTTGGAAAGGTGCCAATGATGATAAGAAAATATCATTCCTATCTTAGGATAAGATTTGTAGACCAAAAGAAGAAGGAGGAGTTGGCATTAAAAATATCAGTGACCAAAGCAGGGCCCTAGGGGCAAAATTAGTATGGAGAATGTTCAGACATCCCCATTTAAAATGGGTGAGAATATTGTACCATAAATACCTTAAAGAAGAAAACCCTATCCAAATATTTAGAGAAAACAATTTTCCCAGAGCCTCTCGCATATGGAACTTTATGCTGGAATGCAGAAATATTATCATAGATAAACTCACAAGGAACCTAGGGTCAAGGGAAGATGCCTTGTTTTGGTCAGACTCTTGGGGAGGGTATAAGGCAATTGATAAAATCCATGATTTTGGGCCTACAAAAACAAACCTAAAATCAAATAGAGGGAAATTGATTGGGAACTACATTTCTCCCTCAGACGATGGAGCAGGGTGGAAATGGATAGTCAGAGAAAATGAGGATATCCCTGTAAGGGATAAATATAAACTCATGGAAATCCTAAAAGATAGAAACATTTCCTTTAGTCTAGGAAAGGATAGGCTTGTGTGGGATGGCTCCAAGAATGGAGAATGCAACTCCAAGGATGGGTATAATCACATCACTAAAGCTCAACTTAGACCCAAGATGGAGTTGCCTCTGAAACTCCACTGGGACAGATACTGCCTACCCAAGGCTAGAGTCTTCATATGGCTTGCTCTCTAGAATAAGCTCTTGACTACTGAAAAATATAGAAGGATGGGTTATGAGGGACCCAATACCTCTATGTGAAAAGGATGAAGAGGACACAAATCACCTCCTCCTTAATTGCAACTATGCAAACAAATGTTGGGTGTGGTTTACCCAGAAACTAGGCTGGTCCTCTGCCTTTCCTCAAACTATCTTAGGAATACTCAAAGCCTGTCCCATCCGAAGAAGAGGTTGTCTATTTGAAGGCTTATGGATATCTCTTCCATCTACCATAATTTGGGAATTGTGGAAGGAAAGGAATAGACGTCTTTTCAAAGATAAAAAATTAGAAGTGAAACAGGTAATCAATAAAATTGAGTCTACTATGATCAAAAAAATCAACAGTATGATCAACTTCGGTCTAAAGAAGAATGCCATAGTAACTTAATGGGATGAGAAGATGAAGGGGAATTGGAAAGGACTATCTATCCCACCCTATATTTGGGATGGTCTTGAAGTAAATGTAAGGAAAAGAGCTAAATGTAAGTTGCAACCTCCAGGTGAGGGATGGCTCAAGCTAAACTTTGATGGGGCCTCCAAAGGCAACCTAGGGGTGGCAAGGATAGGATACTCTATCCATAATTGGGAAGGGAAGGAAATTCCCCTCAGGGCTTACCTAGTAGGTAATAAGACTAATAATTAGGCTGAATTGGTTGTCCTACTGGAAGGCCTTAATATTTGCAGAAAGATGGGAGTGAAGAAATTGGAAATTGAAGGGGACTCAACAATTATTATCAACGCTCTAAGAAAAGGTAGTATGCCCAATTGGAGACTCAACTCACTATTGACATGGGCCATTGAATTATGCAAAGGCTTTGAGAGATTTACGATCAACCACATCTATAGGGAAGGCAACAAAATGACTAATGGGTTAGGTAACTTGGGAGCTTATGGCATTCATCTTCCCTGAAGCTCTATCTTAGGACCTCATCCAATGTTTTACATAATATTCCATATTATGGTTTTGTAGCTTCTTCTCATTAAAATTTAGATATCATAACATCGACATTAGAATCCTAAAGATTATCGCTCAAACCAAGGCCATCAGATATACATACTAATCCATCATCGAAATGCCCAGTCTAGTTGAAATGACTCTATCGAAGAAGATTGCCATTATCCTATCGATAAAGTGACCTATCGAACAAATATTGGTCATGATGAACTTCAAAAAGGATTCACCAACAACAGTAGTTCCATCGACATAAAATACATCGAGGAAATCAGGAGTGATCCCACCGATGAAATAAGGAGTTTCGATGAAACCACAGAATCAATGAGACATGTGAACAACTCGTTGAGGGAAGGAGTTTGATTGAAAGAGTGATATCGAAGGAACCAATGGATATTTTATCCATGAAGCTATTTCAAGGAAGAGAGCATATCAAAGAGGCACAAAAGATGTTGACCAAAGATAGCTTTCTAATCAATAAGACTTTTCGAGAAAAGGAAGGTGTCATAGAGGTGCAAAAGTTATTGGCCGATGAGCATAGTTCCATCGAAAATCGAAAAGTCAAAGGAGGATATTTTTTTTTCATCGACATACAAAATTTCATCAATGACTTGACCGATAAAAGGGTTGTAAAACACGACGATGAAAGGATTTCAGCTGAAAACGGGGTTTCGATGAGCCGATGGAGGATTACATCAACATAAACACGTGAGGTAGAGCCTTTCGATGAAAGTGTAGAGATCGATGAAGCCTCAAAGCTCCTTAACGATGACGGTAGCTTCATTGAAACTAAGGAGACATCGATGAAACATGACATTTTGAGGGAAGATAAAGTTAAGCCACCGAATTTCATGATTCCATCAAAAAAGGGTGCGGCCATAAAATTGATGAGCATCAATGGATGATATGTAGTACTGCTAGATGAATGATTACTTTCTACCATGAGGATCAATTCAAATCTTCTGTGACCAAATGAAACTTGGATCAATAGCCTATGTTTCTGTTTATAATGCCAAAGTAATTACAGAGTGGTCCCACCGATGAAATAAAGAGTTTTGATGAAACCATAGTATCGATGAGACATGTGAACAACTTGCCGAGGGAAGGAGTCTGGCCGAAAGAGTGATATTGAAGGAACCAATGGATATTTTATCGATGAAGCTATTTTGAGGAAGAGAGCATATCTAAGAGGCACAAAAGATGTTGACCAAAGATAGCTTTCTCATCAATAAGACTTTTTGAGAAAAGGAAGGTGTCGTAGAGGTGCAAAATTTATTTGCCGACGAGCACAGTTCCATCGAAAATCAAAAAGTCGAAGGAGGATATTTTTCTTTCATCGACATAAAAAATTTCATCAATGATCTGACCGATAAAATGATTTTAAAACACAACGATGAAAGGATTCTGGCCGAAAACAAAGTTTCACTGAGCCAATGGAGGATTACATCGACATAAACACCTCAGGTAGAGCTTTTTGATGAAAGTGTAGAGATCAATGAAGCCTCAAAGATCCTTCACGATGACGGTAGTTTCATTAAAACTAAGGAAACATCAATGAAACATGACATTTTGAGGGAAGATAAATTTAAGCCACCGAAGTTCATGATTCCATCGAAAAAGGGTGCAACCATAAAATTGATGAGCATCGATGGACGATATGTAGTGCTGCTAGATGAATGATTACTTTCTACCCCAAGGATCAATTCAAATCTTCTGTGACCAAATGAAACTTGGATCAATAGCCTATGTTTTTGTTTATAATGCCAAAATAATTACAGAGTGGTCCCACCGATGAAATAAAGAGTTTCGATGAAACCATAGTATCGATGAGACATGTGAACAACTCGCCGAGGGAAGGAGTCTGGCCGAAAGAGTGATATCAAAGGAACCAATGGATATTTTAATGATGAAGCTATTTTGAGGAAGAGAGCATATTGAAGAGGCACAAAGGATGTTGATCAAAGATAGCTTTCTCATCAATAATACTTTTCAAGAAAAGGAAGGTGTCGTAGAAGTACAAAATTTATTGGCCGATGAGCACAGTTCCATCGAAAATCAAAAAGTCGAAGGAGGATATTTTTCTTTCATAGACATAAAAAATTTCATCAATGACCTGATCGATAAAATGGTTGTAAAACACAATGATGAAAGGATTCCGACCAAATTAAGGGTTTCGATGAGCTGATGGATGATTACATCGACATAAACACATGAGGTACAACCTTTCAATGAAAGTGTAGAGATCAATGAAGCCTCAAAGCTCCTTAATGATGATGGTAGTTTCATCGAAAGTAAGAAGACATCGATGAAACATGACATTTTGAAAGAAGATAAAGTTAAGCCACCAAAGTTCATGATTCCATCGAAAAAGGGTGTGGCCATAAAATTGATGAGCATCGATGGATGATATGTAGTGCTGCTAGATGAATGATTACTTTCTGCCATGAGGATCAATTCAAATCTTCTGTGACCAAATGAAACTTGGATCAATAGCCTATGTTTATGTTTATAATGCCAAAATAATTACAGAGTGGTCCCACTGATGAAATAAAGAGTTTCGATGAAACCACAATATCGATGAGACATGTGAACAACTCACCGAGGGAAGGAGTTTGGCCAAAAGATTGATATCGAAGGAACCAATTGATATTTTATCGACAAAGCTATTTCGAGGAAGAGAGCATATCGAAGAGGCACAAAAGATGTTGACCAAAGATAGCTTTCTCATCGATAAGTCTTTTCGAGAAAAGGAAGGTGTCGTAGAGGTGCAAAAGTTATTGGCCGACGAAACAGTTCCATCAAAAATTGAAAAGTCGAAGGAGGATATTTTTCTTTCATCCACATAAAAAATTTCATCAATGACCTGACTGATAAATGGTTGCAAAACATAGCGATGAAATTATTCCCGTCAAAAATGGGGTTTTGATGAGCCAATGGAGGATTACATCGACATAAACACGTGAGGTAGAGACTTTCAATGAAACTGTAGAGATCGATGAAGCCTCAAAGCTCCTTAACGATGATGATAGTTTCATCGAAACTAAGGAGACATTGATGAAACATGACATTTTGAGGGAAGATAAAGTTAAGCCAACGAAGTTCATGATTCCATAGAAAAAGGGTGCGGTCATAAAATTGATGAGCATTGATGGACAATATGTAGTGCTGCTAGATGAATGATTACTTTCTGCAGTAAGGATCAATACAAATCTTTCTATGATCGAATGAAACTTGGTCTATGAATCATAGCTAAAATTATATTTCTTCTAGTCCTGGGATAAATCTTTGGAATTATGTGACCTGACTGGAGCATTTTATGATTATCATCATGACACCCACTATAATATGGTGGTCCATTTCAATGTGTTTCTTGATTTAGGACTAACATATGCTGACATCGTAATTCAAGATGTTTGTAAACTTTGGTTTGGCTAGTCTATTTTGCAGGGCAAGGATACCAGGAGGGAATGATAGTATCTTTCAAGCCTCAACCCAGGATCTATATCTGAGAGAAAACATAAAGCTTCCAGAACTTTCATAAAATCCACAACATTTGTATATTTTTCACGTTTATATTTCAATGGAAATATGGCCAAGCAATGTAAGGTAGATATACCATCGTAAGATTCTATACTTTTTCTAGGAAGTTAATCTTCCTTGGGCTAGACTAGAGGTTTTCTTGCCTTGGCTCTTTCCTACCTATGCCCACACTGAACTGAGATGTAAAATACTTTAAATCAATAAAAGTTTCTAGCCCTTGGCCCAATTACATATCAAAAAAAAGAATTATTCATCTAATTGATTAAATAATTTGTTAATTATTTAATTAATTTAATTAATCGTATTCTTCTAATTTCGTTTTTTCTCATCATCTTACTAATTATTCTATTTCTTGTTCTTTCATCATTTAATCATTTAAAACCATTTTCTAATATTAATTAAATATTATTATTTAATTAATTATGATTTTTAATCCCCAATTTAAATAATCTTTATTATTTAAATAAATTAATTTTTTAATTTCTATCTCTAATCATCTAATCATTCAACCCTTTTCTAAATATTAATTAAATATTTATTATTTAATTAATTTTAATTTATTCCTCTAATTAAATAATCTTTATTATTTAATTAAATTCCATTTCTAAATAATTAAATAGTTTCTTTAAATTATTTAATTAACTAATTATTTCTTCTAATTCAATTCCAAATTCGCAAATTCTAATTTCATTTAATTTCATTAATTCTTCTAATTTCATTTAATTTTATAATTTTTCTAATTTCTTCTAATTTCAAATACATGTGCATGATTTCAAAAATCAAATTGAAAATCAAAGTCAAGTTCTAAATATATTCAAATACCAAATTGAATTTAAAATAAATTCAATTATTTGAATTAAATCTCATGCAAAGATTAAATTGAAAATCTAAGTTAAAGTGCAAGCACGTGCTAAATTAATTAATTTAATCAATCAATTAATTAAATCATTATCTCTCCAATCTCCATTTCTATCTTTTAGTTAGCTTTTTCTAAATAAAGCTTTCTTTGTCATCAATTAATTTTCCTCCAATCATCCTTTTTCTTCCTTCAATTAGCTTTTTCTCAATTAGTTAACTCAATTAATCTATTAAATCTATTATGTTTCACCTCTAATTCAGCAATTCAACTATCAATCAGCATGTGAGCTCACCAGAGTTCCACCTCTTGATCAATTTGTTCCACCTTTCAATCAATATTCTCCAAAAATCTATAAATTGAGTATTCAATCTCCATTTTCAATCCTCCTCAATCCTGAACAATTACTCTGAATCATGAACTTTGAATCTTTGTGTCATTTACAGGTTGCCAGCACAATATCTAAGAGCCATCATACCACAGAGAAGACAAGAGCAATGGAAGTTATATGCAGTCACAGAATGGGGAGTTTTTAATTGATTTGATTTATAAACCCTATTTTGATGTTATTGTGTTATTTCATTGTATGTCTGTTAGAATTCTTTGATTAGATAGGGATTTGTGATTTACCTTTTTTTCTAATTGAGTTTAAAGATTAATTTTACATGCTACAACATATATCACATAGGGCATTCTCACCTTGCCCAAATCTATCTTGAGGTCTTCCAACCCTTTAATCACACCAACTCACAAAATCTTACTCCCTTAAGCCCTTCTCCAATTAGGACTTGATGCTCTGCAAAAAGGATTAGAAAATTTGTTTGATGGCAACACACATAAGAGCACAAGAAACAAATGTTAGTGTTAGCAACAAAAGATTATCCTAAACAGGCATATCAAGAGATATATTAAGCATGAAATAGAAAACATACAAATATAGAATAGATAAACTATACTCCTCCAAATGCTAATCAAGATGCTCATAGTTGCTCCTCCCTTGTTCCTCTCCTCTCCAAGTTCCACATGAGTGTAGCTCTCAACTTTTAGCACTAGCCATGGATGCCATATGGAGATTCAAGATGGTTGAATATGATAAACAAATGCTATGCAAGTGTAGATAGTGAAGCTATGAAAAAGCTCTATGCTAATACCAGTATAACAACAATACTCTAATGCTTCCTCTTTGCTTGAGGACAAGGGTTCTATTTATAGAAGAAATGGGGAAATGAAGGGTTAAGATTGAGCAATCTTAACAAGGGTTAGGATTGAAAGATATTCAATCTATGTGAGACTTTCAACCCAATCCCAGATTGACAAGTGTCACCATGAGGAGGCTTGAGAGGAGAGATAAGGAGCATTAAATGCTTGAGGGGACATGATGGTTACCCTAGGGGGTTGGGTTAGGGTTAGGTTAATGGATATTCCTTTTATCCAAGGGATAAATGAATATGCAAAGGTTAAATGGTTACCTTAGTCAAAGAAATAAATGCTTTGAAGAGATCCATGAGTCAAAAGGATGGTTAAGTTAGAGGAAAGTCTCTAACCAAAGGTAAAAGGTGAGTTAACCATAAATGGTTATGTAAGAGCCTTTAATGGTTTGGAAGACTTTAGAGGTTAACCATTTGAAGACATAAAATCTTAAATGGTTATTGAAGACTTTGGATATTTTTGAGAAGTGACTTCCTTTTATTTAGGAATGTGACAATGATTAGGATAGGATTAGGCTAATTAGAAGGAGTTAGAAGAATCTAGAAGGGATTTGGGCATGCAAGTGGATTTTGTAGGAGAATGCAAGTGGGAGGAATTTTGGGATTTTCAATTGAAATAAAATCATTTATTTCAATTAAATGGTGTAATTTGCATTTGGATAGATATTTAAATAAATATTAATTTATTTAAATGTGAATGTGAATTTTGGATTTTATTTAAATAAATCTTAATTTATTTACATGAGAAAAAGGAAGATAAAGCATTAAATGCTTGAAGACTTTGAGGGAAACCATTAAAGGCTTGAGAAGGCTCTAGAAGGAAGCCATTAAGTTTGAAGACTTTAAGGGAAACCATTAAAGGCTTAAGAAGACTCTAGAAGGAAGCCATTAAGTTTGAAGACTTTAAGGGAAACCATTAAAGGTTTCAAGTGGGTGAGGATAAATAGGATTTTAAATAAATTATTTATTTATTTAAAATAGTTGTGCAACTTGCATTTGTAGGAAAATGCTAGTGGGTGGAGGATAAAGCTGATTTAAATAAATGTTAATTTATTTAAATGTGAGAGATGGGATTTTGGGGGATTTAAATAAATATTAATTTATTTAAATGTGAGAGAAGATTTAATTAAACAAATATGATTTATTTATTTAATTAATGGTCTGAATTTGGTTAAGTGAATTAAATCAAATAAATTGAATAATTTATTTAATTAATAGGAGAAGAGGGTTAAGATGAATTAATTAAATATTAATTTAATTAATTATTGATTGATGGTTAAATAATCAAATAAATACTAAATATTCATTTAATTAAGTGGACAGATTTATGTGACTACATTTGCCCTCTTTGAGACGGTGCGATTTTATCGTGTCATTTCAAAGAAAGAAAAATAGGTGCGAAGAAATATGCCCCATAAATGTTAATTTAGTAGGTGGTATGCCCCCTCGAGAGATGGGCCAAATTTTTTTTGAAGAATCGGGCAATCTCTTGAAAAAGAATGAGAAGTGGAGGGGAGGTAGAATAAAAGAAATTAGCAATAACAATGAAAGAATGGAAGAAAACAGAGTGAATATGGAGAAATGGCAAGCCAGTGAGTACCTGTAGGTTATGCAGGAGATACGGTGAAAATGTGGTGTTGTGCTTTTGATTGATACTATACAATTGATCAAAATTGGTTGGACAATCTGGTGCAATTGGTTTAATTGCCTTGGTTGATTCAAAGCATGACAGTTGATGTCAGTTGTTTGCTTGGACAGGATAAAGTTTGAGTAAGTGAATCAAAGTGACCTGATGGTGACTTAGACAATTGATGTAATTGCCTAATGAAGTCAAGGTATTTGAAGCAAAATACTTGTTGAGACTTAGACAATTGATGTAATTGTCTGTTATGATTGTGTTTGATTGGTTGATCAATTGATAGTGTGTGCGTGTGATGGATGGTTGTGGTGAATCATAGCGGCCCCGTTGAGACTAGGTCATTATGATAAATGCCTGTTGTAGTCTAGGTTTGCCATAATTGATTACCTGTTGAGACCCGAAGATACTTGATCAGAGTATCTGTTGATAGTCTAGGTGTGTGTGAGTCGATGTGCCTGTGTAGATAGAGTAATTGGCTTGATCGGGTTGATGGGAGATGATGTAGGGTATGTGATGCTGATTACCAAAATGGGCGGGGTGAGGGGGGGTTTGATGTTAGATGGAAGAAATGGAGGACCTATGACACATTCCTATGGAAGAAGAGGAAAATAGAGTATCCATTGTCATTACTATGTATGCATGATATGCATCTATTATGAATGTATGGACGGATGGAATGCAACAGAATGGAATATATACAGATGAGATGGAATGACGATCCATAGTGCTTTATTTTTCATCATTGAGCTTTTGAATTGTGGGAAGTGAGTGCAAACATCGATGGTATAATTAAACCATGATAACCTAAGCACTTCTTTCCTATATTTTGATATAACAAGTTAATACAAGCAACTTGATATAATGGATCAAGTTGACTTGAGCAGTGCTTGCAGAACAGACAAGGATTATCTTGTCAAAGAAAATGTTATCTTGTCTTTGTTTTGGTAAGGAAGGATGCATCCTTGTTAAGATAATTTGCGTGTCGATTTTGATTGTTTGGTCGATATGATAAGTGGTCATCGTTTGATTATTTTACAATATTTTTTTGGTATCTGCTTTGAAAAACATATGTACAGTGCGTTGCCATGTTTTTGTTTTTTTGATGTTTTCTGATGTTTTTGGATTTTGGTGGGATAGTTTTTCAATGTTTTTGGATTTTGTGAGATAGTTTTGAATGAAGAACCCAACGAATCACAAGCAATGTAGAATCAACTTCCATCAATAGGTTAAGGGCGTTGCCCTCAGTGTAGGCATGACTATGAAAAAGCGGGATGCAAGATGCATGAAGTACTATCTTCGATTGTAGATCAATAACAAGCCATGGCTTTGACGAAGGGATGAATGGATGAAATGAATGTGATTGCAACAAGTCTAAAAGACAATGGAGCCATAGCCTTTACGAGTGGTGCTTGTTTGCCAGGTTTTCACCATCGCACTTACCCAAGGTGCCATCGAAGTGGTTGTTCACTGTTTGGATGCATGATTTTTCTTTACTATTTTGATGTTTTTGTATTTTCTTCAGGACATTTTTCTGAATGTTTTTGGTGTTTTTCTATACATCTTTTAGGTATAAAATGGTTTGAGGTGCATGTTGTTGATCAGATCTGCTAGCGGTTCTCCTTCTCAAGTAGCCAACTGATATGCCTCAGACCCAAAGACAACCCTGATAACATATGGACCCAACCAGTTTGATTCAAACTTTCCCTGATGTTCTTTGTTTGGTTGGTTATGAAGATTTTCTCAGAGAACAAGATCACCTACCTCAAATGTATGAGGTCTAACTCGGTGATTGTAGCTTCTACTCATGCACTGCTGATAGGCCTTGAGGTGATTGTATGCTACTTGTCATTTCTCATCAAGTAGCTCTAAGTCTTGGAGACGAGATACTCTGTATGCTTCATCATCGATGAGATTGTGCAAAGAAACTTGTAGAGATGGTATCTGAACCTCGATAGGTAAGATAGCTTCTGCACCATAAACAAGTGAGTAGGGAGTTGCGCTTGTAGGGGTTCGAATGCTAGTTCGATACGCCCATAGTGCTAGATTCAATTGAAAGTGCCAATCACGACTGGTATCATTGATTGTCTTCTTGAGGATTCTTAATATGTTCTTGTTTGATGCTTCGGCCTGACCATTGCCTTGTGGGTAATTGGGAGTGGAAAAGCGGTGTTGGATGTGAAATTTCTCACAAAGTTCACAGACATCCTAATGTTTGAAAGGAAGACCATTACCTGTGATGATGGACATGGGTACACCATACCGGTAAATGATGTAATTAAGGATGAATGAGACAATCTGCTTGTCAGTGACTTGGGTAAGTGGAACAACTTTGATCCACTTTGTGAAGTATTTGGTGGCGGTAATAATGAATTTGTGGTCGTTGGATGAAGATGGATGGATTTTACCCACAAGGTCAAGACCCCATTGACAAAAAGGCCATGGTGTTGTGATTGGTTGCAATTCCTATGCTGGTGCATGTATCAGGTCTCCATGAACTTGGCATTTCTTGCACTTTCTGACAAAGTAGTAGGAGTCTTTTTCCATTGATGGCCAATAGTATCCAGCTCGTATGTTCTTCTTAGCTAGTGACGGACCACTTGCATGAGTTCCACAAATTCCTTCATGTACCTCTTCCAAGGCCTTTGTTATCTCATCTTGTTCCAAACATTGAAGGAGAGTACCATCAAGACTGCATCGGTATAGGGTTTCAGCAATAATGGTATATCGAGCAGTTTGGCGAATGAAGGTTTTATGTTGGTTATTCGATTGGTTAGGAGGAAGGGTGTGATCACGGAGGTACGTGTAAAACTCACCGTACCATGGGGATTAAAAACCAACAAGGTGACATATCATCTCGGATTTGGGGATATCATAAGAAGGAATCCAAAGCTGTTCGACCAAGAACTCATAGCATGTTGAATTTTTTGGAAGATCTAGAAGAGATGCAATAGTAGCCATAATGTCAGCAGCTCAATTTTGATCTCTTAGTATTTGCTCAAAGGTGATAGTAGTGAATGATGCCTTTAATTTGTCCACCATTTGTTTGTACAGCATGAGTTTGTCATCCTTTGTCTGATATTCATCAGTTGCTTGTCGAATGACCAGTTAGGAGTCACCATATACTTGTAGTTCTTGTAACTTCCATTGTATGGCTAGCCTGAGTCCTGTGCTTAATGCCTCATATTCTGCTATGTTGTTTGTGCATGGAAATGTGAGCCTGTAAGCCTTCAGGATGCTATCACCTTGAGGTGTGATAAACAAAATGCCTGCCCCCGAGCCATGCCTAGTGTATGAACCATCAAAGTATAGTTTCCATGTTTGTGCTTCTGTGATCATGAATATCTTTTCATCTGAAAAATTGAAAATGAGAGGATGATCGCCTATGACTGGTGCATCAACCAACTGATCTGCAATAACTTGACCCTTGATAGCCTTATGGTCCACATAATCGATGTCAAATTCACTTAGAATCATCACCCATTTGGCCAAGCGGCCTGTCAATGCTACTTTGCTAAGTAAGTACTTGAGTGGATCAATCTTTGCAATGAGTTATACTTTCTGTGTCAATAGGCAGTGCCTTAGTTTAGTGGCTGCCAAGATTACTGCTAGGCAAGCTTGCTCAATAGGTGTATAATTGAGTTCATAGCCACTAGTGTGCGAGAGATGTAGTAAACATTGCACTCTTTCCCTTTTGCATTGTGTTGTGCCAGTAGTACACCTAATGTTGTATTAGTTACTAAAATATAGAGTAATAAAGGTCTACTCAGATCTGGTGGGACCAACAATAGTGTATTCATGAGATAGTCTTTAAGCATTTGGAATGCTTGTTGGCATCTGGCATCCCATTGAAAATGGATGTTCTTATGTAGCAGGTGTGTAAAGGGGTGACACTTATCTACAAGTTGTGCAATGAATCTTTAGATGGATTGTAGCCATCCTTGTAATGTCCTTAGCTGACTAATATTCTTGGGAGGTGGCATGTCCATGATTGCTTTGACCTTTGCTGGGTCAACCTCAATGCCTTTGCTTGAGACAATGTACCCTAGAAGCTTCCCTGATGTTACTCCAAAGACACATTTCTTTAGGTTGAGTCGAACATGATATTGTTCTAGTCTATCAAAGATTTTCTCTAATATTTTCAAATGACCTTGTCTTGTTAGTGATTTTGCCAATAAGTCATCAACATAATCTTCCATTATGGTATGCATCATATCATGGAAGATAGTGGTCATTTCTCATTGATAGGTCACTCCTGCATTCTTTAGATCGAAAGGCATTACATTCCAGCAGTATGTGCCCCATGGACATGTGAAGGTCGTCTTATGTTGATCCTCAGGTGCAATCTTTATCTGGTTGTACCCTAAAAAGCCATCCATGAGAGAAAGCATGGCATGTCTTGCTATTAGGTCCACTATTATGTCGATGTTTGGTAGGGGGAAGTCATGTTTAGGACATGCTTTGTTCAGATCTCTAAAGTCAGTACAGATACAGATGCCCCATTTGGTTTGCCGACGGGCACAATGTTGGATATCCAATCTGCATAATCAATTGGTCAAATGAAACCAACATCTAAGAGTTTCTTAAGTTCTGCTTTGACTAGTACTGCGATCTGGGGATGCATCTTGCAAAGTTTCTATTTAACAGGCTTGGCTCCTTCTACTACAGTGAGGTGATGCATGACTAAACCCGGATCAAGACCAGGTATGTCTGCATATGACCATGCAAGGTTGATCTAGCATTTTTGAAAGAATTCAACAAACTTAGGCTGTTTCTCTGGAGTTAAAAGAGATGCCAGATGTATGTGGTGAGGAGTTTCAAGAGTCCCCACGTTGTATTTTTTGGTTTCCTCGATGAGAATTGTTGATCATTCCTGTTGTGTACTAGAAAGGAGAATGCCAAACCTTTCATCCTCCAGCGCCTCAAAGACATTTTCACCATTGGATATGCTCTTTCTTTTTACTTTTGTGGGATCAAACAATGCCACAGTGTGGTTTTCACTAGAAGATCCATGTTTTATTGTTATATTTTTGCAACTAAAAGGTTTGGCATTCGCCCTGAAGTATGTTGCGCTATTAAGTTCAATGGTGAATCCAACTTTGTGATCCTCACTTGGTATGTTATCTCATAGTTTCAAAAAGTCAATGATTGCCTCATCATTTTGGAAATGGTCAAGACATGGGGGATTAGGTTGGTTCCATTCGATGAGTTCAAGATGGATAATGGGCATTACCTCATTGATTAGGTTAAGTTCGTTAGATGTGTCAGTGAGGGTTAAGACATTGTGGTGAAGGTCATTGATGGTACCCTCCCTGTCAGAATCAGGCATAGGATGTGACGTAGGGTCTGTGGAAGAAGTTTCCAGCTTAGGAACCCAAGATGTCTTTATGTGTGCTTCTCTGTAAACAGGGATGTCTTTGTGAGGTGGAGGTAGTGATGTGTCTTCCTCATCTGAAGTATTAAGCTAGATGGAATCAAATTCCCATTCATGTGAGTCGGTCTCTAAGTCGCTTTCCAATATCCGATTACTATACCATACTGGGATATCCTTTGAGTTAGACACTGCAGGTGTGATCAGTTGATGTACCTTTGTAGATGAAATGATTGGTGCTGCAGGAAGGATTATGGGGATCAATGAATCCGATACGAGGAGTATCGATAGTGTTGAATCTGCTACTTCTGCTGGAATTGCTAGTGTTGTTGATACTGCTAGGAATTCTGGTATAGTTGCTGCTGCTAATGGTGCTTTTGATGTTATTGCTGGTTTGATTGGTGGAATGATGGGTGCTGGGGATGATCTTGCTAGGATTTTTAGCCTCGATGGGGCAGTTGTGATGGTGTGTAGTGTTGCTAATATGATCAAAGGTGGCCTCTTTGTAGTAGGTTGATATAGAGGTTTGTTGGGTTTCCCTTTGAATCGGAGCTTAGGCAGGATCTCCTTTTGAAAGCCTAGTCCTGTGTTATCCTTAGGCTTTAATTCTGGCTGCAGAGGCTCATGTTGTCCTTGCTTGTAAGGTTTCAAAGCACTCTAACCATCATAACCCATCCTTTGCATAATGAGAAGGCCCTTTCCATATTGATCTGTGGGAAGCTTAGCTTGTGCGATGTTCATGCTGATAGGATCTTTATAGATCCATTCTACTAAGTCCTCATCTCTAGTTTCCTCTTCTTGACTCTTTCCAAGGATAAAAGGTGTCAAAGTACATGCTGGTTTGACCAGTGGTGATTGAAGTACCTGTTGAGGTTTTCCATGTGTTCGAGGAGAAGTGGGCATTTGTCCAACACAAAAGAGTTGGCTTAGATTGTACTCTCCAAGACCTTCTTCTGTTATTTTCATCTTGAGCTTCTCTTGATTGGGTATAGTGGTGTTTGAACTAGAAAGAGAGGCTAGACTTATGTATGAGGTGGAGGAGATGGCTTCTCTATTGTTGGGAATGGTAATCTTTGGTTGATGACTTATATTATGACAATATGCAAAGGGGTTTGCATCACCTAGGATTGTGATTTCTACACCATTA
This sequence comes from Cryptomeria japonica, assembly GCF_030272615.1. NCBI lineage: Eukaryota > Viridiplantae > Streptophyta > Pinopsida > Cupressales > Cupressaceae > Cryptomeria > Cryptomeria japonica. The sequence continues at coordinate 24,602,925 of NC_081415.1, read as the reverse complement.
TGCGGGAACTTGATACACTGATGGTAGGTGGATGGAACAGCTTGCATGGCGTGTATCCAAGGTCTTCCTAATAATAAATTGTATGGAAGAGGAAGGTCCAGACCTTGACAGATGATGCGTTTCACCATAGGGCCCACTCAGATTGGTAGTACAATAGCTCCTTTGGATGAACGCTCTACATCATCATAATCTTTGATTGTGATCTTCTTGCGGGGATCCATTGATTCAATTGCATATCCCAAAGCTATGACTAATTGTAGTGTACAGATATTCAAGCCTGCTCCATTATTGATCAAGACTCACTTGATCCTATGTTGGTTGATAAACCCTTCAATGTGGAGTGAAGCATTGTGAGGTTGTTGGAAGGATGAGTTGTCACTTTCAGAGAAAATGAGATAAGGTGATGATCTTAGATTTCCAACCATGGCTTGGAACTTATTTGTATTTAGGTTTGCAGGGACTGGCGTCTCTTGGAGAGCTTGATCCAATATTGTTTTATGGGATGGAGATAGGCGCAATAGCTCTAACATAAATATTAGTGCGAGTGTTTTGTCTAACTGTTCCACAAGGTTATACCACTTTGGGATAGATGGGGTACCTTATGGAGTTGCTTTTATGGTAATCTTGCTGTGATGTGTAACAACATTGCAAGTGGAGCTGGGATTTTTGATGGTAATAGTTGCAACTTGTTCACTGGCATCATATAGGTGATTCATAGTGTAATTATACGCGGCTTGCATATAATTGGTGGTATCTATGTTTCACCCTGAAGTGGAAGGACCCCTTTGATCTTGGGATGGAAGTGGATTTTTGAACATAAGATGATCATTGTTTGTTGTTTTTGGGTCATGTCCTTCGATTTCGATTTCACCTCGGTCAATAAGATCCTGAATAAGATCTTTCAATATGTGACAATTGCTTGTCTTATGCCCTTTCCCTTGATGGAAATCGCAATGTTCAGTATCCCTCCACCATGAAGGTTTGACTTGAGGTTCATAATTTGATGTTTTGGGTAAGGTCACCATATTTTGAGAAACCAACTGAAGTAACACTGTTTCGATGGGTTCCCCTAAGGGAGTGTATGTTTGTTTTGGTTTAAAATTTTGTTGACATTGTCTGGGTTCCTCTTGAGATGTGTTGCGGCCTTGATTCAGAGGAGCAACCATGTTATTCTTAGGTGAGGGATTCTATCCTGCAAATCAAACCACAGGTTGTGCACTTTTGATAGCTCTTGCATCCACAACACCGTCATTGATGATATTTTTGTTTTTGTTCCAGAAGTTAGGCTTGTCACTATTGAACTGGGAACTAGGGCCATCCTTTGGCTCATTGTATATTTTGATAAGTCCTTTCTTGATGAGAGCCCACTCACATTTTAAGCCTTTGGTGATCATGTCATTGAAAGAGTCTATGTCTTTTATGTCGAGGTGAAATTCCATTTCGTCATTTAAGTTGGAAATAAATATTTCCACTAGTTCTTGTTCAGGTAACTGAAGAGAACGTTTGCTAGACATTTGACGCCATCGTTGCAGAAAGATTGAAAATAGCTCACCCGATTTTTGTTTAGTGTTACATAGATCAACCATGGTGATATCACATTCAATGTTGTGTGAGTAATGTGCTAGGAATTTCTGGATGAGTTCTTCAAATGTCCTAATGCCACCTGGTAATTAAGAAAACCATGATGTGGTTGTTCCTCCCAAGCTTTGGGGAAAAAGTCGCATTAGGTATGTATCCTCGTATGCCACTTCGAGACAAGCTAAATGGAATTCTCTAACATGATCATGAGGATCTCCTTTTCCTCTATACTTTTTGAACTTGGGTGTTTCAAACCCTCATGGAAAAGGTGGCATATGAAGATTCCTATCAAGTTTTTACACCACTATGAAGTTGTTGGGCAAGATTTTCGACTTGTTGCCGCAACATGTCTATTTCATTTGGAGGAGGAGGAGGTGGGGGATTACCTTGAGGAAGGTTATATCTGATGTGATCTCGACCTCTTTCATCCTCATTACAACTTTGGCATTCTAATTCTTGTCTTAGTTGTGCAACATCAAAGTCAAAGGGTAGTTTGGCGCCTTCTTGAGCAAGTCTTAAAAAGTGAGTATCAGCATTGCTCCTGAGTATTTCATCAAACAGTCGATTAAAGAGAGGGTTGTGTTGTGCCCTTTCTATTTCCACAGGAGTAGGAGTACTTGGATTTTCATCATTTATGTTTCCTCCCAGGGCGTCTTGGAATTCATTGATATTGTCTTCCTCTTCTTCTTCAATTTCTATTTGTCTTGTTCTAGATCTGGTTTGAGCCATTTTGTTTACAAGTTTTTGTTGAAGTTGGGTGAAAATGATGATGAGTTGTTGATGAAATGAGAGATTTATGTTTGGTGGGGTGTTTTGCATATGGATCTCTAGCACTAAAGGTAGATGTTACCAAAGTTCTTCCTGGAAATTGCTTGTTGTGTTTGATTGACAAAGTTTGATGTGATAAGGTTTAGAGAAATCTGAGATGTATTATAGACTCAACTACCTAGTAATGAGAGGACTCACTCAAAGACTAGTTTTAACCTACGTAGAAATGCCTCTTAGGATGACTTTATCCTAGATGTAGAGACACTCTAAAATGTGATGTATTGTGTTTGATTCAAGCAATATCGAAATAGAACCTAGGACAAAAACCTCTTTAATGTTTTGAGAGTTGGAATGGATTTGATGAGATGTGAATGTGGTAATGGATGAAATGTTAACTTTAGTAAAAGCTTTGTGTCACATATGGGACAAATTCTTCTTCTTCTCTTTCGGGAGTTGGTGGTTCTTCCCGAGTTACGTTATATGTGATGCAAATATCTGGAAAGAAGTCAGGATTGATCTTGCCTCCTTTGTTTTTGTGATAACTCAAAGTGTGATATTGCATAAAAGCTCGGTGGTTTAATGACTCTTGATCAATCTTGTTTGATTTCCCTTAAAGATAGAGACGCATGTGACGTAGAAAAGATCTATTAGAGACATAGATTTGTCTATTAAGATAGAAGAATTTCCTCCTTTTGATAAGAGTCTTTGAGCTCAATGGCCTTTTCTTCAAGTTGATGTGTTGATGAATATTCTTCTTTCTCAAGATGTGAAGAATGGTCATATAGTTTGATATTTTGGCTGTTTGATTTTGATCCTTTGTTGGTTTTTGAAAAATGTTTGTGTTGGATGAATACTTGTTTTGGAATTGATTTTTTATTTTTCTTTAACAAGAAAACAAAGCAAGCACACAAACACAAGAATGTCACCTAAAAAAGGTATAAATAAGTATGGGTCTAGATCAACCCAATCTTTTGAACTTTTTATGACCCTTTCCTTCAAATGTATTTTAGGTGTTTTCCAAAGCCTAAAGTCAGCTCAATTTGCATTGGTCTTGACTCAAAATGAAAACACTTCAAACACTCTTTATCCCTAAGGTCAAATGGCCAGTTGCGATAAGTTCAGCCCACATCTTGATATTTCTTCGACTTTGGTACTACATGCCTTATGAATCCCGTCGTGGTAGGTAAGGATGTGATATACTAAGTCTTGCACAAGCATAACAAATAGATGATCCCTATGATGGGGGAGTCACCACTTTTATTGGGCTACAAGTAACCTTTCAAAAAGCTATGTTTCTACTCAAGGAAATATGTATGGTGAGTATCTTGGGAGCAAAACCTTCTATGCTCTTGCACTGAATTTATCACAAATATCCTCAATCAATAGAATAGGTGGGCTACTACTTAAAGGTGTTTAGTAATGTTTGATGTTTTTGGACATAAGTTCATTCTGCAGTGACTCACTTAAGAGCCTTATAACTTGTGGTGGGGCCCATTTGTCCTTTCGGCAAGTTACACTGTAGGAACAGCTATACCCAAGGCTACAACTTTCACTCTCACCTGATTTCTATAGTGGCTCGAAGGATTTATCGCGTGAGGTCATTCCCAAGAGTGATGTGTCTCTTGGTAGGCCTTTCTTAAAAATATAAACTTTGAGTGTTACTAACACTTTTCTCTTGCACCTAGGACCACAAAAGCCAAGGGAGAGGATAGTGTGTGTTAGAAGTAGGACCACTCAACAAACTTTGCACAAGCATGCCAAACACAAAAGATACTTGTTCTTTTTAACTCATCATTTGCAATGTGATCTAACTATTTGGAGATGTTGCTCCAATAGTCATGGTGTTCTTTTTATCCTTCAATGGAAAAATATGTTGTAATCTAGGAATTGGAAATCTTGGTCAATTGAATTAAGAGCACGTTTTGCTTGAAGTAAATCAATTTGAGAATAACTTTGACAAATTGGGGATTCTTTTTAACTTGCACAAAATGAAGTGTTGATTGTGAATTTTAGTTTGATGCAAGAAATAAAATTTGCCTTATTGATTTTAAGCACCAAAATAATTTATTCCTAACTTTGCAAAAAAATAATTTTGTGTGTTTGTTTTTGTGATTCTTTTTAACTTTCAACAGGTGTGATTCTTTTTTAGAGCTCCAAACAAAAGATGTGGTTCTTTTTAAAACTCCAAATAAAAGTGTAGTTGATTTTAACCCAAAAGGAAAATGAATTTATTTTATCCTAACTTGAAAGACAAAGTTAGCAATATGAACAAATTTATTTCCTAAGCTAAAATTGACAAAAAAAAAAAATCCTATTGTAGGGGTTAGTTAAAACCTGCACAAAAGATAATTAGTTAGAAAAATCTGCATGTTTTGGTGGGCTTCTACAAGCCTAAAAATTTTGGTTTTCGGTTACAAGGAATTTTCTTACAACTCTCTGTTACAATAGCTATACTCTATGTGAAAACAAAAGTGCTATTTAACACGAAAGAGCAACAATATAGACAATAGCGTTAAAGTATCAATTTGTGAAGGTGCTAAACTAAGAATAAAAGCACAAGAGCATGACCTGTGTGTCAATTAAAACATTCAAAAGTTAGTAGTCTTCAAAATGGTTTCTTTTTGATTCACGTCGGGTTCACCAAATGATGCTCTGTAAAAAGGATTAGAAAATATGTTTGATGGCAACACACACAAGAGCACAAGAAACAAACGTTAGTGTTAGCAACAAAAGATTATCCTAAATAGGCATATCAAGAGAGATATTAAGCATGAAATAGAAAGCATACAAATATAGAATAGATAAACTATACTCCTCCAAATGCTAATCAAGATGCTCATAGTTTCTCCTCCCTTGTTCCTCTCCTCTCCAAGTTCCACATGAGTGTAGCTCTCAGCTTTTAGCACTAGCCATGGATGCCATATGGAGATTCAAGATGGTTGAATATGATAAACAAATGCTATGAAAGTGTAGATAGTGATGCTATGAAAAAGCTCTATGCTAATACCAGTATAACAACTGATGCTCTGCAAAAATGACAAGGTTAGGATAAACAAACACCTGAACAAGAAACAACAAGAGTCAATTGTTAGATGTTAGAAAATCATAAATTAAAAACTATCCTAAGCAAGCATATTAAGAAAGACACTACTAAGCAAAAAGAAAGCTTAAGGAATCTACAAAAAGCAACTAAGCTCCTCCAAATGCTCTCTACCATGCTGGTAGTTTCTCCTTCCTTGTTCCTCTCCTCTCCAAGTTCCAAACTAGTGTAGCTCTCAGCAACCTTTTGCACTATGGATGCTTATGGAGATTCAAGATTGTAAATGATCTCAAGCTTATGCTATGCAAGTGTAAAACAAACTAATAAAACATATTATGAAAAATAACTAAGATTTATTTTAGTCCAAGATGACAATATATGAGTTATTTATGCTAAATGCTCTCTAAAATTCACTATAGGTTAAATGCATACAAGTTTTCAGGATCTGGATTATGAAGAAATGGGCTCTATTTATAGGAAAAATGGAGCAATGGATGGTTGAGATTGAGTAATCTCAACAAGGGTCAGGATTGAATGATATTCAATCCATGTGAAGGCTTTCAACCCAATCCTAGGATGACAAGTGTCAATGTGAGATAGGTTGAGAGGAGAGGGAATAAGAATTAAATGCTTGTCATGACCTGGATGTCAACTTGGGGGTTAATTTCAAGGTTGGGTTAAGTGAATAAATTCTTTATTCAAAGAATCAAGCTTTTATCCAATGGATAAACTCTTGTGCAAGGGTAAAAGGGATAACCATGGTCAAAGCAATAAATGCTTGAGGAGACACATGAGTGCAAGTTGAATTAACCATAAATGGTCATGTAAGAAACCATTAGTGGTTTGAAAGACTTTGGAGGTTAAATTGTTGAACACACAAAGCCATAAATGCTTTTCAAAGACTTTGAAGTCTTTGAGAAGTGACTCCAAGTTGCTTAGGAATGTGACAATAATTAGGGGATGGATTAGGTTAATTAGGAAGGGGTTAGAAGAATCTAGAAGGGGATTAGATTTGCAAGTGGGTTTGGTGGGTGAGGGAAAATAGGATTTTATTAAAATAAAAATTCATTTATTTCAATAAATGTGCACGAGTTGCATTTGTAGGAAAATGCAAGTGGCGGGGGGGGAATAAATGTTTTATTAAATTTGAGGAGACACATTAAATGTTTTATTCAAGTTGCATTTTCCTAAAATGATGCTCTGCAAAAAAGACAAGGTTAGGATAAACAAACACCTGAACAAGAAACAACAAGAGTCGATTGTTAGATGTTAGAAAATCATAAATTAAAAACTATCCTAAGCAAGCATATTAAGAAAGACACTACTAAGCAAAAAGAAAGCTTAAGGAATCTATAAAAAGCAACTAAGCTCCTCCAAATGCTCTCTACCATGTTGGTAGTTTCTCCTTCCTTGTTCCTCTCCTCTCCAAGTTCCAAACTAGTGTAGCTCTCAGCAACTTTTTGCACTATGGATGCTTATGGAGATTCAAGATTGTAAATGATCTTAAGATTATACTATGCAAGTGTAAAACAAACTAATAAAACATATTATGAAAAATAACTAAGATTTATTTTAGTCCAAGATGACAATATATGAGTTATTTATGCTAAATGCTCTCTAAAATTCACTATAGGTTAAATGCATACAAGTTTTTAGGATCTGGATTATGAAGAAATGGGCTCTATTTATAGGAAAAATGGAGCAATGGATGGTTGAGATTGAATAATCTCAACAAGGGTCAGGATTGAATGATATTCAATCCATGTGAAGGCTTTCAACCCAATCCTAGGATGACAAGTGTCAATGTGAGATAGGTTGAGAGGAGAGGGAATAAGCATTAAATACTTGACATGACCTGAGAGTCAACTTGGGGGTGAAGGTCAAGGTTGGGTTGAGTGAATAAATTATTTATTCAAAGAATAAAGCTTTTATCCAATGGATAAACTCTTGTGCAAGGGTAAAATGGATAATCATGGTCAAAGCAATAAATGTTTGAGGAGACACATGAGTGCAAGTTGAATTAACCATAAATGGTCATGTAAGAAACCATTAGTGGTTTGGAAGACTTTGGAGGTTAAATTGTTGAACACACAAAGCCATAAATGCTTTTCAAGGACTTTGAAGTATTTGAGAAGTGACTCCAAGTTGCTTAGGAATGTGACAATAATTAGGGGATGGATTAGGTTAATTAGGAAGGGGTTAGAAGAATCTAGAAGGGGATTAGATTTGCAAGTGGGTTTGGTGGGTGAGGGAAAATAGGATTTTATTAAAATAAAAATTCATTTATTTCAATAAATGTGTGCAAGTTGCATTTGTAGGAAAATGCAAGGGGGGGGGGGGGCAATAAATGATTTAAATAAATGTTTTATTTAATTTATTTAAAAGAGGAAAAGGGGATTTAATTAAATAAATAGAATTTATTCATTTAATTGATTGTGGATTTGGTATAATGATTTAATTAAAATAAATTGAATAATTTATTTAATTAATAGGAGAATGTTTTGAAGGTGAATTAATTAAATATTAATTTAATTAACTGATGGCTAGTGGATTTTTAATCAAATAAATAGAAAATATTCATTTAATTAAACTGGACAGATTTATGTGACTACAAAATCAATAAAATCTATTTTTGTATGTTGTAGTATTGCTCCACTGCATTTAAATTTGGTATCAGAGCTGGCCTGGTCCAAACTCCCTCATGAGAGGGTCTACAATTATGAGATTGATATCGATGAAAACAAGAATAAGTAATATGTTGGCTAGTGATATTTCGTCTTACACTTTTGATTGTGCTAAAGATTTTAGGCAAGAGAAGAGCACTGGTCTCCTAGTAGAGAAAGCAGAAAGTAGAGGAACTATTTAAATGGCTAGGGGGGGAGTTTCTCAAGCCTCGTAGGATGCCACTAAGAAGGGTCATCTGACCAAGGACCAAATTGGCTCTATATTACAATAGGTTGGGGAGAAGATGAAGGCATTGATGTAGGGGAAATAGAGACTATGAATGAGCCCTTATCTAGAGGCAAACAAAATGAAGTGTCTATTAAATACACTATTCACTACTAGAGGGTATTTATTTTCTCTTTTAGTACTATTTATATGCTTTTTTTTCTATTCAATAAAAGTGGATGGTTATTGTCTATACATAATTCTTGTCAATATGAATCAATATTTGTTAATCAATTTGATCTTATTTAATTAGTGTTTTGTTTTCGATTCAGAGATAGGAAGGGAAGATGAATCCCAAGCATGAATGTGTAGGTACTTGCAGACTAAATGATGTTTGTCTATGTTAATGTTTCTGTAGGATTTTGCCAAGATCAAGGGCACAATGAAAAGCATAAAAGAGACAATAGAATGACAAGAACAAACTGTATTCTCATCAATATGCAAATGATCAACTAGATTAACTAATACAATGAATAGAGGCTTGCTTATATAGGCAAGGCCATATGGATGTATGAGCACACAAATATGACATGTGGCTCGATGAGAAACAAGGGTAGGTAAGAAATACTAGGGGTAGGTAGGAGAAATAATATAATATTCCACAAGAGGTGGATGACCCATCGAATGTGGAGTGTAACAACAAAGTAAGACCACAAAAGGTGGAATTTCTCCTACAAGCTCTATCCCTATGTGCACACTTCCCTAAGTGTCTCAAATCCAAACTATGAAGAGATGCATTATCTTAAGTTAACTTAAGTAAGTGTAATAATATCCAAAATGAATATTTATTTACACCAACACCCCCCCTTAAGTGCAACTTAGGGGAATGAAGACTCAAGTCAACAATGCAAGATGGGTCCTGGCTACGAGGCCATGATAGGTACCCATGTACAATATGCAAATGCAAGCAAAACTATGCAATGCAATCTCTCACAAACGGAGAAAGGGAGAAAACCCAGTGGGAAAAAACTCCCCCCCAAAAGAGATATGAATGTACAAAAGACTCTCAAAGAAGAAGGACAAAACCTCAAAGAGGAAAAAGTCCCCCCCTTAAGAGAGGAAGGAGAAGTCAGCTGACCCCCCCTAATGACACATCCTGCACCCCCAAGAGAGCTCGCAACTGCTGGAACTTACTCTCGATGAAAGGTTTGGTGAATATGTTAGCAACCTGCTATGCTATAGGACAATACTGCAAATCAATGACCTGCTCCTGAATGAGCTCTCGGATATAGTGCATATGAATGTCGATGTGTTTGGTCCGCTAGTGCTGGACTAGATTCTTCAAGATCGCAATAGCACTCTGATTGTCACAATGTAGAACTGTCGGCCATGGAGTGGTGAATCCAAACTCTGTGAGAATTTGCTGGAGCCAAATGGTCTCAGTCGTTGTGTTAATAGTGCCTCGATACTCAGCCTCAGTTGAAGAGAGAGAAATAGCATGTTGCTTCTTGCTCTGCCAACAAATGGGGCCTGAACCAAGGTGAAAACTGTAACCAGAAGTAGACTTACGATCATCAAGATTGCCAGCCCAATCAGAGTCTATGTAACCAACCAAGCGAAGTCCTGTGCCTGCTACATAGTGAATCCCATAGTGATGTGTACCTTGGATGTAATGAAGGATGCGTTTGGCAGCTTTCCAATGAAGCTCATGTGGTTCCTGCATGAAGCGGGAAACCATGCCAACTGCAAATGAAATATCAAGGCATGTATGAGTCAAGTAGATGAGACTACCCACAAGCTGACGATACAAAGTGGCATCAACTGGTGGAGAAGAACAATGAGCCTCAAGCTTGACTCTTGAAAGAAAGGGAGTTAGGGCAACCTTACAATCAGCCATATGAAAGCATGCAAGTAGATCAAGAGCATACTTGGGCTGCGATAGTGTAATCCTAGAAGGTGACTGTGAAATATCTATCCCGAGAAAGTAGTGCAAAAGACCCAAGTCAATCATAGAAAATCTGTCATGCAAAGTAGATTTGACTCTGCTAATGATGGATGAAGTACTCCCTGTAATGATCAAGTCATCAACATAGAGCACAAGTATCAAGTGAGAGTCATCCTATCTCAAAATGTAGACATTTGGATCAGAATGACACCTGGTGAACCCTATAGAGAGAAGAAAGGAATCCATCTTGGCGTACCAAGCCCTGGGGGCCTGCTTAAGGCCATAGAGAGATTTCCTTAGTCTGCAAACCAAGGAAGTATCTTGGATGAAACCCTGTGGCTGCTCCATATAAATCTCCTCATCAAGATCACCATGAAGAAAAGCACTCTTCACATCCATTTGATGTATAGCCCAGACATGAGCTGCAGCAATAGCAAGTGTCAAATGAATGGAGTTCATCTTGGCTACGAGTGCAAAGGTCTCAGTATAGTCAACACCTGCAACCTGCGAGAAACCTTTTGCAACAAGCTGAGCCTTATACTTATCCACACTACCATCCATTGCAAACTTGGTCTGATAGGTCCACTTACATCGAACCATCTTTCTCCCCTTAGGAAGATGGACTAAATCCCATGTGTTGTTCCTCATCAAGGAACTATACTCTTCCTCCATAGCTTGATCCCACTCAGGAACCCTTGATGCTTCCCTAAATGTCTGTGGATCGAAAGTGGTAGCAATGAATGCATGTGGAAGATCCTGATGTTGTGATCGAGTTCTCCATGTATCTGAAGGATCCCCAACAAGAGAACCCATGGACTCAAGTGTCTATCAAGCCCAATGAGGTCTAGGTGGAGGTGGAGAATGAGGCTCCTCAACTGCAAGTGGACCCTGTGGAGGTGTAACCCTGCGAGTCGGAGTTGAAGGAGTCTCATCATCTGAATCACTAACATCACTATCCACAATGGAGGAAGGTGGAGGAGGTAGAGAGGCTAAGCTAGGAGAGCTTTCCTCAAAGTGAACACTCCTCTCAATGAACACCTCATGTGTCTCTGGATCCATCAATCTGTATGCCTTAACACCTTCAGGATATCCAACAAATATGCAAGGTCGACTTTGTGGTTCCAATGCCTTGCATTTCTGCGGAGCTATGCGAGCCCATGCTGGACACCCAAAGACTCTGAAATGTCTCACAATCAGTTTCCTACCAGCCCAAGCCTCAAAAGGAGTAATACCTTGCAAAGCTTTGTGAGGAACCCGATTCTAGATGTGTGTGGCACAACTGATAGCCTCTGCCCAAAAGGCGAGATAAGGAGAACGTGCATGTATCATATAGCTAGCCATTTCTTTGAGAGTTCTATTCTTGCGTTCTGCAACCCCGTTCTACTGTGGAGTGTATGTGATAGAATGCTGAAGATCAATCCCCTCAAATGTACAAAAATACTCAAGTCTCTTGTTCACATATTCCCTTCCATTATCTGTGTGAAGAATCTTGACAACTTTCCCTGATTGCTTCTCCACATGAGTCTTGAAGTCCTGAAATCTGTCAAATACTTCACTCTTATGAATGAGAAAGTAGACCCAAGTGAAGCGGGAGTAGTCATCAATGAAGGTAAGAACATAGTGGGCCTTACTAAATGAAGGTGCTGGAAATGGACCTGCTACATCACTGTGAACAAGTTGAAGAACTTCCAAAGCTCTCCAAGTTTTCCCTTTATCAAACTTCTCTTCGGGATGCTTGCCCATGGAACAACCTGAACATACACCCTCTGAAAAACTGATTCGAGGTAGACCTGTGACCATGTCTTCAGTGCTGAGCTACTAAAGATAGCAGTAGTTGAGGTGACCAAATTGCTCATGCCATAGCTTACTTTCTGAATTTGAATGAGTAAGCAAGGCCCTAGAAGGTGAACTTGGCACAAAGTGGGAGAATGAATAAAGCCTTGAGTTGTCATTAACTTGTCCCACTACTACCAAGGCATCATTATCAAGTTCCTTTACCACAACTGAATCTAGTGTAAACTCAACCTTTTTCCCATTCCCATAGTGAGTGATTTGGTAGATGGAGAGAAGGTTGGTAGACAAGTTAGGAATATAGAGAACATTTTCAAATGTTCCATCATCCATGTCAACTGAACCTTTCCCTTCAACCTCTACTTGTGTATCATCACCTATGTAAATGTGAGGTACCTTAGATGGCTCCAATGAAGAAAACTACTCCTTTGTAGAACCCATGTGATATGAGGCACCTGAGTCAAGTATCCATTGTTGTGAAGAACTTGTTGTAGCCACAAATGCTTGCCCTTTTCCCTTAGACTGTGAGGAAGAGGAAGGAGATGAATCCCTCTTTGTGTAGGCGGATGGCAAGGTGATGTTGTTTTTCTTAAGAAGATTGGTTAACTCATCAACTTGCTTTGCATGGCATCGATGCTCATCATGACCATACTTCTTACAATATGCACAAGTTGGTTTATCCTTCTTAGGTGGTGTCCCCTTCTTGGAAGAGGATGAAAAATTGCCTTGTGATGGAGAGGATGATTGCCCTTTTTCCCGGTGTGGCTTAGACTTAGAGTGCTTCTTCTTCTTGTTGGAATCTTTGCCTTGACTTCCTTGATTCCCTTGATTAGCCACCAAAGCCTTGGACTTTGAAGACTTGAGAAACCCCATGTTCAACAACTTAGATTGTTCCAATATTAAAATTTTTGTGAAAGCATCAAATGAAGGCATAACATAAGAACTCCCCACTATCAAATGATGAGTTTGGAAGCTAGACACAAATGCTGCATATTCTGGTGCAAGCTTGTTCAACAAGTTGAATATCAACTTAGCATCCTTTTTGTCAATTCCACAATCCTTAAGCTTTGCTCTTAGCTCATTTGCTTTGGTGACATAATCTTGGATTGTATCAAAACTCTTGGGATCCAAGTTGGTGAGCTCATTGTCAATTTGATAGCCTCTAATTTCATCAACTTGACCATATCATTTCTGAAACATATCCCAAGCCTCTTTGATTGTTTTACACTTCTCAATGTGAAAAATGAGGTCATCTAATACATACTTGTGTAAAGTTCCAAGAGCCATGCAATTCTTTGTGAGCCATTCTAATTGAGCATTTGGATCAGCCTTAGGATCAGGTGGTGTTGTTATTGTTCCATCTATGTAATGTGTGAGACCCTTTTCCATTAATTTACTCCATACTTTAATTTTCCATGATGCATAATTATGTGGAGTTAAAGGTGGAAATTTATTAGGACTCATTGCAACAAAAATGGAAAGAGCACAAAGAGAGGCACAATCACACAAGACACCCCCCCAAATTCACTCAATCAAAGAACCCCCCCAAATGTGATGATTTTGGCACTTTATAAGTAGTGTGTATACAATGGGCCACTTGCAAAAAATGGCAAAGTGGACTTTTGATTTATAATTTTACAACTACCTCAATAAGGCCAAAAGAGACTCAAACTGATAATGCAAGAGATCTAACTAAGATCCAAGCAATTTACAAGTACCTAATAGGCCAAATAAGACCAATATCTAAAAGTACAATTTCCACTCAAAATCTCTAAAATCTGATCATAGATTATGAAATTAGACGAAAAAATAAGCACTTTAAAAAAAAACGGCACTTGAAAAGGAGGTCGTATGAGCTCAATTGAGGCCATTGAAGTTGCAGAATTGAGGATTGGACAGGTACAGCTAAGAGAATCTGAAAATTTCAAAAAACTTGTGCACCAAAATCAGAAAATAACCAACCACTGCAAAGATCATGAAATTTTAGTTTCAAAAAAAATTGCACCAAAAAAGGAGCAAAAATGAGCAAGATATGGCCTTCCAAAGTTGGATTGCAAAACTGAAAAGCCTAATGGAGAGGGGTCAAAAAATTTCAAAAAATGCTGATGTGTCACTGACATCCATAAATCACTATCTTAAATTTGATGGCCATATGACCATCGTGAGAACTTTGCCTCCCTGCTGACTGGGCATCCGTACTGTACGAACTGCTAACTGGACAGATGACTCTATAGTACAGATGCTGACGTGGCACTATGCAATGGCGTACAGACGGACTACATGGCGCGGGTGACATGGTGTACAGAAATCTGCTCACGAGCCACGTGGCAGGGTCCTGGTAGCTGACTGGGCTTTGCGTGGCAGGGTCGAAGGCGCAGCGGTCGGCGATGACATGGCGCTGCTGGAGGTTTCTGCCGGCGGTGGAGTCTGTGTCCCGGCCGGCGGAAGGAGACCTGGGTCCTAGTCGATGGGAGGGGGCTGAGGTTGCCGAAGGTTTCTGAATGGCTGGTGGCAACATCATCGTGGCGGGAGTACGCGGCGAGCGGGGTGTCGGCGCAGGTCTCGGCGGCACAGAGGAGTTCGGTGACGGCGGCGACGGTACTATCTGCAGTGCCCACTATGTACTACGACAACCACATGAACCTATAGCAACGCAGGTACGAAAGGGCACGGGGGGGGGTCTGCGGACCCCCCAAAAACCAGCAAAATTTTTATTTTTTTTAATTTTGATTTTTGATAGCTATTTTTCAGAGTTTCGAAAAAAAATTTTGAAAAATAAATTTTTTGTTTTTTTTTGAATTTTTTTTTGAAATTCATACGATAATAGCCAAAATGGGGAAAACAATTTTCTCACCAAAATAGGTTGACTTTATAGTCAAAATTTATGAAAACGGCCTCCCAGATTCAACGGTGATGTCCAAATCGCTGTATGACGCCCCCCAAAAATGAAGATCACCAAATCCGAAAATAGAAGCCTTCTAGGATGTCTCCAAAAACTGATCAATGAAGCCCCAATAGCTCTGATACCATGTAGGATTTTGCCAAGATCAAGGGCACAATGAAAAGCATAAAAGAGACAATAGAATGACAAGAACAAACTGTATTCTCATCAATATGCAAATGATCAACTAGATTAACCAATACAATGAATAGAGCACTGCTTATATAGGCAAGACCATATGGATGTATGAGCACACAAATATGACATGTGGCTCAATGAGAAACAAGGGTAGGTAAGAAATACTAGGGGTAGGTAGGAGAAATAATATAATATTCCACAAGAGGTGGATGACCCAATGAATGTGGAGTGTAATAGCAAAGTAAGACCACAAAAGGTGGAATTTCTCCTACAAGCTCTATCCCTATGTGCACACTTCCCTAAGTGTCTCAAATCCAAACTACAAAGAGATGCATTATCCTAAGTTAAACTTAAGTAAGTGTAATAATATCCAAAATGAATATTTATTTACACCAACAGTTTCCTATAGAAAATTGAAGGATAGTGGAAAGTTGAAAAAGTTCAAAGAAAGATTGAATATCTTCTTAAATAATGAGAATTTTGTGGAAGAGATGAGTTTACTAGTAAGGATAAATCAATGAGTATGACTATTGTAGTAGTTGGAAAAAAAAAAAATGTGAAAGAAACTAAGAAATCAATAAGAATTTGTTGTTGTAATTTTTTATGTATGAGATGAAGCTCAATAGATGTAAGTTGCACTTCAGTTGCAGAAGTCTAGGTGAAGTTACAAAAAGAAACAGATTTTGAAGAGACTATTAGCAAACAGATGAAGAAATTAGGGGGAGCACAACTATGTCATCACCCTCAAAGTAAAATCTCATTGAAGAAAAAGAAAAAGATCTGAAGACCACCAATTATGTATTTAAATAAAATTGCCACATTAGTTGAAGCTTAAGAGAGTGAAAGAAAACTGTAATAAACATAAAGAGATGAATGAATATTTCAAGGTGTTGAAGCAATTTTTGAAGCCAAAGATGTATCAAGCATGTTATTGAGAGCCTGAAGGCAAAGGACTACTATTTGAAGATAATGATTTGTGGTAGCCAACGAAGGAAGAGATTACACTTAGAGGTGGACACCAGCTATTTGATCTTGTGAAAACATGATTGAACTTGTCAATGGATAAGCGAATGATATGGTTGAATGTTGTATCATTTTATTTTCTAAATTTTTTGTAAGTAATGTTTGAGGCCAATAGAGCCCACAAAAATCTAGTATCCTCAAGAACTAGTAGTTTGATTTCATTTGAGGTAAGGTAGAAATTAAGGGGGAGCATTGGAAGAAATTAATTTCTCTTAGTCCATGTTTGTAGTAGTCGCAACTGAACTATAGGATTCATTGAAGTCTAGTTTTGACATTTCCTAAATTTATGTTTGATTCTCCTCCACATTCCTTCACTTGTTGTCTACGTCTTCAATCTAGTGGTTTGTACTATTCCATTTGTATTTGATTTCTTTTGTATAAATTTGAATAAAATCCTCTATAAATAAAGATAGGATAATAGGGCATCTTGTTCTTTTATTTTCCCATCTATAATGGAGTGTTGCAAGCTAGTGGGCATCTAGATAGGATAATAGGTGGAAGGTTGATTTATTCTCAAGGGATCACAAGGTGGTTGTAGATTTAGTGGTTAGGGTTTTCCAATTGGCTTTCAGGGGCATCAACATGTATTAGTGGATCTTTGAATTACACCCATGGGATCTTACAACATAGTATTCGACATGGATTGGCTTGATGCACATTAGACTATGGTTGATTGTATCTCTAAGGTGACTAAGTGTTTTGATGATCATGGCATGATGATTATGACTTCATGGGTGCATAGACCCATATCTCTTCATTTCTATATGTAGTTTAAGTACAGAATGCATAAGAGATGCTATATGTTTCCCGCATTATGGCTCTAGCTGAACCCATATCTCTGAATTAATATTTACATTTATGAAACATCTTCTTTGTTATAATCAATTTGTGCATCTTTCATGGTAATTGAGGTTAATAATGAACATGTGAATGAATAGTAGTAGTTGTTCTAGAGCTTTCCTTGGTCTCATTTTCATGTTAGAATTGGCAATTTTGGCATGATAAATTATTTACATATAAGATTATTTCTAGGTTTTGTTGATGATGTGGGTTTAGGTAATACTGATGATTCATCTTCTCATAGCCTTGATCTCTCTTTTGCAATTTATTTTAACCTTTTAGCTTAGGCAGATTGAGAAATCGACATTTCAACTTGATTAGTGACATTTTCCCCCTTGAACAAACTGGCCACATGAACACTTTGTTAACTTGTATCATTGTGAATGGATTGATAGAGAAAAGGCATGGTGATGCATAGAATCCAGTAAACTCAACCAACTAGGGAGATATTTCTCCCAACTCACCTATTCAATTAGGTGTCAACACTTCACTGACTCACAAGACCCCTCACAAGGGCACAAGTTACTCAAAAGGATTCAATACCCCAAAACACACCCATACTCACCAACCCTCACCCAACCATTGAATCACACTCAAATAGGACAAATAAACATGTCTAAGTCACAATCCAACTCTCCAACATTCAATCACCACCAACAACCTCAACCCTTATTCACACAAATCCTCCTTCAACTGGGTCTTATAATCCCCCCTGGTACTCAACTCACAAAATGTATTAGATATTGTAGACGTATAAAAATGACCATTTTCCTAAATGAATATTTTATGTTCATTTCTCTATTTAATTAAATCCAATTTAATTGAATAACCCACATTCCTCTATTTAATTAAGTAAATTACTCAATTTATTTAAATTAAATTCACTATACCTCTTTTACCATTTAATGAAATAAATCATTTTATTCATTTAAATCCCTTCTATCCATTTTTAATTAAATTCAAATTTAATTAAATAGTTGTCCTAAATTGAATAAATCTAATTTATTCAATTTCCCCAAATTGCAACCAAATTGAATTAAATTCATTTTATTCAATTAAATCCTATTATCTATCCATCCACTTGCAAAATCCTACATCCCCCACTTGCCTCCTAAACCTTATTCCTAACCTCTTCTAGACTCTTCTAATCACTTCTAATTAGCCTAACCCATCTCCTAAACTTTGTCACATCCCTAAGCAAGAGGAAGTCACTTCTCAAACCCTCAAAGTCTTTGAAAACCCTTAAAGGCTTCAACAACTTAATTTTCCAAGTCTTCCAAACCATTAATGGTTAACTCAACCCTCTAGCATGATTAAAGAGTTTCCCTAAACTCAACCTCCATGTAACCCAAGGGTCTCCTCAAGCATTCATTGCTTTGACCATGGTTATCCCTTAATCCTTTGCACAAGAGTTTATCCTTTGGATAAAAGCTTTATGCAATGGGTAATCCTAACCTAACCTAACTTAACCTTAACCCTTACCCCCTAAGATAGCCATGAGGTCTTCTCAATCATTTAATGCTTCTTACATCTCCTCTCAACCAACCCTATGTTGCCAATTGTCACCATTTCATTGGTGAGAATTGTGAACATGGATTGAGCAATTTTTAAACTTAGCCCTTGATTAACTCTTTCAATCCTGGCCATCCATTGCCCTATTTTTGCTATAAATAGAGCTCTCATTCCTCCATTTTCAGAGATCCAAGTCTTTAGCATCATACTTATACTCAAATCCATACAAGCTTTAATATCTCATTTATGCTCATCATTTAGCCTCTCTTTGAATAGAAATTTATCTAAATATGCATGTTTAGAGTATTTTCCTTATCATTTAGCTTAATCATAGACTAATATATCAGGCTAGGATAGTTTTGCTACTAATCTTGTCATCTTATAATCTAGTTTATTGCATTTGTAAGATCATACATAGCTTAGGATACATTCCATGTTAAGATCTATCAAAGCATCCTTCGTTTTTACATTTGTCATCCCTAAACCACTTTGCTTAGTGATCTGAGAGCAAAGAAAGTGGTTTGAGGGACCTTGTGAGATAGAGAACCATGGAACCAACCTTGGCAAGCTGAGCCATACTTCATGACTCCATAGCTTGCACTAAGAAGTCCTGTGGGTGTGTGGACAAGTCTCCCTACAGCTTCATTTTTCATATTTTTGGTTCTATCAACCCACTTTTCTCGCATACATTTCTAGCACCCACCATGGGGCCTGACCCCATATATCAAATTGTTTTTTGAACTTAACCCTTTTTGTAGGTACGCGGGAAACAAGAAATAGCGCGTAGGAAACATTCCCTGGTGCACCTGGTTAACAGTTTAGCGCATCCCGCTTACTGTTCAACGTGTTAGATCCATTTTATAGCACGTCTAGTCATTACTATAGTGCATTATCCACCTAACATTTTCCTATAGGTCTCGACATAGAGAAAAATAGAGTAGCTCATCCTGAAATCATTTTAGTGCATCTCGAAAATAGCCTAGTGTGTCACTGCCATATTGTAGCGCGTACAGTTTGTTCTGTAGCGTATCACAGACCAAGACAAAATCAAAATTTGTAACCGAACCAAAACTTAGACTTGTAGAAGTTCACAAGATCCAAAAATGTTTCTAACAGTTTGACTAACTTTTGCAGGGTTTTAACATTTTCTTGCAGGGGGAGCTTAGATTTTATTGACAAAATTGCAAAGAATTTTTTTTTTTTTTACTAACTTAGTTAAGTTAGTTAAAGCTTGGGATTCTTTTACTTCTGTTTGGATCAAATTGAACTCACTTTATTTTTGGGCTATAAAAAGAACCACATTCAAAAAATTTCTTGCTTTCATAGGAGAAAAACTTTATTTTGGGCTATAAAAAGAACAAAACAAACTTTCCTTTTTGTAAAAGTAGCTTTAAAAAGAACCTCACCATCTTTTGGTGTATAAAAGGATTCATTTGAAATTTTTGCAAGGAAAAGAACCACACTTAAAAGTTTTTGTTTACAATCAAAAAGGGAAGTTCTTCCCCTTTTCTGATTTTCTTTTGTTGACCAGGTTCTTTTGCTAGATCAAAAAAATCATTGTCTTGAAAAATAAAAAGAACACCATGTTTTTGTGGAGCAACATCTTCATATAGATCTTAAAAAAATCATTGAATTGAGAGGCTAAAAAGAACCTTGTTTGCCTTGTCTCGAAAGTAGAAGGCATATGCTCTCCCCTTAACTGGGTGATCAAAACGCCAGACTACTCTTACGCTTTCAGTTATTTCAAACATTTTAAATCCTTTAGCAGACCTGCCTTCCTGAGGGGTTGAAAACAACTCTTAAAGCCATTTATGGCTGGTGTGAGGGGAATGACCTAAGTGGGAAACGACTTTGATGCCAAGTGTTCCAACCCACTATAATCAAAAGTGGAAAGTGACGAAAGTCCTTTTCAACGGACTAGCGTGAAAGCATCAACTTAGCATGTGGGAGTCAAAAACTAGCACATCAAGTTTATTAGTTAGCGCGTGGGAAGCCCATACTAGTGCATGACATTTTGAGTAGAGCAGAGAACCAGATAAACAGTATTATCCAAGTTAGTGCGTGGCCGGGGGTAGCCTAGCGAATGGGGTCTTTTCCCTAGCACATCAAGAAATTTCTGTAGCGCATTTGGTCTCTGTTTTAGCACGTGATCAGACCCAGAAAAATAGGGAGCAAAACAGTGAAAAATTTTGAAAATTTAGAAAGCATTTTTTGAAACATCCTTTCATCAGCTTCATTTTCATCAAACTAGAGTATCAAAAACAAAGCTTTAAAAACTATTTCTTGAGCAAATTTCGTGCCTAAACAAAAGTTGTCAAAAATCCAAAACTAGTTGCATGATAAACACATCTATCCTATCAAAATCGGGAAACATCATTGCAAGTGACAAATAGGTTCTTTATCATCTCACAGATTTTATCTCAAACACTTGTTCAAAACTTCAAGTTGTCAAATCAAGTTTCCATATCGAGAGACTTTATCCATATCATTTGACACACTTTATCATGAGGGGGCATCTAAACCTTCACTTTGATAAAGTAAAACTTGAGTTTTCAAAACAAGATCAACTGAATCCAAAACAATTCAAAGGAAACCTTTAATCACTTATGCATGACTAATCCTCATATTCTGAGAAGAAAGAATATTTATCGTAACACCATGTTGAAGAAACAACAACCAAGTTTTTCCAAATTTATCAAAAGAAATAAATTTTTATACATCAATCGTCAACTCTTCAAATCTCATCGAACATTTCTTCATCACGTCAAACTTTATATCCAGGACAAATCCAACGAATTTGGTAAAGAGCCTTTGAAGACTAGAGCATTTTTTCAAAAATCCACATTCAATCAAATCATAAACCGTGGAGGAAAAATCAATCCGACATTCTTTCCCGATGACTGCATCACTTATAACTTCCCACGATTACCACCACCAACCCCCGAATATTTCTAAAAATGTCTGTCACTTGCTCTCAACAAAACAAACAAAGCGAGACACAAGCAGAATCCAGTATGGATCGAAGGTTATCAAATCCTTTTGAAGGTCCACATCTAGAGGATACTGAAATTTCTGAAGAACTTCTTCAGGAATGCCAAGAAAGTGCTTCATTCCAAAAACTTGTAGAAAGACTCATAGAGAATGACAAAGAGAGATACCTACTCATGCTCACAAGAAAAGGAGTTAAAATTTGTGAGGACCTTGACCCAGAAATGTTTTGAACAAGATCTCAAAATTATGAATATCAAGAAAGACAACGGGAAGAGGAGACACGTGACCCTGAGCAAGGTATTCCTGAACAAAACATCCCCAAGCAAAACATACCATTCCATACACCATTTCAGCCCAGGATTAATACAAGGGAAGAACTCTTCCCTCAGCAAAACAATGCGCCTTTGGTTGCCCTTACTCAACAAATGTAAATGTTACAAAGACAAATGCAAGACATGCAACAAGGGACAATAGTACGATATTCCTTAAATGAAATTTGTCCTTATCCTTTTGACAGAAGATTGCACATGGTCCCTTTTCCTCCAAACTCAGACATTCCTAAATTTGATAAATACGATGGAAAAAGTGATCCCCGTGATCACGTTAGAGAATTTTGTACCATGAGTCTTGAATTTGCTCATGATGACACCTATCTGATGAGGTTATTCCCACAAAGTTTGGGAGGACAAACAATGGAATGGTTATCCAAAATCACACCTCCTGTCAAATCATTTGATGAACTAGTCAACAAATTCATCACTCACTATTCATTTAACATTCAACATGCTATTACCATGCTAGATGTCTGTAATACCAAACAAAAAAACAATGAGACATTCATGGTATTCCTTCAATGTTGGCGATGTATGGTTTCACGATATCCTAGAGATATTCCTGAAAAAGAGAAAATGGAAATTTTCATCGATAACTTGAATAGTGAGATGAGTTACAGGCTCAAGCTCCAATGCATACCGTCTTTCACTAAACTGATTGAAAATGACATTCAAGTAGAAGAAGCATGTGTCAAGAAAGGAATGCTCAAATTCTTCAAAGAAGGAGCAGGTTCATCAAGCTACAATAACCACAACTTAGACAAATTTAGATTCTAGACCAGAAATAAGAACAATGGAAACGAAGGAGGCAATGAACCAAATGATCCAAAATCTAAGCAACCCGTGCTCGCCTTATCAGGAAATCCTCAAACTACAAAAATTCCCAAAGGTGCTACCCCAGACACTAACACTTATGCACCGAATACCAATCAGGGTCAACCCAATACCAACAACACCAATAATACTAGCAATGCTCAAAATAATCACACAAATTGAGGACCTAATAACAATTCACGAGGTAACACCACCAATTTTCAAAAACGCGTCTACACACATCTGTATCAATCACTGTAGTTAGCATTCAGAGAACTCCTAGTGAACAAAATTATCTCTTTGCCCACAATCAACAACTATGAACCACAAATCAAACCACCTTGGTGGAATGACTCACACTTTTGTGATTTCCATTGCAACAAAGGTCATCAAACAAATGATTGCATGAGATTGAAAAATATTGTTCAAGACATGATTGATAGAGGTGATTTAACAGTGGATGGTCTCAAGACAAATGGTGACCATGGAGCCTTTAAAAATCCTCTTCCAAACTACAACAAAGATGGAGCTTTAACTTCAAATGATACCTGTGGGGCTCGTATCAATCACATCTACAATAACACCATCAATCACATATCAGCTGTAGACAATCATGTAAACGTCATCACGATCCAACACCCGCATAATCATGAATCTTTCAATGTAACAACCAGAGCTCAGAAATATGTCTTGAAGGGGCATACACCAATGACAAACACTACACCCAAAATTCAATATGATTTAGTCAGCCAAGTGCACAAAACTCCTGCTCAAATATCTATCCTGGAGTTATTGAAACTTTCACCAAAACACAAAGACATATTGGAACAAGCGTTATTAGAAACAAATGTACGTCAAGATCTGGATGTTGACAAATTCCAAGCCATGGTCACTCATATGACAAGACCTCATAATCTCACCTTTTCAAAGCATCATAATACCTCATTAAGTCATCTGCATAACACTCCTCTCCATATTGAAGTCATCATCTATAAACACTGAGTAAAATGAGTATTGATAGATGGAGGAGCTGGACTTAATATATGTACCTTAAAACTTATCCGTGCATTAGGCTTCTCAGAGGAGTATATTGATCCACGCAAAAAAATTACTATAAAGGCATATGATGATGAGGAAAGATCCTCAAAAGGGACAATATTGTTACCCATTCAAGTTCGCCCCATACAAAGAGATACTATGTGTCAGGTCTTAGACATAGACCTCACATACAATATTTTATTAGGTTGACCCTGGATACATGAAATGCAAGCAATGCCTTCTACGTATCACCAGTGTGTCAAATTTCCCTATAACGGACAAGAGGTCTCTATATCTGCTGATCACAATCCATTTCAACATTGTAATGCAATGGGGGCAGCCTAGGATAGTTTGGTTCCCCATAATAGGGAAAAATAGGAATCCTCAACATCAGATCTTCAACAAGCAAAGTGTGAATCATTACCTGGAGACTTCAAGAAGAAAATGCAAATCAAAGAACAAGGCATGGGGGAGTACTCTTTGGAACCCATGTGTTTGGCCAACTTACCAACATCACCTAGATCTCATGGATTACCTACAACATCAACACATCAGGTAACTCAGCCCATCACCAAATTTGATGGTACCTTCATCCAACTCAGCACTCTAGCACATGAATCAGAGGAAAAGGACATCCTTAGCTGGTTATACAAAGATGAGGAAGAAGATAACAGAGCAACTACTCTGGAAATAGTTTACCAAGACACCTATATGGAAAGGGCTACTTAATCATGCAACACATGGGATATAATGGTAAAGGACCTATTGGAAAGTGCAAAGAAGGAGTAACTAAACCAATAGACCTTCCTTCACAACTCAGTAGGCACAAAATAGGATTGGGCTATAAACTCACTTTCCTACCAAGAAAGATACCATGCAAAAATCCAAAACCTCAATGGAAAGCAAAGAAGAAGTACAATGAAGAATCCTGGCAAGAAACACTATTTGAGTTAGTCGAAATAATCTGCAAGGAATGTGAACGTCAAGAGTAGAAGCAACATCAAGAGAAACTCCTCATTCACAAGAAGGCCATATCTGTAGTAGTAGCTCATATTCAAGCACCAATATCTAAAAAAGTAGAACTACCTCCTGATATCATTATTCCTCCCCAAGGAGGAATAGTATATGAGCAAATACAAAAGGTAGAAGAAGGATCTGACACAGAATCAGAGAAAACCATCAAACTGGTATCAATCATTAAAGACCTATTCTCACCATACAACATACCAATTCATAGCACTGATAGAATCTGGGATGATACCTCTGAAACTGATTCCAATGAATATGAATGGGGCACCTGTTCTAATATTCCTGATGATATTACAGAAAATAGCAGTCATACACCCATTTCTGAAGAAACATACAACACAGAGTATCGACCATTTGAATTTGGTCCACAAAATATCTATGATGCCACAGAAAGCGAGCAGCAATATTATGAGCAAGTCTATACGGAAAATGATACCATTGAAGACCTTGATGAAATCCTTGACTTCTTTAAAACCAAAACCAATCACGATGAAACCTCTGTCTTGACACTTACCATAGTGGAACTTGATCCACCAAATGATTCCTTACCACTTGTCTTTCCTGATCTCATCGACTGGGATGAACCTGAAATACATGATATACCAATTTTCCCAAACGATGAATCTATTATCCACTATCTATGTACCGTTAACCTAGAAACAGGCTCTACCAGTGAACAAAGTAACGATGTCTGCAACCCAGGGAGTGCCAAGTCTCTCAGTCGCAAAAATGAACCAAATAAAAGATTCATGGCTGAAAACTAGTCAGTGGCAGTTATGGATCACAAAAAAGTAAAAATAAAGGATGCATCTGAGGGTGAAAACCTTTTTGAGGAACCTAAAGATGGGAGACTTGACACTCTTCCTGAACATTTTCATGAACGATCACCCATATTGATTGAGCTCACTAAATCAATCAACATTGGTACTACAGAAGTAGTAAAAAACATAGACCTAGCAGAATCTCTGACAGAGGAAGAAAGATCAGCATTTATCACTTTTTTTAAGAAAAGCAAATCAAATTTGCTTAGTCATACGTAGATATGCCCAGGATTGATCCACACTTAATCATGCATCACTTGTCCATTTCTCTAGGAGTTAAGCCAATCAAGCAAAAACTAAGAAAGATGAATCCACAAGTGGCACTTATGGTCAAAGTTGAACTAAAGAAACTATTAGATGTCGGATTCATCTGACCCATCGACTATGTAGAATGGATTTCCAACATAGTGCCAGTATCAAAACCAGATGGCAGTATCAAAATATGCACTGATTTTAGAGATGTCAACAAAGCTTGTCCAAAGGACGACTTTCCTTTGCCCAATATCGACATAATTGTTGTCATGAAAGATTGTTGTCATTTCTCAACCCTAAGAAGTGTGTCTTTGGGGTTACATCAAGCAAGTTACTAGGATACATAGTCTCAGCTAAAGGTATTGAAGTGGATCCAACAAAGGTACAAGCCATTATGGATATGCCACCACCAAAAAATATCAGTCAACTCCGCTCTCTACAAGGACAACTTCAATCAATTAGGCGATTCATTGCTCAACTAGCTGATAAAAGTCTACCATTCAATCACTTGCTACATAAGAATGTACCATTCAGATGGGAAGCCAAGTGTGCAGAATATTTTTATCAAATCAAACAGTATTTAATGAACCCACCAGTTCTGGTACTACCAATAGCAGGAAAGCCACTCATTCTATACATTTCAACAATAGATATATCACTGGGGGCACTATTGGCACAAGAAGATCAACAAGGAAAGGAACGAGCTATATACTACATTAGTAGGACATTGAATGGATATGAACTCAACTATACATTCATTGAGAAGGCTTGTCTAACAGTAGTCTTCGCTTCTCAAAAGTTTCGACATTATATGCTAGCACACACAATTAAGCTAGTGGCAAAAATTGATCCTCTCAAATATCTACTCAGCAAGGCAGTTCTTACAGGTCGATTGGCTAAATGGGTCATGATTCTTAGTGAATTTGATATCCACTACATAGAATGAAGAGCTATCAAAGGACAAGCAGTTGCAGATCAACTCGTTGAAGCACCGCTACCAAGAAAACAAACTATGGAGATTGAATTTCTAGACAGAGACGTTCTTTCTATTTCTACCAAGCAATGGACCCTATACTTTGACAGATCCTACACACAACATGGTTTAGGTGTTGGCATTCTATTCATCACTCCTGAAGGACACACTATACCAAGATCATATAGGCTTATGTTTCCATGCACAAATAATGTGGCTAAATATGAGGCATTGGTTATAGGCATCAAAATGGTCATAGAATGGAAGATCACAGAGTTAAAGGTCTATGGAGATTCACAACTAGTCGTAAATCAAATCAACAATGACTATCAGACAAAGGATGACAAGCTACTACCCTACAAATGAATGGTAGATGACTTCAAGCAGTTTTTTGTGCACATCACCTTTGAGCAAATACCAAGGTTGAACAACAAAGCAGTCGATGCAATGGCTACTATCGCTTCATTACTACAGATTCTAGAGCAACAGAGTCATTATGAGTTCCTGGTAGAACAACTGTTCTCCCTAGCCTATGACCATTCTGAATCCCATGTTATCTATGCCTTGACTGGTTCAAATTCTCCTTTGTATGGACCAATATATGATTATCTAAAGAACAACATCCTACCCATTGACCTATCTTGAAACCAAAAATGTAATTTTATCTGACAAGCCGCTCGTTATACCCTTACTGCTGATACTTTTTACCGTCGAGGTCTAGATGGTACTCTTCTTCGTTGCCTTGATCGTAATGAATCTGACTCCGCTTTACATGAGCTTCACGAAGGTATTTGTGGTACACATTCAAGTGGGACTACTCTTGCTAAAAAGCTTCTCAGAATGGGATATTACTGGCTAATAATGGAAAAAGACTTATCATTTTGCAAAAAAGTGTCCTAAATGCCAGATCCATGGCAATCTGATACATGCACCAGCATAGGAACTGCAACCATTCACAACATCCTGGCCCTTTTGTCAGTGGGGACTAGACTTGATCGGCAAAATTCATCCTTCATATTCAAATGGACACAAGTTCATTATAACTGCAACAGAATACTTTACCAAGTGGATAGAAGCAGTCCCCATGACCACAGTTACTGGAAGACAAATTGCCTCTTTTATCCTAAACTACCTGATCTGCAGATATGGTATTCCAAGCTCCATCATCACCGATAATGGATGACCTTTCAAAAACCAAGATGTCTAAGAACTATGTGAAAAATTCAAAATACAACATCGTTTCTCTACACCATACTACCCACAGGGGAATGGTCAAGCAGAAGCATCCAACAAGACAATACTGAAAATCCTAAAGAAAATAGTGAATGATGCAGGCAAAGATTGGCACATACAACTCAATCCAGCACTTTGGGCATATAGAACTAGTATTCGCACACCTACAGGAGCAACACCTTTCTCATTGGTCTATGGATCAGAAGCTATTTTACCCCTGGAGGTAGAAATTCCATCTCTCAGAGTCTCTCTGAAAGGCTTAATCCTAGATGAAGAGTATCGAGTTAATAAACTGCAAGAACTTGAACTATTAAATGAAAGACGTCAACATGCTTACACTCATCTCAAAGCATATTAGCAACGCATGTGCAGAAGCTATAACCACAAGGTCATTCCCAGGAATTTCAAAGTTGGTGACCTAGTACTCAAGGAAAATCCTAGAAATCAACAAGATCGAGAAAAGAAAGGGAAATTTGAACCTAACTGGTTAGGTCCCTATGTCATCATATCAGTCTATGGATCAGGCACTTATCAGCTAACAACTTCCAAAGGAGATGTGCTCGAAGAACCAACTAACAACATTCACTTGAAGAAATACTACACTTGAGTAGTCTAATGCATGAAAATAAGTCAAAAACAATCAAAAAAAAAAAAATCAAGGAAAAAGCAAATAAAAAGGTACAATAAAAGTTGTATGCAGAAAAAGTGGGCTGATAAAACTCAATATGTGAAAATATGTCAAAATACTAGTCCACACACACACACAGGACTTCTTGGTGCAAGCTATGGAGTAATAACGTATTACTCAGCTTCCCAAGGTGGGTCCCATGGTTCTCTATCTCACAATGTCCCTCAAACCAATGTTTTGCTCTCAGATTACTGAGCAAAATGGTTCAGGGATGGCAAATGCAAGAACGAGAGATATCTTGATAGATTTTAGTGTAAAAGGTATGCTAAGCTATGTATGATCTTAGAAATGCAATAAACTAAATGATAAGATGACAAGATTAGTATGAATACTATCCTAACATAATATATTTAATCTATGATTGAGCTAAAATGATAAAGAAATTATTCTAAACATGCATATTTAGTCTAATTCCTGATCTAAAAGAGGTTAAACGATGAGCATATATGAAATGAGAGAGCTTGAATGTATTTGAGCATAAGTGTGATGCTACAAATTTGAAGGATGATTGTTATGGAGGAATGAGAGCTCTATTTATAGCAAAAATAGGGCAATGGATGGTCAGGATTGAATGGTTTAATCAAGGGTTGAGTTTGAAAGTTGGGGATCCATGTTTGTAATTGGCACCAATGAAATGGTGACAAGTGTCAACATAGGGTTGGATTAAGAGAAGGGGTTGGAGACATTGAATGCCTAAGAAGACCTCATGGTTATCTAGAGGCTAAGGGTCAAGTCTAAATTAAGATTACCCACTGGATTAAGAGTTAATCCAAGGATAAACCTTTGTGCAAATGATTAAGAGATAATCATAGTCAAAGCATTAATGGCTTGATGAGACCCTTGGGTTGGATGAAGGTTGAGTCAAAACAAATTTTTTAACCATGTAGGAGGGTTTGAGTTAACCATTAATGGTTATTGGAGACTTTGGGGATTAAGTGGTTGAAGGTTGAAAGCCTTCAATGGTTATCAAAGACTTTGAGCCATTTAGTGGTTGAAGGTTGAAAGCCTTTAATGGTTATCAAAGACTTTGAGGTTTTGAGAAGTGACTTCCCTTTGGTTAGGGATGTGACAAAGTTTAGAGGAGGGGTTAGGTTAATTAGAAGCGATTAGAAGATTCTAGAAGGGATTAGAAAGGGGTTTGGGATTTTGCAAGTGGATGGAGGGATAATAGGATTTAATTGAAATAATTTAATTCAATTTGGTTGCTATTTGTAGGAATTAAATAAAATAGATTTATTCAATTTGGGATAACTATTTAATTAAATTTGAATTTAATTAAAAGTGGATAGGGGGGATTTAATTGAATAAAATGATTTATTCATTAAATGGATATAGTGAATTTAATTTAAATAAATTGAGTAATTTACTTAATTTAAATAGAGGAATGTGGATAATTTAATTAAATTGGATTTAATCAAATAGAGAAATGAACATAAAATATTCATTTAGGAATATGGTCATTTTTATATGTCTACAAAAGCAACTGGTGAAAACCTGGTAACAGACGCTATTGTGAGAGGATAGCTCCTCTATCCATATCCATCTCCTTATCTCCGTAGTAAAGCACTATTGGCCATCACCCAACACTTGGCAAATGTCCATTCAGGACATACTTAGCATAGTCACTATCCTAATTTATCCGTCTATCCTTTCACCACATCTCACCATGGCTTCGTAATCACTGTACATACCCACATCAAGAGGTACACTTAGCTAGGGGCAATAACCGTCAAAACTCACAACATGTTCAAACCGACAAGACTATTTGCAAAACTCAAAACATCATATCCAACAAACAAAAACTTACACAATCACAAAGCAAAACATCGATCGATAACAAAATATTCACAAGAGAAATACAATGGATGATTTTCTGAAGTAACAAATGTTTGCATTTTGCATAAATTTTTGACTATTTTTGCATTTAAACTTTTTGAATTATTGGATTCTCTAAATTTTCTCAACAATGCTTCAAAGCTAGAGATCATCGGGAAACTCCAATATTTTCTTAGTCTTCTGTCTGGGAGGTGATCATTTGTACTGTGTAGATACTTGTCTTGAGACGTGATTTACAACATATCACTGAAGACATGATTCCACTTTACGCATACAAATGGTTTAATCTTGTCTGTTTATACGCAATCTGTACTCTAGTCGTCCTGGTTCAATTATACCTTGACGCTTGTGCTATCTTGCAAAATCAAACATCATGTAAATTTTTCTCAAGTTATCATGGTTCAATTATACCATTATGCTTGTATAAATTTTCAACATATCCAAAGATCAATCCATGCTCAATGATGATACATATATCGAAAGCAAATAACATGTGGTTATATCAGGATGACAAATGCAGAATGAGGATGCTCAAAAACAATTAGTTGCATATCATTTTACAGTTAGTTGCATATCATTTTACAATTAGTTGCACATCAAATCATACATTTCATTTTCAAGATACACCTCACAGCATATCAAATCATACATCTCATTTTTGAGATACATCTCACAGCATATCAAATCATACATCTCATTTTCAAGATACGTCTCATAAACATCATACATTTACATCATTGCATTTTCCTTCATCATAACCTCTATCTAAGCATTGCATCATCATAAAATAAGCACAAGCATATAGAAAGCATGCATCCATAACACATCATGTGATCAAAGAAAATGGTGTCACATATATAAATATATCAAAAATGATCAAAATGTACAATATTTCTCATGTCTGTGCCCAGTACAACAAAAATAATGATAAAAAATACAACAAAGACAACGTCTCTCAAGTATGACTA
Source organism: Cryptomeria japonica (assembly GCF_030272615.1). Classification (NCBI taxonomy): domain Eukaryota; kingdom Viridiplantae; phylum Streptophyta; class Pinopsida; order Cupressales; family Cupressaceae; genus Cryptomeria; species Cryptomeria japonica. The sequence continues at coordinate 24,571,486 of NC_081415.1, read as the reverse complement.
TCTCCTGAAGGAGACAGTCTCACTATAGAAGTCCGAGCCCCTGGATCTCTAGGAGGATCCTATCTATGAGGCCCTCTCACACCTCTTCTCTCTGACTGCGACCCAGTCTCTCGAGATCGACTCAATCTCAACTACGTAAAACTCTACACTTAGCACTCCCTAGGCACCACAGCCTCATAATGTCAATGGTAGTACTCCACCTCCTGGGCTCTCCAAGCTAGCTCTCTCAAGGTGTCTCTCATCGGACCACCTATTGCTGCTCTTTGCACACTCGCTGCAAGCTCCTCTGCTCAACCCCGCTGCTCTATCTCTGTATCGCACTCTATGGTCAACTGAGTAATCTGACGTTGATGCACCAACAACTGTGCCTGCAACTGCTACACTGTCAACTATAGGGTCCTAATCTAAGCATCCTCTACATGAGTCAGAATCTGGACTTGTAGGGGTACCTATGAAGGGGTACTCTCTGTCCCTCTACCTGTCCTCGGTGCTGGTGGAGGTAGTACATCAGTCCTCCTCCTCTGAGCTGGTCATCTCAACTCATCAGTCCCTCCCATCGCTGTTATCACCTCTCCAACCATCCCCTCAGCCCCTGCTCCAATAGCCAAACCTCCTCTACCTCTATCCATCACAGCTCATCGAACTGCTCTCTCCACCCACACCCCTCTATCACCCCCATCTCTACCTTTGTCTCCTCTCCTCCCTTGATCTCCTCTCCCTCATCATCCTCCTCCACCACCTCCATCATCTCCCCCTCCCTCATCCTCATCATCATCAAAATTGGGCGACATCTCCACTGGATCTGATATCCTCGCCATGGCACGAGCTACAAACAAGCAGGCAAACTCTTCCATCATCCCAGCATCCAAAATCTCAGGGGCGTAGTACCATATCTGGCCTGCGAACTGCACAAACTCCTCTACGATCACTACACTGTCAATAGTCAGACCCCAATCCGATATATCCTACCTCTAGCGTCCATACAAATAGGTCCCCTATGGTATCCCCTATTGCCGACCATACTGCCGCAAAACCCTAGTAACCAAAAATCTCTTGATCACAAACGGGGTCCACCCTATCAAAAATTGGGTCATAAAGACATATGGCATCTCTAGCCCATCCTCAGCCCATACCTCGCAATCTATATAAGGTCACCAAATGACCGTATCAATGTCATCCAAAACCCTCCTCCAATGCTCAAGTTTGCCTAGCTTCCACTAGAAAACTAATCCCCTGTATCCGTATGCGTATGCGCGCCCAACAGGCCTATCTCTATCCACCAGTTGCCTAGCTGCAGGAATGTGCTCCCAACACCATACCTATAGAAGTGTCACACCAGCTGACAAACTATCGTAACCCAGGTATAATACCTCATGCAAGTCCTTGTACAAGTGGGCTAGCATAGCTGATCCCCATGCAAACCTGCGACCCTGTGTCACCATCTCCTCCAACACCAATCCCCATCCTACAGATAGTCCCTTCGACCTACGGTCAGGACATAGGAAACCACCTACGAAGCCTACTAGTATCGATGGAAGAGGTGCATAGTCCAAATCCAAAAACTCCTGCCAAGGGATCTCGTATCCGCAAACTATATCATCATGAAATATTCGGTGAAGTACCTCTGTCCTGCCCTCCTCTGACTGCTCATAAGGTAATAGTGCACCTAACATAGGTATCTGTAGGATCCGGTAACAATCCTCTGGGGTCACCGTCATCTCACCTATGGCAAAGTGGAAGGTATTCGTGTCACTGTGCCATCTCTCTGCCAACGTTGTAAGTAAACCCCGGTTCACTGTAAACTGAGGCATATCTAGTAGGGAAGACAGGCCGCATCTCTCAATAATATCTAGATCAGTCTGTGACAACTGTGGTATCAATGCCCATGGTCTAGGGAACCACTCACGTGACTGAACCACTCCCAATCGCTCTTGTCAAAAAGCAAAACAAGTCCAATATAAGTTTTCTCATCAAAACATAGATATCAAAATCAAAATCACATGAAAAACCGTATCAACTTGTAACACAACTCAAGTTTTCAAAAACCATATCAAACTTGTAACACAACTCAAGTCCCCACATCACATCAACTTGTAACACAACTCAAGTTTCCAACCCATATCAACTTGTAACACATGCGCTAACTAAATTTGGCTACGCACTGAAATCCTACCCATGTGCTAACCTGTTTTCTCCATGCGCTATCCTATCTATGCCACATGCTAGATTGACTCTATGCACTATCTATTTCTTCCAATGTGCCATCTAATCTACCCTAAGCACTAAAACCATCCCATGCGCTAACCTATCCCGTGTCTGCACTACCTATTTAACCCTATGCGCTAGGTCTAACCTACGCACTTCTTTCCCATACCCATGCAACTCCCTATGTACCCAATGCGCTAGGTTTACCTGACGTGCTACCTATTTCACCTTCTACACTACCCTATGTCCCTAATGCACTAATTTACATCTATGTGCTAATCTATACGTTATGAAATTTTTTGTATGCGCTACCCGATGACCCCTATGTGCTAAAACGAAAAAACCGCGTGCCAAAATTCAAAACATGACCAAAAATGACAAAATAAAAAATCAAAAGGGGGTCAAAAGCATTGACTTACTAGTGGTCCATATGTGGCAGGCCTCCAATACCTCTGAACGCGCTCGAAATGATATGTAGAATACAGGATAGGTATTTTGTCTTCTCTCCAAAAGTCTCTTTCTCCAAGGTCAACAAACACAAATGAGACAAAACAATGCACTTTTCCCCTTTTATAGGGTAAAATAAAATTAAGGTTAGGGGATTGAGCATGTAATTCACTCGCGGTCTTCCTCGTACCCTCGCACACATCAATATCAGGAGATGAATCAATTTTAGTACTCCACATAGCCAAAATTTTACAATGCAAACACAATTATCAAATCAAATCGAATTTTCCAAATTTTGATTCATCTCCCGAGGGGGCATTATCAACATCAATTATCAAAACTAGGGCATGGCAAATCTCAAAACAAAAATTTTATTTGATCATAAATCATGACGACACATCATTTTCTTTGAATTAACATGTGCACACACGTCACTTCAAAGAGGGGCAAAATGTAGACGTATAAAAATGACCATTTTCCTAAATGAATATTTTATGTTCATTTCTCTATTTAATTAAATCCAATTTAATTGAATATCCCACATTCCTCTATTTAATTAAGTAAATTACTCAATTTATTTAAATTAAATTCACTATACCTCTTTTACCATTTAATGGAATAAATCATTTTATTCATTTAAATCCCTTCTATCCATTTTTAATTAAATTCAAATTTAATTAAATAGTTTTCCTAAATTGAATAAATCTAATTTATTCAATTTCCCCAAATTGCAACCAAATTGAATTAAATTCATTTTATTCAATTAAATCCTATTATCTATCCATCCACTTGCAAAATCCTACATCCTCCACTTGCCTCCTAAACCCTATTTCTAACCCCTTCTAGACTCTTCTAATCACTTCTAATTAGCCTAACCCATCTCCTAAACTTTGTCACATCCCTAAGCAAGAGGAAGTCACTTCTCAAACCCTCAAAGTCTTTGAAAACCCTTAAAGGCTTCAACAACTTAATTTTCCAAGTCTTCCAAACCATTAATGGATAACTCAACTCTCTAGCATGGTTAAAGAATTTCCCTAAACTCAACCTCCATGTAACCCAAGGGTCTCCTCAAGCATTCATTGCTTTGACCATGGTTATCCCTTAATCCTTTGTACAAGAGTTTATCCTTTGGATAAAAGCTTTATCTAATGGGTAATCCTAACATAACCTAACTTAACCTTAACCCTTACCCCCTAAGATAACCATGAGGTCTTCTCAAGCATTTAATGCTTCTTACATCTCCTCTCAACCAACCCTATGTTGTCAATTGTCACCATTTCATTGGTGAGAATTGTGAACATGGATTGAGCAATTTTCAAACTCAGCCCTTGATTAACTCTTTCAATCGTGGCCATCAATTGCCCTATTTTTGCTATAAATAGAGCTCTCATTCCTTCATTTTCAGAGATCCAAGTCTTTAGCATCATACTTATACTCAAATCCATACAAGCTTTAATATCTCATTTATGCTCATCATTTAGCCTCTCTTTGAATAGAAATTTATCTAAATATGCATGTTAAGAGTATTTTCCTTATCATTTAGCTTAATCATAGACTAATATATCATGCTAGGATAGTTTTACTACTAATCTTGTCATCTTATAATCTAGTTTATTGCATTTGTAAGATCATACATAGCTTAGGATACATTTCATGTTAAGATCTATCAAAGCATCCCTCGTTCTTACATTTGTCATCCCTAAACTACTTTGCTCAATGATATGAGAGCAAAGAAATTGGTTTGAGGGACCTTGTGAGATAGAGAACCATGGAACCAACCTTGGGAAGCTGAGCCATACTTCATGACTCCATAGCTTGCACCAAGAAGTCTTGTGGGTGTGTGGACAAGTATCCCTACAGCTTCATTTTTTACATTTTTGGTTCTATCGACCCACTTTTCCCACATAAAGATATCAAAAAACCAATGTACTTTGGGACACTCTTACAAGGACTACTCAACATATATCACCATGGGTCTTTACCCTCCCAACCACCCAAAGGTCAAAGGAAGATTCACTGCTGCAACACTCACTTTTTGTGATAGTCTCAAACACTTAGGATAGTCACTCCTTGTTAGGAATCCCACAGATACTGAGAGGGGGGGGTGAATTAGTATCTGACCGATAAATAGAATTTCTCAATTTAAAACATGTAAAACATATTATAATAGTGTACCGGTATGCAAGAAATAATATAATAAACAGAATTAAGAACATCCACATGAAAAGCACACCATAACACAAGGATTTAACGAGGAAACTCAGTGTGGGAAAAACCTCGGTGGGATTTGTGACCCACAATATCCACTTACTGTCCAATAAGAGAATATTACTTACAATAGGGGCCTGGACATGCAGGAAGGCCAACTGCCTAGAGCTCACTGCTTAATGGGAAGGCTCACTACTCAATGGGAAGTCTCACTGACTTACAATGTGGATTATACAAATCCAATAACTTGTACTGCTTTACAATAGCATCTTCAATGCCAGATTTAGTACTAGTTCCTGCTTTGTTCTTTACATATACCCTCTAACCTATATTTTGCATAATAGGTCTACCTAATATCTTCTTCCTTTTCACTTCCTTCACTTACGTACAAAATGTCTACAATGATCTCTTTTATATATAAGAGTCATTTTACAATTTACCAAGTCGGCTTACAAAGTTTTTACAATAATAACAAAATATAATATAACAAAATCTTGTCAGCCTCTATGCCGGTATACTTCCTTTCTCTGTGCCGATGCCAGTGTCCTGAGTGCCAATGTAGAGTGTGATCTGCTGATGCTGGTGCACTAACTTGTCGGTGTAATGCCTTGCCGGTGTAATGCCTTGCCAATGCCATAGGATTGTAAGGTTGCCATCAATGACAAAACTTTCAATCACATACAATATCTCATTGGAGTGTGCATATGCCAACAATCTCCCCCTTTGGCATTGATGGCAACACTCATGAGAAATTTCAAAAGTGTATCCAAAAATGTGAAGTCCAAAAATGTTACCAAAAATGTGTGTGCTCCCCCTGAGCATATGATTCCTGTGATGTTGAATTTTCTCATCCCACTACTCCCCCTTTGGCATCAATGACAAAGGTTGTCAAGATGTCAGTAGAGTTTGTAGTTTCAACCTTGTAATTGGGTAGTTACAATTTGAAATAGATCCACCAAAATCAAGTTTGTACTCTCCATAAACTTTTTACTATCTCTTATTGTTGTCTCTGTTCTTTTAACTGTACCAGTGAGATGTTGCAAATGCTCTACCGGTGTTTTCTATCCCTGTATTAGTGCCTCAAATATTTCCTTCCATAGTGATGCTAGATAGTCCAATCTTGGACTCAGTTTTAATCTTAGATGCTTTGCCTTATTCACTATTCTCTCCTTTTCTCTTTCCAATTTAAGTAATTCTTCCTCAAAATTTGTTATCTTCTATTCAAAAACTGATAGTGTATCAGGTGAGTTAAAAAAATTATCTACAAGTTTATTGATTTCATCCTATACCTTGCTCATCTTCTTACCTATATCTACAGTCAAAAAGTTTGTCTTATAGGTGTCTTTATACAGAGTTTTATATTCTTTCAATAAATTACACAGTTCTGGTAGAAGTGTGTCAAAATCTCTAGTACACTTCTTTATCTGTTCATCAAAGAATCTCTGCTTTTCAATTTCCACTTTGTCCTTCAATGTCTCTTCCTTTATTTTCTCAATGTTTTATGTGATATATTTACACAAGGTATCAAGTTGTCCTAAAGAATCTTTATTGTCTATATTATAGTTAGGAGCAATTACCTTCAAAATTGGTATGGTGTCATCTATTGCCTTATAAGCTTTTGAGCTGCAATCTGTTATCTTTTTAATTGAATCTAAGAGTACCTTAGTCACATTAGTTGATTTGTAGCTTGATGATGAACCTACATTTTGAGTACCGCCAGTGGAGTAACCAAGATTGTATTGACCTCTGGTAGGTCTATTTGTGTATGCATTTCCTTAAGCAATGGTTTTTCTAATTCTCCAGTTGCCGGTGGCACTGTTTCCTTATGAACCTGTTCCTGTTCTAGAGCCTTTTGCTCTATTTTTTTCTCTATTTGTTGCATTGTCTCAGTCTAAGTCTGAGTCTCTACCTTTTGTTCTTTGTCATCTGTCGGTTTCTCTTATGTGTTATCAGTTTGCTCATCTACCGGAGGCTTACTAGCCACTTCAGTCTTATCAGCTATATCTTTATCTACCACAATGTTGATCTTATGAGTATCAACATCCACTGTATATAAGACTTCAGGATTAGGATTACCATCCTCTACATCCATACTTTCAACTGCCGGTTGGTCTTCTGTAGTGGTTGTTATTTTTACCAGTGGAGTAATCAAAGGAGGTGGGGGTAAGTTGTCTTTAACCTTGATACTAGGTAGTCCACCAACTTTACCTTTACCCTTGTCTCTTTCTTTTTGATATACCTTTATAGGTTTATGACTCATGTATTCTTCTTGTTTTTCTTTTTCCACTAGGAAAATGTCCCATGCATTTTCTGTCTCCTCAGTCACCTCATTAACTCTTCCAACCATTAAAGCAATGTGCCAGTGTGCAGTAGAAAATATAGACCGATTGGCTTGAGCAATTAAGTCATCAATTTCTTTGGGTGAATTCACCAGATATACAGCAAGTAGCTTTTCTATCTTTATTTTCTTGTCAAGTTCTATTACTGCTTGTCTTCTTGCTTCCAGTCTCTTAAATAGTTCATCTAGAACTTCATTTACTACTTCCATAAAAAAATTCTTATACATATCCATATGCAATATAACACTGTTTTCTACTTGTTCTTTTTCATCTGTTATCAGAGTGTCATATGGTTTCTCTATATTCTTCAATTTTCCTTCCTCTGTAATTTCATTCAACAGTATGTCAAGAGGGGCCAATTCCTTGTTTGTCCTCTTCTTCTTCTTGGGTGTCAGTTTCTTCTTCTTGGGTGTAGCCTTTCTTACCGGAGATCTCACTGCTTGTTGTTTTTGTCTTGTCCTCCTAGGTGAGGGTGTGGTTGCCGGTGAGGGATCTCTTTTCCTTACAACTCTCTTGAAAGTTGCAGGCATGTCACTCTCTGAAGAAGTACCTACCGGTGATAGGTGAGTTTCAGGTTGTGGAGCTGCTAACTCATCCTCTGTTATACCGGTTTGTTCCATTACTCTATCCTTGATCTCCTTTGCTTGCCTAGAACCTTTTCTTACAACTACCTCAACCTTTTTCACTCTTTTCTTAGATTGTATTTGGCTTTCAATAGTTTCTACACTACCAAATATTTCTTCCTTAGGTTCTTTAGGGGCTTCCAGAAGTGCTTTAGTATAAGTTTCAATTATATGATAATCTGTTTCGTAGCCCATCTCTATTACCCAAACTATCCTAGGGATGACTGCTTCCATCCAGATCTCATCCTTTTTTATTACAAAGCATATTTCATCCTTATATTTGTCAACAATCTTTTGTGATAATCTGATTCTTTTCTTCATTTTGGCCTTTAGTTCTTGAAAATAATCATGAATGTTGTTTTCCTTATCTTCTCCCATATTATTGAATAGTTCTATTAGCTATTTGTCTACCCGTATATCATATCCAAGTTCTTTGTAGCCTATACCGGGATCCTGCTTGGTTATATGTAGCATCAGACATACTAGCAGATTTCCAAATTTAAAAGTTCCTTTCTTGTCCTTCTTAATCTTGCCTAAGTTGTCAATTAATTCATCCTTTAACCACTCACATACATCAATCTTTGCATTATCTGTGACCATGTCATAAGCACTTTTAATACATAGACTTGACACTGAATTGAGTCTATTTGCATGAGTTGCCTTATATCCTAATACCATGCTGATAAATCTCACATTAATGTATGTTATATCATTCACTCTTAAGGACCTTTTATCAGATGTGGCACCAGTTAACTGAGTAACTAGGTCATTGGAAACCTTCTTAGTTTTGTCTGGCCTTTTATCGGTGGTCGGTAACCCTGTGATAGCTTTCATAGCTTCCTTAGTGATTTTGTGAATTGCATCTAACCAGAAAAATTCACCATGTACCCTACTTAAGACTATCCTAATCACATCCTTGGGGAATTCAGGAATGCTAAGGATCTCTGTAAATCCTAGGGTTTCAATGATCTTATGTTCTGGTTTCACATTTCCAGAGTTATCACATATGACAGTTTTAAACATGGTTTTAATCTCTTCATCTCTTAGTTCCTCAATGTTACTATGAATGTAAATTCTGGGGTCTTTAGCATAAACAACTCCCTTAGGAATTTGAGAAAAAGAACCTAAGGTATCATCTTTCTTTGCTACCTCAGGAATTAATTGAAATACGGGCCTAGGTTTTTTTATAACTTCAACAATAGTAGGGTTTGCTATATATTCAAGTGCAGAGGTGGATGCCATGATAAAATACCTTTTACTACCTTTAGGATGGATGATTGCTTGAAGTGTTCTTGCCTCTTGGCTCGAAATGCCTTAGCTTGGAATCTTCGCGCTCTTCGTAGGTTTGAAATCTCGGTAAAATGAAATGGAGCCAAAACCTCAAATTTATAGTGTCTTTTTGCCATCTACCACATTAAATACATGTCGGTTAAGTATTCACTTAACATTGTCTATCGGTAACAAGTAATTTCCAACTTCTCATCTCTAACCGAGGGAATAATAACACATGTGTCATTAGATTGCCAAACCCTCAAGGAAACTTTCTTCAATTAGATGAAGAACTTCCTGTCAGTGAAGCACTGCTCTGACCTACCGGTGGGGCATCACTCTGTCCTATCGGTGAAGCATTCATAGGTTCTACCAGTGGAGGAGTATTCCCAATATTTAGATCAACTTTTCCAATCCATTGTTTTGAGAATTCTTGCTTAACTTCTTCAACTTTTTCTTTACCTTTCAAGCTAGAACTTTTGTTGTCTACCGGTGATCCTTTACTTCTATAGAATTTTGCAATATGCCTGATCTTGTTACATGCATAACAAGTTACATTATTCTTCTGAATAGCTTTTCCATAACCTATGCCGGTTTGTGTTCTGCATTGATTAGATAAATGTCCAAATCTTCCACAAACATAACATCTCACATTTATTTTGCAATTTTCAGAGTTGTGACCAACTTTGTTGCATTTTGAACATTGACCGGTGGATGTTTTGATATTCTGATAATTTCTAGATCTACATTCATTTTCTCTATGTCCATACTTATTACAGTTAAAGTATTTTCCATTGAATTTATAAGCATTAGGTTGTCTTACTAGTTTGCTGTGATCCTGAGTATTTGTAGTACCGGAGCTTTCACCAACTTCAAAGCCAATTCCAGAAGTATCACCTTTAGGTTTTTGATTCTTCAGTAAGGTGCCAAGTTCCTCTAAGCTTTTCTTGAATTTTTCTTTATGTTGACTTGCAGTTTCTAGTTCTCTTTCTAAGACTTCTTTCTGTCTCATCAGTTCATTTGAGTCATTCTAAGTGTGCATCAGATCTGTCTTCAACATGTAATTTTCATAGCTAAGTCTTGTGTTCTCATTTGTTGCATCACTTAGTCTTCTGGTCAATTGCTCTTCATTCTTCTTTCTATCCTCAATCTCTTTACAAAATCTCATAGTCATATCCTGCATCTCATTCTTTGTTGTCATGTTCTCCAGTTTTAGCTTGTTTAACATATCATTAAGTGATTCCTTTTCATCATTCTCATTTTGCATATTTTCACAAATTTCTCTTCTCTTATTTCTTGCAATAGTAAGATTCTCTTGAAGTGCCTGAATGATATCCCGAGTTGCCTTTAAATCATCTTCTAGTTTGATATTTTTCAATTTTTCTGCATCATAGTCTGAGAGAGCTCCTTCAAGTTGCTTCATCAGATTTTCCATCTTTACCGGTGTCAAGATCTTCCTCAAGCTATTAGGCTTCTGAAAATAGAGGACCAAGCTCTAATACCAATTGTTAGGAATCCCACAAATACTAAGGGGGGGGTGAATCAGTATATGACCAGTAAATAGAATTTCTCAATTTAAAACATGCAGAACATATTATAACAGTGTACCGGTATGCAAGAAATAATGTAATAAACATAATTAAGAACATCCACATGAAAAGAACACCATAACACAAGGATTTAATGAGGAAGCCCAGTGTGGCAAAAACCTCAGTGGGATTTGTGACCCACAATATCCACTTACTGGCCAATAAGAGAATATTACTTACAATAGGGGCCTACACATGCAGGAAGGCCAACTGCCTAGAGCTCACTGCTCAATGGGAAGTCTCACTGACTTACAATGTGGATTATACAAATCCAATAACTTGTACTACTTTACAATAGCATCTTCAATGCCAGATTCAGTACTGGTTCCTGCTCTATTCTTTACATATACCCTCTAACTTATATTTCACATAATAGGTCTGCATAATATCTTCTTCCTTTTCACTTCCTTCACTTACTTACAAAATGTCTACAATGATCTCTTTTATATATAAGAGTCATTTTACAATTTGCCAAGTTGGCTTACAAAGTTTTTACAATAATAACAAAATATAATATAACAAAATCCTGTCGGCCTCTATCCCGATATACTTCCTTTCTCTGTGCCGGTGTCGGTGTCCTAAGTGTCGGTGTAGAGTGTGATTTGTTGATGTCGGTGCACTAACTTGTTGGTGTAATGCCTTGTCAGTGCTATAGGATTGTAAGGTTGCCATCAATGACAAAACCTTCAATCACATACAATGTCTCATTGGAGTGTGCATATGCCAACACTCCTTTCATGGCCATTCTTCTTCACAACATTCTCTAGCATTAATTATGATGATAGTGTACCTCCTTAAACCTTCCACCAACACAAAAATCAATACCAAACTTCTTCCCAATCTCGCTAATGGACTAACTTAGTTCATTGCCAAATTGTGACAGTCAATGCAAGGTTTAGGACAATCATACACCCTCACGGATTGATGGGCATTTTTGGTCACCAAACACTTGGATTATGTTTATAAATCCCTGATAAATTCCCCAATCCGTTAAAAAGACCATTCAAGGACACTTGAGTCAATTACACCATCCAAACTCCATGCATACATTGTGTTCTCAGATTAAGACACAAAAATCAACACCTTCCACATATTTGAACATGCCAAAATCCTTATGAGACTCTGCAATGATTAAGAAAAAAATAATAATAATTTTATGGGTCATCCCAAACCTTGAAATGCATTTATCTGTTAGGTCCCGGAGACAACTGAGAGGGGGGTGGGGGGTGAATAAGTTGTCTAATAAATTCAAACCAAAATCAACTTAACCAAAACTTGATGAAGTAGATGATCATGCCTTGAAAGCTAAATTTGTCTTTATAGTAGGAACAAGACCAAATTCCTCAAGTTCAAAAGATGAAAGTTTTCCAACCAAAGTGTCTCTAGTTATTGATGTATTAGGCATTGTTCCCAATTCATTTATAGCAATTACTTTCATTTTATATGCCGGTGGCAATGCTCTTAAAACTTTTGAAACAATTTCATCTTCACTTAAGGTTCCTCCCCAACATTGTATACCCAAAACAATTTCAGTTACTCTTTCCATAAAAGTAGAAATCCTTTCTTCTTCCATTTTTTATATTTTCATACCTGACCCGGAGGCATTCAAGTTTTGCAATTTTGACTGTGGAATCTCCTTCATTCAATGTTTCCAATTTGTCCCAAATAGCTTTAGCAGTAGATCTATCTGATAATCCCATGATTTGCTGATCTGCAATGTGCTCAAAAGTGCTTCTCTTGCTTTGCAATCATTTTCCTCATCTTTACCCAAAGTTGGTGGATTAGGTTGACCTTGAGTAGGAGCAACATAACCATTCTTTGTAACCTCCCATATGTCTTTTCCAATGCAATTCAAATGTGTCTCCATTTTGATCTTCCATATGCCATATTTAGTTCCATCAAGTTTAGGACTGTCCTTCTTGAAATAGTTAGAAGACATTGGATCTCCTCAAGCTGTTAAACTTCTGCAAAAAGAGGACTAAGCTCTGATACCAATTGTTATGTCCCAGAGACAACTGAGAGGGGGGGGGTGAATTAGTTGTCTAATAAATTCAAACCAAAATCAACTTAACCAAAACTTGATGCTTAATATCAGTAAACCAAACTTTATGCTAGTAGATAGTTTATCAATTAATTGTAGTATGGATAAAGATTAATGCATGAAACAAAAAGACAATAACATCCACAACACATAACACAAATATTTGTATGTGGAAACCCTGTAAGAGGAAAAACCACGATGGGAAACCTTACCCACAATCAGATGATACTACTGCAGATAGTATGTGGGTACAATATGGAGTCTACACATGCAGAAAGGCCAACTGCGTAGAGTTCACTGCTCAATCACAAAATGGGAGTCACACTGATTACAATTGGATGGTTAAATCCAATGATAATGTACTGCTCAAAATAGCATCTTCATATGCTGGATTCAGTACCAGTTTAGCTCTGATATGCCTTCTTCAAACCTTCTTTCAATCTTGAATGATGTCTGCATGTATAGCTCTGCTTATATTCACATATACCTTATTACAATCCTTTTTCCAATCCTATCCTATATCAATCTCACAAATGAGATTTTACATTTATACCATAACCTAAGACCAATTGAGTAGGTCGGCTCACTAAGGGATATTACAATGAAATAAATTACAAATGAATTAATATCTGATGCATGATGTTGGCTCAATGCATTTACAATAATAACAAATCATCTTAATGATGTGTCGTGCTGATCTGGAATACATATGCTTGCTAGTGCATAACCTGGACCTATTTGCCGGTAATAGCAAATATGCAGACCCGATCCAACCAATGAACAAATCACCAAAACAAAGTGTCCAAATAATGTCTTCACCATAATCAAGTAGTCTTCAATTCATTCCAAGTGTCGGTGAATAATATAACCTATCGGTGAACCAAATATCGATGACCATGCATAAGTCACTGACTTACCGGTGAACATAACCAAATCTCCAAGTGCTAATAAGTGTTGATAAGTGTTGACATCAATGACAAAACCATATCAACATATCCAAAATACCAACAATCTCCCCCTTTAGCATTGATGGCAACACAAGATGGGAAAAACCAACAAAGTACCAAAATATAAATGCCAAAAATCAAAAACCAACAATCTCCTAAAGAGATCATTAACTAGAAACCAAAATATAGATACAAAGAGTAATAATCTCTCCAACAATCTCTCCCCAAAGTAGTAGTCTCTCCCCCAAGGGATAATGTGTTTTTCCATAGATATCTCTCCCCCTTTGACATCAAATGCCAAAGCAATACAAAAAACAGGTTCATACAAAATACCAACTCATTACAAAATACCAACTACTCCCCCTGAGAAGTAGCTCTCCTCATCAAAGCTGGAATAAGAGATTTCTCTGTTAATTTTGTCGGTTGATGACAAACATCAACTGTCTAAGTCTCTACTGGTGGGGGTATAACCCCAAGTTGCTCTCTAAGATATTCAAAAGTCTTCTTAGGCAAAGGCTTAGTAAAAATATCTGCAATCTACTCTTTAGTGTTAACATAAACCAATTTCACTTCTTTTGCTTCAACATTCTCTTTCAAAAAATTTAATGTTTAGTTTTTGAGTGAAGTACTAGATTCTTAGATATATCAATTACTGCCATATTATCACAATAAATTGTTATAGGTTCCTTGCATTTTACCTTTATGTCCTTCAATATTTGCTTAATCCATAATACTTGTGTGCAATTAATTGCTGCTGCAACATATCCTGATTCTACTGTTGATAAAGATGTACAAATTTGTTTCTTGCTCAACCAAGAAATTAATCTGCTACCAAGAAAAAATGCTCCACCGGTGGTGCTTTTTCTATCATCTACATCTCCTACCCAATTTGCATCTGTGTATGCACATAAATCAAAGTTTTCATCTCTAGGATACCATAAGCCAAGATTTGTAGTGCCTTGTAAGTATTGGAAAATCCTTTTAATTGTTGATTCATGATTTTCTTTAGGATTACTCTAAAATCTTGAAACAATACATATTGCATTCATAATATTAGGTCTTGTTTGTGTCAAATATAGTAAACCTCCTATCATAGACTTGTATCTAGTTGGATTAACAAGTGTTGATTTATCGTTCAATGATAATTTATCAGTTGTAGTCATAGGTGTGCTTACCAATTTAGAGTTTTCCATGCCAAATTTCTTTAGTAATTCCTTCAAATACTTAGATTGACTCAAGAATATACCTTTATCAGTCTGTGAAATCTGCAATCCTAAAAATAATTTTATCTCTCCAATCATAGACATTTCAAATTCTTCCTACATCTTTTTAGAAAAGTCTTTACATAATCCATCTTCTCCTCCAAAGATTATATCATCAACAAAAACTTCTATAACCAAGATGTCATCATTAGTCACTTTGTAATATAAGTTGCTGTCAGCATTACCTTTAGTGAAACCAATCTTCAAAAGATATTTATCCAATCTAGCATACCAAGCTCTAGGAGCTTTCTTTAGCCCATACAAAGCTTCCCTTAACCTACAAACCATATCTTTGTGATCTGTCAATGAAAATCCATTGGGTTGTTCAATATAAACTTCTTCTTCAAGATCACCATTCAGAAATGCACATTTAATATCTATTTGATATACTTTGTATTTCTTGTGTGCTGCAAAAGCCAAGAATAATCTGACTGCCTCAATTCTAGCTATCGATGCAAAGGTTTCATTATAGTCAACTCCTTCTTTCTGTGAATATCCCTTACACACTAGTCTTGCTTTATTTCTGATTACCTTACCATCTTCATTAAGTTTGTTTCTGAATACCCATTTAGTTCCAATTAAATTTTTGTCTTTAGGCCAGGGAACTAATGTCCATGTGTTATTCTTTTCAATTTGTTCCAATTCATCTTCCATAGCTTTAATCCAATGTTTATATTCACATAGCTCATTAATTGATGTTGGTTCAATTTGAGAAATAAGACATACCTCTTCATTTGCTAGTCTTCCTCTAGTCATAACACCTTGATACTTGTTCCCAATTATCTGATCTTGAGAGTGGTTCAATCTTACATACTGGGGTGTCTTTGCTTGTTGTTGTTCCTCAGTCACTGTGGAATTTTTAGATGATGTCAGTGTGACTGGATCACCATTCTATACTGGTGTACTCATTGTAGGTTCATTTGATATTATCTCTATTGCCGGTTCAGAGTCCATGTACCTTGAATTTACTCTAAACCATTCATCAATCTTCACATTTGCACTCTCAACAATTTTCTGAAATCTCTTGTTAAAACATCTATATGCCTTGCTCTTAGATGAATAACCAAGAAATATTCCTTCATCACTTCTAGGATCAAATTTGCCAATATACTCATCTCTTCTACTATAGCATTTATTTCCAAATATTCTAAAATATTTAAGAGTAGGAGTATTACCAAACCATAGTTCATGAGGGGTCTTACCGGCTTCACCTTTGATGTGAACTTTGTTGAATGTGTAAACCATTGTACTCACTGATTCTCTCCAATATACGTGAGGTAGATTTTCTTTTGATAACATACTTCTAGCTGCATCCAAAATAATTCTGATTTTCCTTTCCACAACTCCATTCTACTGGGTTGTCCGGGGTGCTGATAACTGTCTTCTGATTCCATTCACTTCATAGATTTTATTAAATTCCTTAGATGTGAATTCAACTCCTTGATTTGATCTCAAACATTTGATTTTCTTACTGGTTTCATTCTCTACCATCACCTTGAATAGCTTGAATTTCCCAAGTGCTTCTGATTTCTCCCTGAGAAAAGTAACCCAACACATTCTAGAATAGTCATCAATGATTAGCATAAAATACCTATCTCCTTGTAAACTTCTAGTTCTTGTTGGACCACATAAATCAGTATGAATTAAGTCAAGAAAATTATTGGATTTTTCTGGAATACTCTTAAAAGATGCTCTAACTTGTTTTCCAAATTGACATTCCTTACATACCAGATTGTGAGGTTAACAATCTTAGGTAAATCCCTTACTGCCTTAGTTGTACTGATTTTCACAATGCAATCTAAATTTAAATGACAAAGTCTCTTAGGCCATAACCAACTTTCATCAATATGTGCAATCAAGCATGTCTTTTCACTATTATTCAAATGAAAAATATTACATCCAGTCTGATTACCAGTTGCAATTTCCAAACCAATTCTGTTCATGATTTTGCATTTATTGTTTTTGAATTGTAACTGAAATCCTTTTTCAACTAATTGACCAACATTCAAAAGATTATGCTTCAAGCCTTCAACATAGTAAACATTATCAGTATTGTGCTTACCATCAAAAGATGTAGTGCCTTTTCCTTTGATCAAACAAGCTTTATCATCTCCAAATCTCATTAGACCTCCATTATATTCCTAAAAGGTTAAGAATTTACTTTTATCACCAGTCATATGATGTGAACATCCTGAATCAATGATCCATTCATCCTTATCTTCAATTTTAGCTACTAGGGTCTTCTCTACTAGTTGAACAGTAGGTGTCAGTTGATCTTCTGTTATACCAATAAAAACCCATCCATTGTCTATCGGTTCCTCATCAAAATCATCAGTGAATCCTTCATCAGCAAGGTAACAAGATTTGTCTCTATTCTTCTTAAATTTGTATCTCTGATATTCAGGGTTAGGCTTGTATGTTCTTTTAGCTTCTTCTTTCAATCTTGCATGTCTATCAGGACACCTAGATGCCATGTGACCAATCTTATTGCAGTTAAAACATTTAAAGGGTGCTTTACCTTCTTACTTACTTCCAATTGGACCTTTAGGCATTTTCCTTGCAAATAGTGCTTCAAGTTCTTCCAGTTCTTCATTTTCTCTCTTGCTTTCTTCAAGTTCTCTTCTATAAAAGGCTTTCCAATCAGATTTATCAAATGAAGATGATGAAGCAGATGACGATGCCTTGAAAGATAAATTTGTCTTTATAGTAGCAACATGATCAAATTCCTCAAGTTCAAAAGCTGAAAGTTTTCCAACCAAAGTGTCTCTAGTTACTGATGTATTAGGAATTGTTCTCAATTCATTTATAGTAGTTACTTTCATTTTATATGCCATTGGCAATGCTCTTAAAACTTTTGAAATAATTTCATCTTCACTTAAGGTTCCTCCACAACATTATATACCCAAAACAATTTCATTTACTCTTTCCATAAAAGCAGAAATCCTTTCATCTTCTTCCATTTTTAGATTTTCATACCTGACCCGGAAGCATTCAAGTTTTGTAATTTTAACTATGGAATATCCTTCATTCAATGTTTCCAATTTGTCCCAAATAGCTTTAGCAGTATATCTATCTGATAATCCCATGATTTGTGGATCTACAATGTGCTCAAAAGTGCTTCTCTTGCTTTACAATCATTTTCCTCATCTTTACCCAAAGTTGGTGGATTAGGTTGACCTTGAGTAGGAGCAACATAACCATTCTTTGTAACCTCCCATGTGTCTTTTCCAATGCAATTCAAATGTGTCTCCATCCTGATCTTCCATATGCCATAGTTAGTTCCATCAAGTTTAGGATTATCCTTCCTGAAATAGTTAGAAGACATTGGATCTCCTCAAGCTATTAAACTTCTGCAAAAAGAGGACTAAGCTCTGATACCAATTGTTAGGTCTCGGAGACAACTGAGAGGGGCAGGTGAATCAGTTGTCTAATAAATTCAAACCAAAATCAACTTAACCAAAACTTTATGCTTAATATCAATAAACCAAACTTTATGCCGGTAGATAATTTATCAGTTAATTGCAGTACCGGTAAAGATTAATGCATGAAACAAAAAGACAATAACATCCACAACACATAACACAAATATTTGTACGTGGAAACCCTGTAAGGGGAAAAACCATAGTGGGAAACCTTACCCACAATCAGATGATACTATAGACGTATAAAAATGACCATATTCCTAAATGAATATTTTATGTTCATTCCTCTATTTAATTAAATCCAATTTAATTAAATCACCCACATTCCTCTATTTAATTAAATAAATTATTCTATTTATTTATTTAAATTCACTCAACCCCTTTTTACCATTTAATGGTATAAATCATTTTGTTCAATTAAATCCCTTCTCTCCCCTTTTAATTAAATTCACATTAAATTAAATAGTTTACCCCAAATTGAATAAATCTAATTTATTCAATTTCCCAATTTGCAACCAAATTGAAATAAATTAACTTTATTTTAATTAAATTCTATTTTTCTCATCCACTTGCAAAATCCTACATCTCCCACTTGCATCCTAAACCCTATTTCTAATTTCTTCTAGAAGTCATCTAATCCAAATCAATTAACCCTAAACCCATTCATTATCCCCTTTCCCTAAATTTGAGAAGGTCACTTCTCAAATTTGGAGTAAAGTCTTCAAAAGGCATTAAAGCCTTTATCCATTCAACAATCCAACTTGTTGAATCCCCCCAAATTTGGAAGGACTCTTACAAATTTATCCCCGAAGTCTTTAAACCATTAATGGTTAACTAACCCTTAGTGGCATGGTTAGAGATTTTTTGCCTAACTTAACCTCCATCTAACCCAAGGGTCTCATCAAGCATTTATTGCTTTGACCATGGTTATTTCTTTATCCTTTGTACAAGAGTTTACTTCTTGGGTAAAAGCTTTATCCAATGGATAACCTTAACCTAACCCTAACCCTTACCCCCTAGGGTAACTATGAGGTCTTCTCAAGCATTTAATGCTTCTTACATCTCCTCTCAACCAACCCTATGTTGCCAATAGTCACCATTTCATTGGTGAAAATTGTAAACATGGATTGATCAACTTTCAAACTTGACCCTTGACTAACTCTTTCAATCTTGGCCATCCATTGCCCTATTTTTGCTATAAATAGAGCTCTCATTTCTCCATTTTAAGATCCATGCAAGCTCTTAGTATCACACTTATGCTCAATTTTAAACACATCTAGTCTCTCTTTGCAATAAGAATTAGCTAATAAACATTTTAGACTACTTCTTTTATCATTAGACTAAATCATATAACTAGTATATCATGTTAGGATAGTATTGCTACTAATCTTGTCATCTTATAATCTAGTTTATTGCATTTGTAGAACCATGCATAGATAGGATGCATTTTCATTGTAAAATCAATCAAAAGCTGATAACTCAATGATGAATGGATAGTACCAAACAGGTACTGATAGGGGGGGGGGTGAATCAATACAGACAAAAACACAATCCTAAACCGGTTTGACAACAGACACTTCAAATGATTGGCAAACAGTGACACCTGTTTGAAACAGAGTATAACTGGTAAAGTTAAGAATGACTGACACAAGCATTAACTGGTTACTCACTTAGCTTTCCATTCTACTCAATACTATACTTCCATTTCACCCTTATACATGAATAGGTAATCTATCATCAAAACTATAATAGCTTGCCAACATAATCATGATTCACTTCTTGATAGAAAATAACAAAGTATCACAAGAAAGAAGCATCACACATGACACACATAATTTTCACATAGAAACCCAACTAGGAAAAACTACGGTGGGGATGAATACCCACAAGCTATTTTGAACTCTTTAGAAGTCCACTCTATTAGGAGCCTTGTCTGGTTAGAGACATTATAATAGGTTCTGTTAGGAACCGATCCTGTTAGGGATCACCCGGTTAAGGGATGGCTAGAATACCCGGTTAAGGGTTAAACCCAGTTAAGGGTTACCTTGTTAAAGGATTTCAAGAACTCAATGGCTATGAGTCACCATGTTAAGGGATTTACAGCAAGCCGGTTAAGGCTACCCTATCAAGGGATTTCTCAACTATTGAAGTGGTTAAATATCAATAGGTATTACAATGATCTAATGATAGCACTCAATGCCAATGCAGATCCACTTTAGCTCCTCTTTACCTTCTGCACTTACACTCTGCAAATATCACTTATCTCCTTTGGTCTAGCAAGAATCTCATATCACTTCACTTGGATACACACACACATTTTTTGCCAACAAACTCAAAAAGAAACACATCAACCTTATAGGAAACAGACAGGTCGGTAGCATAAACCCTAAACTCTAAACTTGTTAGGTTAAGAAATTCAAATGGTTCAATCCTGACCGTTGAGCACATTGCATTAAATGCAACAATCTTAAACCGATCTCAAGATGTTCTCCATGTTCATTTTCCATCGCTTTCATGGCGGCTGATAACCCATCACGTGTTTTCACCGCTTACAGACTTCATACATTCCCGAGGTAGATAGGAAAAATTTCTTTCATGCAAGATCCTTCACGCGCACAAGGCTGACGTGGCAACACAGTCTGTTCTACTTTGCAATGCTAACTCATCACACAAAGTCATCGATTGAGTCACATAGGCTTGAAGCCCATCAACCGAAAACCCTGAGACTACCAACCGGTTGTTAGACAAAGGTTCCATGTATCGGTTCGTATAACAACATGCTGGTTCACCTTGAACAAACATACTGCTTCACTTTGGTACATATACCGGTTCATTCTTCTTCAGCATATTTAACATCAATGACAACATACAATGTCATTATGTCCTCATACCGGTTCAACATAATGCCAACAATCTCCCCCTTTGGCATTGATGGCAATATACAAAGATATCTCTTTGCTTCACATCTTCTCCCCCAATTTCTGCAGATATCTTCTCTATTTTACTTCTTTCTCCCCTAATTTCTACAGATATCTTCTTCACTTCACTTCTTCTCCCCCTTTGACAACAATGCCAAAGTGGAGGCACAAGCTTTCCTGTGCCATTATGTTCTCCCCCTAAGGAGTAGCATCCTTCAACACATCAATCCTGAAAAAAAATTGATTGTGCAATACCGGACTGATGTGGAGCAAATACCTTTAGTTCACCTCTTGAAGGGGTAGTACCCTTAGTTCACCTCTTAAGTACATAAATGTGTCCTTTGGGAGAGGCTTGGTGAATATGTCTGCTAACTGCTCCTTACTGGAAACATGTTCCATTGCAATCTCTTTGTTCCGAACCTTTTCCCTCAAGAAATGATACTTAAGCTCAAAATGCTTGGTTCTAGAATGTAAAACCAGATTCTTTGAAATATTGATAGCACTTGTGTTATCATAGAATATACTTACCGGTTCAGATATAGGAACTTTGAAGCCATTTAATACATGCTTCATCTAGATTGTCTGAGTGTAGTTCATGAATGTTGCAACAAACTCCGCTTCTGCCGTAGACTGAGAGATACAACTCTGCTTCTTACTCATCCATGAGACTAGTCTACCACTGAGAAAGAATGCACCACTGGTTGTGCTCTTCCGGTCATCCACATTGCCTGCCCAATCAGCATCTATGAATACTTTCAAGTTGAAATCATTGCTATATGGATACCACAATCCATAGTCAACTATTCCCTTTAGATACCTAAGAATCCGTTTGATTGCAACCAAGTGGGATTCTTTTAGACTTTTCTAGAACCTTACAGTAATATCAATTGCATGTGCAATGTCCAGTCTGCTATGCACTACATAATGCAACTTACCAATCATTGATCGGTATTCCTTCTCATCAACCAATGCTGACTCATCCTCTTTTGATAATTTACAACTGGTCACCATCGGTGTACCAACCAATTTTCTATCTTCCATGCCAAAGGTCTTCAACACCTCTTTGACATACTTGGATTGAGTGATAAAGATTCCATCTTTCATCTGCTGAATCTGCAGTCCAATGAAGAACTTAATCTCCCCTATGAGTGACATCTCAAACTCTTTTTTCATCTCATCTGCAAACTCATGACTCATCTTGTCATCTCCACCAAAGATAATGTCATCAACAAATACCTCATAGATCAAGATATCTCCTTCAGATTTCAAATAGATATTGCTATCTTCACTTGTTCTCTCGAATCCAATCTTCACAAGATGGTAATGCAGGCATTCATACCATTCTCTAGGTGCCTGCTTTAGACCATATAAGGCTTTATGTAGCCTGCACACCATGTCACTGTCTTCAGATAGGAAAAACCCATCTGGTTGCTCTATATACACCTCCTCTTCAAGTACACCATTTAGGAATGCAGATTTTACATCCATTTGATATACCTTGAATCCTTTAAAGGATGCATATGCAAGAAGCATACGAACTCCTTCCAATCTAGCCACAGGAGCAAAGGTTTCTCCATAGTCTTCTCCTTCTTCTTGGGCGTATCCTTTGCACACCAATCTGGTTTTGTTTCTATAGCGTCCTAAAATTGTGACACTTGCAATTTCGACTGTATTTTGGTCTTCACGATGGCGATGCAACACGCAACCTGAATGGAGACCCCAAAACTTTCTCACGACACCAAAAACTGCATTTTTCAAGCACCTTGGCCTAAACCTCCTTGCACCCCGCTGTCCCGGAGGTGGGACCAGAGCGCCCAACGCCCTGGTCCCTGGGTCCTATTTTGGGCCCGGTTTCCTAAGTGATATCGGGTCTTTTTGATTGCAATTTGGAAATATACTTCCCTGGTCGGCCTAAGGTCAGGAAAATCAGTCTATCAGCCCTAATTGACAAGTATATAAACTACATTTTCCTCTCTCATTTGGGTAGATGGAAAAAAGGAGAAAGCAAGATTCAAACATTCAAACATTCAAGCATTCAAGCATTCAAGCATTCCTTCTAAGTCTCCATTCAAGGCTAAGTGTTGCATTCAAGACAAGGATTCAACCATTGAAGAGGAGATCACTTATTACATGCTACATACTACAACATACAACATCTAAACCTTTGCACATAAGGATACAAACATCCTTAGAACAAGGTATTAGTACTTGTTTTACATACATTTACATTTACAGCTCTTGCTCATTTCTTGGTTAATTCCAAAACTGGGGTTTGACCTAAAGGCAAACCCCTAATCCCTAACCCCCCATCGTCTTCGCTTTTCTGTGTGTAGGTTGCAGGTACGCGGCTGAGATTGAAGATCTGGAATCCTTGTGCAGAGACGAACCGATCCCCCTTCGTTTGACGGATTTTTCGGAGGACCGTGGCGCTGGGCGCCATCGTCCCGACAACTTTTGCTCAAATTTGCAGGACAGCGCCGTATCGACATTTTACTGCTAATTCCAGGTCCGCTGCTTCATCCTATAACCTAAACTCAGTTTACAAGCGAATCTTTATGACTTTCTATGCATTCTTAGCTTAATTCCCTTAATCAACATTCTTTACAAAAGAGGGTAGCCTTGCTTTCCTAACCCTTGAAATTCATTTAGCATCCAATCTTACATTGTGTGGGATTGGATCTTATGAGTTTCAACCCCTCTTTTGAATGTAAAGTCTCTCCCCTAAGTGAAAACCATCGAATCCTAGCGAACCTCCCTTCTCTCTCCTCGGAGTTGGAAGAGGGGAGAACAACTAGGGTTCGATCGCGATTTTCCGCTTTACAGTTTCTAATCACTGTGCCATCCTCATTCAGCTTATTTCTGAAAACCCATTTGGTACCAATGACATTTTTATGCTCTGTTCTGGGTACCAAGGACCATGTACCATTTTTCTTTATCTGGTCAAGTTCCTCTTCCATTGACTTGATCCATTCTTCATCTTTATGTGCCTCCTTGAATGATTTAGGCTCAAGTTCAGAGATCATACATGAGTTTTCTCTGATCTTCCTTCTTGTAAGGATTCCTGCATCCTTATCTCCTATGATCTTCTTAGGGTCATGATTCAGTTTGACATACCGAGGAATGGTCTTGATAGATTCCTCTTGCTTTTCTTCTTCATCCTAATCTTCATCAGCATCAGTATTTACCAATGTAGGAATACTATTACAAGTACTTGGTTGACTGGCAACCGGTTCCCAGAAGGTTGCAACTGGTTCATTTACAGCTTGCTCACTGCCAGTTTCCTCAGGTTTCTCAGAGGTTTCATCAATTCTCACATTGATGCTTTCCATAATTCTTTGGGTCCTATTATTGAAACACTTGAGAGCTTTTCTTTTGGTGGAATACTCTAGGAATATTCCCTCATCACACTTAGCATCAAATTTTCTCTGGTGTTCGCTCCTCTTGATGTAACATTTGCTACCAAACACTCTAAAGTAGCTAAGCACGGGTGTCTTATCGGTCCAATACTCATAAGGAGTTTTATTCTTACCTTTCTTGATGAGTACCCAGTTCATTGTGTAGACTGCAGTGCTCACCGCTTCTCTCCAAAAGGTGTGAGCGACCTTTCCTTGAATTAGCATTGTTCTTGCTACTTCAACCACTATCCGGTTGTTCCTCTCTGCTAGGCCATTCTGCTACAGAGTTTGGGGGGCAGACAGTTGCCTCTTGATGCCAAATTCTTCACAGTACTTGTTGAATTCACCGGAAGTGAATTCCCCTCCTTGATCAGTTCTGAGGCATTTGATTCTTCTACCACTTTCCTTTTCTACCAGTGGTCTGAAAGCTTTGAATTTCCAAAAGCTTCAAACTTATCTTTCAAGAATGTGACCCACATCATTCTTGAGCAATCATCAGTCATAATCATGAAATACCTATCCCCTTGCACACTCCTAGTTTTCATAGGACCACACAAATCAGTATGCACAAGATCAAGTAAATTGTCTGCAGTGAAAGATTTACCTTTGAATGTTGAGGAAGACAATTTCCCTAGTTGACATTCTCTGCACAAAGGATTTTCTGATTTTCTCAGCACCAGCAATCCTCTAATTGCCTTGATCTTACTGGCCTTCACAATGTTATCAAAGTTTACATAGTAGAGTCTCCTATGCCATATCCAGCTATAATCAAACTTAACCATAAGACAGGTACTGATATTAGCATTCAGTTGAAATAGATTACCTTTGGACTGCATGTCGGTGGCCACCAATTCACCATTCTTTCCTTTGATTCTGCACACTCCATTCTTGAATTCTAGAGTGAGACCACTGTCATTTAGCTGGGAAACACTTAGAAGGTTGTGTCTGAGACCATCAACCTAATACACATTGTCAGCACTGCTCTTTCCATTCAAAGAGATGGATCCTCTTTCTTTAACTATACATGGTGCATCATTACCAAAATGAACCACACCACCATCATATTCTTCCAGAGATAGAAACTTGCTCCAATCACCAGTCATATGGTGAGAACAACCACTGTCAATAATCCCCTCATTGGAATTATCAAAGCGGGAGACAAGAGCCTTCTTGTCTGACACATCTTCCTTTACAACAACAAACACAATGTCTTCATTCTCTTCATCTTCTAATTCCTCATCTGTGACACCTTCATCAACTGCCACAAAATAGTTTCTCCGATTTCCTCCTTTGAATTTCTTGAACCTTTCCGGTTTTTCCTTGTTGTCACCATTAGGACAGTTTACAGCAATATGTCCTTTCCGGTTACAAGAAAAACACTTCAAAAGGAGCTTACCTCTGTATTTACCAGTTCCTTTTGGAAGTTTCCTGGCAAGAAGAGCTTCAAATTCCATCAGAAACTTGTCATCATCCATCACTCTACTCTGTCTTGTTTCATCATTGGTGCTTGCTTCTTTTCCTTTTCTGGATGGTACAACAGAGGCTTTAAAAGTTGATTCAGTCTTTTGAACACTGCCATCAAAACTATTCAGCTCATAGGCTGCCAGCTTTGCAATGATGGAGTCCAGGGATACCTTAGTCTTGTCTATCGATCTCAGCTCCTGAATAGCAGCAACCCTTATTGCATAGACTGGTAATAAGGATCTCAAAACTTTTCTCACTATAGTGGAATCTTTTATTTTACCACATGCACTCTTGATATCTCCGACAACAGTTTTGATTCTTATTCCATACTGTTGAATGGTTTCACCTTTAACCATCTGCATGTCTTCGAACTTCCCTCTAAGGCTTTCTTCCTTAGCTTGTTTTACATGCTCATCACCACCATAGGTGCTTTCAAGAGTATCCCATACTTCTTTGGGATTTGCTTTATCTTGAACATCAATAAACTCAATGTCAGATAAACTACTAATTAGAGCTTCCATGACTTGCCCATTCTCCTACATCTCTCTCTTTTGGTCATCGGTGAGAGTACCGGTAGGGGCAACATAAGCATTCTCAACATAGCTCCAGTGTTGAGCACCCATTCTTCTGATGAATATCTTCATTCTATCTTTCCATATACTGAAATTTTCTCTGTTGAACTTTGGACCTTCCCTCTTCATCATTGGACTAGGATCTTTTCCTCAAGCGGTTAAGCTTATAACACAAAGGACCTGGAGGACAATCTGATACCAATTGATAACTCAATGATGAATGGATAGTACCAAATAGGTACTGAGAGGGGGGGGCTGAATCAATATAGACAAAAACACAATCCTAAACCGGTTTGACAATAGACACTTCAAATGACTGACAAACAGTGACACCGGTTTGAAATAGAGTATAACTGATAAAGCTAAGAATGACTCACACAAGCATTAACCGGTTACTCACTTAGCTTTCCATTCTACTCAATACTATACTTCCATTTCACCCTTATACATGAACAAGTAATCTATCATCAGAACTATAATAGCTTGCCAACATAATCATGATTTACTGCTTGACAGAAAATAACAAAGCATCACAAGAAAGAAGCATCACACATGACACACATAATTTTCACTTGGAAACCCAACTGGGAAAAACCACGGTGGGGATGAATACCCACAAGCTATTTTAAACTCTTTAGAAGTCCACTTTGTTAGGAGCCTTGTCCGATTAGAGACATTACAATAGGTTCTATTAGGAACCGATCCTGTTAGGGATCACCCGGTTAAGGGATGGCTAGAATACCCGATTAAGGGTTAAACCCGGTTAAGGGTTACCTTGTTAAAGGATTTCAAGAACTCAATGGCTATGAGTCACCTTGTTAAGGGATTTATAGCAAGCCTGTTAAGGCTACCCTATCAAGGGATTTCTCAACTGTTGAAGTGGTTAAATATCAACAGGTATTACAATGATCTGATGATAGCACTCAATGCCAATGCAGATCCACTTTAGCTCCTCTTTACCTTTTGCACTTACACTCTACAGATATCACTTCTCTCCTTTGGTATGGCAAGAATCTCGTATCACTTCACTTGGATACACACACACAACTTTTGCCAACAAACTCAAAAAGAAACACAACATCGACCTTATAGGAAACAGACAGGTCGGTAGCATAAACCCTAAACCCTAAACTTGTTAGGTTAAGAAATTCAAATGGTTCAATCCTAACCGTTGAGCACATTGTATTAAATGCAATAGTCTTGAACTGATCTCAAGACGTTCTCCATCATTCATTTTCCACTGCTTTCATGGCGGCTGATAACCCCTCATGCATTTTCATCGCTTATAGACTTTGCACATTCCTGAGGTAGATAGGAACAATTTCCTTCATGCAAGATCCTTCACGCACACAAGGCTGACGTGGCAACACAGTCTATTCTACTTTGTGATGCTAACTCATCACACAAAGTCATCAATTGAGTCACATAGGCTTGAAGCCCATCAACTAGAAACCCTAAGACTACCAACTGGTAGTCAGACAAAGGTTCCATGTACCGGTTGCCATAACAACATGCCATTTCACCTTGAACAAACATATCACTTCACTTTGGCACATATACCGGTTGACAATGTTATACCAGTTCATTCTTCTTTAGCATATTTGACATCAATGACAACATACAATGTCATTATGTCCTCATACTAGTTCAACATAATGCCAACAAAAGCATCCCTCGTTCTTGCATTTGTCATCCCTAAACCACTTTGCTCAGTCATCTGAGAGCAAAGGCACTGGTTTGAGGGACCTTGTGAGATAAGGAACCATGGAACCATCCTTGGGAAGTTGAGTCATTCTTCATGACTCCATAACTTGCACCAAGAAGTCTTGTGGGTGTGTGAGCAAGCCTCTTTGAAGCTTCATTTTTCACATTTTGAGTTTCATAGCCCCATTTTTCCTACACACATTTCTGGCACCCACCATAGGGCTCTACCCCATTAATCAAATCAGTTTTAAAAAATAAACACTTTTGCAGGTACGTGGGAAACAGGAATCAGTGCATGGGGAACATCCCTTAGCGCATCTCGCTAACATTATAGCACATCCCATACACTGTTTAGCACGTGAGGTTTATACTCTAGTGCGTGAAGTCCTTAGTTTAGTGCATCATCTTTACTAACCTTTTCCTGTACGTCTTGGCGCGAAAGAAAAATAGAGCAGCGCATCCGAAAAATAGAGCCGCGCATCGGGTCTGTCCGATAGCACATCACAGTCATCCTATAGTGCGTGCATTCTATCTTGTAGTGCATAATAGGTAGAAAACAAAAATTTAGACTTGTAAAAGTCCACCAAAACCCATATTTTTCTAACTGTTTGATTGGAACTTCTACAGGACTCTGACAATTTCTTGCAGGTAGAGCTTGATTTTGTTTGTAGAATTACGAATAGTGTTAAGTTTTTACTAACTTAAGTTAAGTTAGTTAAAATTTAGAGTCATTTTAAATTCTTGTTGGATAAAATTGAACTCACCTTACTTTGAGCTATAAAACGAACCACAACAACAATCTTTTCTTCATTTTCTAGGAGAAAAATTCTCAATTTTAGTTCTAACAACAACAAAACAATCTTTATTTTTGCAAGCAAGGGCTAAAAGGAATCTCACCATCCTTTTGTGCATAAAAGGATCAATTTTACATTTTGCAAGAAAAAGGAACCACAATTTAAATTTTTGTTCACAATCAAAGAGGGAAGGTCTTCCCCTTTAGATCGATTTCTTTTGTTGACCAAACATGGATGTTTTGGTTTGTTGACCAGGTTCTTTTCCTAGATTAGAAAATCATTGCTTTGAAGGAAATAAAAGGAACACCATGTTTTCATGGAGCAACATCTCCATATAGATCTTAGAAAATCATTGACTTGAAAGGTAAAAAGAACCTCGTTTGCCTTGTCTTGAAAGTGGAAGGTATATGCTCTCCCCTTAACTAGGTGATCAAAAAGCCAAACCACTCTTAAGTTTTTTGTACTTCAAGCATTTACATCTTTTAGCAGGCCTGCCTTCCTGAGGGGTTGAAAAACTCTTAAAGCCATTTTTTTTGGCCGATGTGAAGGGAACGACCTAAGTGGGAAATGGATTTGACACCAAGTTTTCTAACTCACTATAATCAAATGTGGAAAGCAAGAAAAGTCCTTTTCAATGGTTGCGCATAGCAATTAGTCTTCCCCCAGTATTCTTGAGATACGTAAAGCCTTTGTTCTAAAGGTTGGGAAGGCTCCTGAGGGAGTTTATCACTGACGGTCGAACAAGAAGCTTAATTATGAACCTTAGCATAGAAACTTTGAGCTGAGTCAGTAACCAGACATTTGTAATATCATAGTGCAAGGGTGGGGAAGAATCTGCCCCCAAGATCACTCACCATATATCTCCCAAGATAGCTACTCAATTGTGAAGCAATTCACTTTGAGTTAATTTTTGGCAAAAGGCAAAAAAATGGGTTCCCTCTAGGGGGTGACATGACTGTTTGATCTGATGGAGCATCGAGACTAGTGGGCTATGGTATTACTTATGACCCTTGAATAAAGAGTCTTTTTGAAGTGTATTCTTTATCCAAACCTGTTAAAACATTGGGGATTTGAACACATCCTCGCAGAACATACACTTATTGTTTAGATTAGGCAAAAATGGTTATTTCGTTGGTGTTGTGTCTTCATTTGTTACTTCAGAAAATCATCCATCAGCATTAAAAATTTAAGGCAAAACACCAAAATTGCAGAAAATAATCAAGTCAGGGCAGTTTAGCGCATAAAGAACAACATCTTAGCGCGTATCAACCATATTTTAGCACATCAAACCTTATCCTTAGAGCGTAAAATATTCATAGTAGCACATCACCAAAATTTAGAATCATTAGTAGCAGTTAGCACATTCTGAAAACAACTTAGCATGTCAAAGCATCAGCTTAGCGCATGAAAGTCAACCTTTAGTGCGTAGAGTATAAATGGTAGTGTGTCAGCGGCTCATATTAGCGCATGATCTGTTGAAACCAAAGTTGAAACAAATTTGACCAGTGAAACCAGTTAGCACGTAGCATGGGGCAGCATAGTGCGTGGGGTCTTTTCCTTAGCGCTTTGAGAAAATTTTGTAGTGCATAGAATCTTTGTTTCAGTGCATGGTCAAAACCAGAAAAATAGGGGGCAAAACAGAGGTAAATTTGGAAAATTTTGAAAACATTTTCAAAAACCTCCTTTCATCAGCCTGAACTTCGTCAAATCAAAATACCAAAAAAAGTTTTAAGAGGATTACCACCGGCATACAAAATGAAAGTTACTGCTATAAATGAATTAAGAACAAGGCCCAATACATCAGTAACTAGGGACACATTGATTGGAAAACTTTCAGCCTTTGAAATTAAGGAATTTGGTCTTGTTGCTACTATAAAGACAGATTTAGCTTTTAAAGCATCAATATCATCTACACCATCATTTGACAAGTCTGATTGGAAAGCCTTTTATGCAAGAAAACTTGAAGAAAGCAGGAGAGAAAATGAAGAACTTGAAGAACTTGAAGCACTATTTGCAAGGAAAATGCCTAAAGGTCCAGTTGGAAGTAAGTGTGAAGGTAAGGCACCCTTTAAATGTTTTAACTGTAATAAAATTGGTCATATGGCTTCTAGATACCCTGATAGACATGCTAGACTAAGAGAAGAAGCTACAAGAACATACAAGCCTAACCCTGAATATCAGAGATACAGATTTAAGAAGAATAAAGATAAATCTTGTTATCTTGCTAATGAAGGAGTCACTGATGATTCTGATGAGGATATGGTAGACAATGGATGGGTCTTTGTTGCTATAATAGAAGATCAACCAGCACCTACTATTAAACCGATAGAGTAGGCCTTGGCAGCTAAAATTGAAGTTAAGGATGAATGGATCATTGATTCAGGATGCTTACATCATATGACTGGTGATAAAGGTAAATTCTTGACTTTTCAGGAATATAATGGAGGTCTAGTAAGATTTGGAGATGATAAAGCTTATTCAATCAAAGGAAAAGGTACAATATCTCTTGATGGTAAGCACAATACTAATAATGTTTACTCTGTTGAAGGTTTAAAGCATAATCTTTTGAGTGTTGGTCAATTAGTTGAAAAAAGATTTCAGTTACAATTCAAAAATGCAAAATGCAAAATCATGAACAGAACTGGTTTGAAAATTGCAACCGGTAATCAGACTAAAGGTAATATATTTCATTTAAATAAAAATAAAAAGACATGCTTGATTGCACATATTGATGAAAGTTGGCTATGGCATAAGAGACTCTGTCATGTAATTTTTGATTACATTGTGAAGATCAATACTACTAAGGCAGTTAGAGATTTACCTAAGATTGTCAAACCTCACAATCCGGTATGTAAGGAATGTCAATTTGGAAAACAAGTTAGAGCTACTTTCAAAAGTATTCCAGAAAAATCCAATAATGCTCTTGACCTAATTCATACTATAGACACCCAAAATTGTCCAGTCTAATTAAATAAATATTTTATTTATTTAATTACCTTTAGCCTAATTCTTCTATTAATTAAATAAATCTTTATTTATTTAATTAATTCATTTATCTTCTTCTAGCCTTATTTCTCATTTAAATAAATACATTTATTTATTTAAATTATCCTTTTCCTAAATTAAATAAATATTTTATTTATTTAATTGATCCCACTTCTATTAATTAAATAAATCTTTATTTTTGTAATTAATTCATTAACCTTTTCTACCCATGACACATGTCATTCATCTCTTAATTCATACACTACCTACCCCTTTCATTATTTTATTATTTCTTTTACCTACCCTCTAATCATAGCCAACCTCCTTTTACACCTCTCAATCTTATCCCTCCATTTCATATTGTGTCTTCTATTTAAGGAGATGTTTTCTTCATTATCAAACCCTGGCTAATGAATCATCTTAATGACTTGACTACACTACGATCCTA
The DNA here is from genome assembly GCF_030272615.1 of Cryptomeria japonica. Classification (NCBI taxonomy): domain Eukaryota; kingdom Viridiplantae; phylum Streptophyta; class Pinopsida; order Cupressales; family Cupressaceae; genus Cryptomeria; species Cryptomeria japonica. The sequence continues at coordinate 24,538,854 of NC_081415.1, read as the reverse complement.
CTTGCAACCACATTTTGTTCTTTGTTGAGCTCTTGTGCACATAAAATCTGAGAGCAAATATATCAAACAAGATCAATGGAGATAGGAAGAATGGAGATCCAAACCCTATTGGACATGTGATGGTATAATCTTTGTGATTTCATTTGATTTGCATTGTCTTAGGTAATCTTCATATGTTATGGTGGATCTTTGTTGTTGTTAGGCTAGGGTTTTGTGGTTGAATTCATTTAGCCTTTCAATATCGTTATTGTTGTTATCCATTTTCACCATATACATTTTGGCACGCCCGGTGGGACTCTTGTCCCTTTTGCATTTAACATTTTGTTGTAGATTTTGTGTTTGAAGTTGCAGATCTGGCATTTTCGACAACATTTTCGACATCTTCACGTCTGCGCACTTTTGGGTCGCGTTTTTTATTTTTTGTTGTGTTTGTGACATTTGGAACCGCATCTGCGTCTTTGATTTATTTCACTTTTTTTTGCAGATTGCAGGATCGCGTTTGTGTTCCCGAATCGCCTCTGTGAACCTTTGAACCACGTCTGTGTTTCTGGCAATATTTTCATTTTCCAGATTGTAGGTTTTCATTATAGGTGTGTCTGTGGGAACTTTAATCGCGTCTGCGAGATCTAATCGCATTTGTGATCATTTTAATCGTGTCTGTGTCTTGCAGGATTTTCTATTTTGCATTTTTTTTGCAAAAATGCGTCTGTGTTGTGAAATTGTGTCTGTGGGCAATTTAATCGCGTCTGTGAGATCTAGTCACGTCTGTGATCATTTTAATTACATCTGTGCTCTGCAGGATTTTTTGTTTTGCATTTTTTTGCAAAAACACGTCTGTAAGGTGTTAAAACATGTCTGTGTAGGGCAGAATCGCATCTATGTAAGGTAAAATCGCATCTGTGTTAAAAAAATAAAAATAAAAAAAAATTAGGTTTTCATTTTTCACCATTTGGTCTTGCATTTAATGTTTCAGATTTGGTTTATTTTGAGCTAACATCTTCAGATCTAGCTAACGAAATTGGTGCAGCTTGTCTTGAAAGTAAAATCGTTTGGTTGAAGGCCCCTATTTTCACAAAGTCTTTTGGATTTAAAATTTACCTAACTTGTGTGCTTGTAGGAAGGGGTGATTATTTGAAACAATCCAAACTACTAACAACTCTTTGTTGCAGGTCCTTGGCAAGGGTTTTTGGATTTTTTTTGTGTGCCTTGTTTTCATAGACTAGCAAACACTTCAATTGGTGCACTAAAATTGAATCATTGTCTTTTGTGTCTTGAGCAATGGGCTCTTTTTGTTTAAATCTTTAGAGGGCCTGTCTTCCCGTGTGGTCATTAGGACTACTAGTGAGAAGAGAACAACCCAAGTGGTAGCGAGGAAAACCCACCTCTTTCGAACCACTATAAACAACTGTATTCATAGTGAAAACTATGGATAACGTGTGCTGATTAGTTCATACCAACACTATGTCTCCCCATAAACTAGTTTGATCAATTGTAGGGCATAACCCCTACTAGCTGGGAGCCTTCTGTATTTACAGAGCTGAAAGTGCCGTGTGTATGGCCACACAAGAGGATGCCCTTACTAGCACCTTTTTGTTTTAGAAGCCCAAATCCTTCTATTTGTTGGGGTAGGAGATCAGACCTCTGGTAGCGGCCCACACACATACGGTTCTTAGTAGAGATACAAAGTTCGCCATGGGGAGTTTTTCGTGGGGACTGATGCTTGGCTGACCCAAGAAGTGAGTGCCAAGGGTGGAGCCAGTGAGGTCAAGCATCTAAGTATCTGCTCTAAATAGTGTAGCCTCTGGGGTAAAACCCCATGTGGGATCAATAACTATTGTCTTGGCCAGCCATAAGAATTGTGCTTGACTTATTTTAAACATTCAAAACATTCAAGACCAAACAGCAAAACATTGTATCTTTCATGTCTTCAAGTGTATGAAAAACATTTTTACATCAAACAACACACTTTTCTTGGAGTCATTTTGAGTCTAAACACTTGCAAATATTGTGTCCTCTTGTCACAAAAAATAGTCAAACATTCAGATTTGGTCACAACAAACAACTTCACAAATTGGAAAAATTTTACAGTCCAGCAAACAAGAGAAATCAGTTTCAGAATTCTTGAACTTCCTAGGTTGTTTCTCTGGGTTTTCATCTAGCATTCAACTTGTCTTTGGGTCTCACAAAGTCCATCATTGCTTTACATCTTGCATTAAATTTACATTTGTCTAAACTTGAGTCAAAAGGTCACTTGCTTATCCTCATCATACTTTGTCAACACACTACATACAACAAACACTTTGCTAAGTGGTCCCTCATCAAGGTCTATCACCTTTGGGTCTCATTTGGTCTTACTTAGAGTCAAGGTCAACTTACCTCATCAAGAGAAACTATCCTTTCTTTGGAAGTCACACCTACTCTACTACATACATACTTGGTCTTACACTATGGACATTGCAAGTACACCTCAGATTCATTTACATTCCATCCAACTCTTGGTCTTCCATACTCTTTTCCATTTTCATCTAGTTTCATACATCTCAGTCAATACCTAGTTCATGGTTGAAACCCATCTTCAAAAATCTAGGAGAGAAACTAAAGAGGCTCAAGAGTCCCCAAACATGAGTTCTTATGAGTATGACAATGATATCTTTTTCAATTCTGATCATACTACATTACCTGACATGGATGCCTATAGAAACATTCCAAATGTTGAGAACATGGACACTACAAACAACAATGATACACACAATGACAATATGAAAAACTTTTCTATACATTCAACAGATGTGGAAGAATCCATTATGAATCCCCATTTCAATCGATTGATTGAGGAAATAATGAGGAGGGATAGACAATACTTCTTACAAATGATGGCACAAAGTGGAGCCAAGATACCTCATGATTTTGACATGTCTCAAATAATGGAAAATCAACCTTTGCAACAACCTCCCTCCAACATGGATCAAAGAAGGCCTAATAGTGGAGGCAATAGAGGACCACATATGGTACCTAAATCACCATCATCTTTGTTTCAAAAACCAGAGGTCCCACATACACATGGTCAAGCATATGATACTCACCTTCACAGACCATTATGGAAGTCTTATGCAGAGAAATATGCTCAATCACATATCAATGCTAAGGATCAACCACCAAAGCAATTGGATATTCAAAGGCATGCTCAAAATTTGGATACAAGGAAACCCCATGTCAAATTTGAGGGCAACACATTAGAACATGACATGCCTATAGAGTATGGTCTACATGGACAAAATAGATATGGCGTTCCTCAACATGAATCTATACCAAGTGGTCCCTATATGTAGCATCACTATAGACCTCCTCCATATGAACATGTTTATGATCAATATCATCCATATATGCAACATTCTCCTCCTCCAATTGGTGCCTCAAGCATGGGGTATGGTCCAAGAAGTCAATCTCCACCTAAGAGCAATTTGGAGCAACAAAATAGGGACTTACAAAAGAAAATGGAGGACATAAATACACCAAAGCCAACATACATAATGAGAGACATATGTCCTTATCCATTTGATAAGAGAATTCCAATGCCTCCATTTCGTACACACTTTGTGACACTTCAGTTTGATAAGTATAGAGGAAAAGGGGATCCTAAGGCACACATAAGACAGTTTTTCACAACCTGCATTGAAGTAGCTTCCGAAGAGACATATTTGATGAGATTATTCCCACAAAGCTTGGGAGATCAAGCTATGGAATGGTTCTCTCAACTCCCACCTGGTATTAAGTCATGGGGTGACTTAGCAGAGGCATTTATTCAACATTTCTCCTACAACATAGAGATAGACATATCAGTCACTACTTTGTTCAACACCAAGCAAAAAGAGGGAGAGTCTTTTGCATCATTTTTACAAAGATGGAGGAATCTAGCCAGCAGATGCTCTTGTGAAATTCCACAAAAACAAATGGTAGAGATGTTCACATAAAATGTTAACAAAGACATTGGCTATGATTTAAGGAAAGCTTGTTTGTCCACCTTCAAGGATGTCATTGAAAAAGGCTTAGCAACAGAGAAGGTCCTAATTGAACAAGGAGTCATTAAGATATTCAAGGAAAACAAAGATGACTTTAAAGGAAAAGATAAGCCGAGATTTTGGAATAGAAACAAGAACACAGTCAATGATGGTGTTGTTGATGCCAATACAGTGCGACCCAAATTCATTTTTTCTAGATCAAGTTCTACAAACAATCAAGTGAATACTCAAACAACTTCCAAATCATGGAGGAAGTACACTCCATTGGGAGAACCACTTGAGTTAGTCTTCAAGAAGCTAGTGGCAAACAAGGTAATCACAGTTCCAGATTTTCCTCCATATGAGCCAAAGGTCAAACCAAATTGGTGGAATGATGATGAATATTGTGAATTTCATAAGAGCAAGGGTCATAAGACAGGAAATTGCCATCAACTGAAGAACATCATACAAGATCTCATTGATAGGGGTGACATTGAGATTGAAGGGCACTCATCCAATCAAGAACATGAGATGTTTAAAGAACCATTCCCAAAGCATGACAAGGGAAAAGCTTAAGCCACAAAGGATCAAACCAACTATACCAGAGCATCCTACAACTATGATTCAACTATCAATCACATCTCGATGGACAATTACATCTCTATCATTATCATCAAGGACAAAAACCCTAAGAATTCTACCTAGAGACACAAGATTGTCTTAAAAGGCATTGGATCTTCTTCCGAACCTACCTCTGAATGTAATGTCACAACTCGTTGAGGTAAATTCACTTTGCAAGGTGCTCCAGCCAAAAACACTGCTTCTTCATCAGCCAAACCTGAGTATGACCTTGTAGAACAATTAGGGAAAACACCCACGCTCATATCCATCCTTGAGCTCTTATGCATATCCCCCGCAAATAAAGCTATTCTTGACAAAATATTGAGAGACGCTATCATTCCTACTGATCTGAACGTGGACCAATTTCAAGCCATGGTGGGATACCTGTCCATTCCACACTCCCTTACATTCATAGAAGCCAACGACGCCTCCGTGAGCCAGCCACATAATGGACCTTTACACATTGAAGCCTTCATACACAAACATCAAATCAAATGAGTCCTGATAGATGGAGGAGCAAGTCTAAACATTGGTACATTGAACACTATTAAACAATTGGGATATTCCGATAAAGCTGTGAATTCTACAAACAAAATTACCATCAAGGCATATGATGATGAAGAGCATTCATCCAAAGGCACAGTCACCTTGCCTCTCAGAGTTGGGCCAGTTACAAAGTATGTGGTTTGTCAAGTACTTGATCTTGATCTCACATATAACATATTGCTAGGACATCCTTAGATTCATGAAATGAGTGCAGTCCCATCTACATATCATCGATGTATCAAGTTTCCACGCAATGGAGTTGAAGTGACCATCAAAGTGGATCCAAATCCATTCATATATTGCAACAATCTGCAACCTCGATCAGAAATAACAATCCCAGTCAATCGAGAAACTATTCCTTCATCAGCATATGTGGATCCAGAATCCTTGAAAGCTTCTACATCAAAACAGGTAGAGATCAAAGAAAAGTTTAAGTTTAAAGACATGGGATGTGGTGAGTATATCTTTCATGTTGATCAACTCCCACTATCTACTAAGACATTCAGTCGACAAGAACAAACTACAAACAATTTGCAATGCCAAGGAATTGGGTGTGAACCACCTAGTGTTGTGGCTACTAAGTCTGAATGCAAATCTCCTCTAGTGGTGCAAGCATCTCTTGATATCAATAGTCCTAAGAGTGGTTCCAAAGAAGAATCTATTGAGTGTATCACCAACCCCCTTGAGAACTCACATAGCTTTACCATTTCATCTGCTCATTCCTTTTCCACTTCACTTCCAGACTTGGATCAACAAGAATCACAAAATCCCTCACTCATTGGGGATCAAAAATCAAGCTATGAACAAAAAAATTTAAAAGTCAAAAATAAAGAAAAGTCCTTTAGTCCAAATCAAAATAAAAAGCTATTGGACTCGGCAAAAATCAAAGTCAAGGATAAAAATCCTATGAACAAAAAAGAACAAGAATTGATCTCCCCTAATATCAAAATAACTGGGGGCAAAAGTTCTACAATTTTAAGTCAAAAATAATACTTGTTGATCCTAAGTCTCCATCATGCTATCCTACTTTCACTTCTTTTCACAATCATAAGCCTTCATCACTCATCCACTTGTTCTACACATCCTTTCCCTTTTGGTGATATATCATGGACCTTTAATGGAGCTTCCTCAAAGGACTTTGTTATCAGGGATGCCCAAACTTCTTCAGGTGACATGCATACGGGCCTGTGTAGTCCACACACTAGTAATTCTATCTCCGTTTCTTCATCAAGGAAGATAGTCACTTGAGATACACATCATTCAGTGAAAGAATGTTGCAGCTACAATCACAAAGTCAAGCCTCACACATTTGAGGTGGGTGACCTGGTTCTCAAGGAAAACCCCAAAAATAAGCAAGATAGATAGAAGAAGGTCAAGTTCAAACCAAATTGGCTTGGTCCTTACATCATCACAACAACCTATGGATCTGGGCATATTAGCTCTCAACTACAGAAGGTGAACCTTTGGAGGATCCTATCAACAGCATGCACCTTCGCAGGTTCTACACATAGCTCTTCAAAATATCCTAATTCAAAAAATACAAAAAAATCAAAAATTTTAAAAATACAAAAAAATCAAAAAATTCAAAAATACCAAAAAAATTATAAAACAAAAAAAAATCATTACTTGGTGAAAACCTAGCAAACAGGCGCCTTGTGACACAAAAAACATTGAAAAATCAAAAAAAGTAAAGAGAAATAATTTCATCCAATGGTGAAAACCACTTCGGTGGTGCCTTGGGCAAGTACCATGGTGAAAACTGGGTCACCAGCACCATGCGTAGAGACATTGCTCCTCCCTCCTTCAGGATTCACTTTCATCCTTTCACTTTGCACACACTCACAACCTATTCATTCATAATAAACTTACCCATTCCCATCATGGCTTGTTATTGATCTACCCAAGATTGGTTAGCCATTCATAATAAACCTCCCTTTTCACCTCCCTTTCCATCCATAATAAATCAGACCCTATCTATGGCTAAGGCAAATCCTACGTCTAGTGATGGGTGTGGAACTGAGAACATCACATGTTTCAAGGACTACAGTTTCTTCCAGCTTCCTTCAGTCTATTCGTGCACAATCTACAATAAAGCAACATTTGCATCACCAATCCGCAATAAAGTTTCATCTTCTTCGCAATAAAGTATCAGTTTCATGGATTCAGTCAGTTTCAGATGAGACACAGTAGCAACAATGGGCTTCAACAAATCAAATCTTTCAACCGACTCAGACAACATATGGTTCAGTGCTATCTATCCTTTTTGTGAAATTAAACATTGTGACCACAATCAAATAAGACTTATACAAGTGACAAGAGACACTAAACTTGAGGGCTATAGTGGATGTTGGTGTCGAGTCTTGGTTTTCTTTTGATTTTATCTTTTGGGGACATGTCTTTTAGCTTTTCCGGGATGTCTCTGACTAGAGATGCTATCTCCAAGATGTCTTTGACTAGAAAGGCGAGGATGGGGTATCGTCACCTATTTGTATTTGCTATCTATGGATTGTCTCTTAGTAATGCTATGACTTGTCCAAGGATATGAGGACGCTATGAGTCTAGTATGAATTGGGGCATTCCTTGTTTGTGACTGTCTTATCTCCATGCAAATAGGCACAATGACTTTTTGGGTCGAACATATGCCTCAATTGTCATAACCTACTTTCCATAATAAAGCTCAATGATGATAACGCACAAGAAGCTCTTTCACTTTCATATCTTCTATCTTTCATCCCCCTTTCTTGATTGACTTCTATCGTCCTTTTTGAGTCCATGTAGTTTGCTATCACATGACTGAGTATAATGACACACCAAAAACATTTACATTTCATGTAGTTGCACCTACATTATCACATGTTAGCATTTCATACATACATATAGGTATCAAAATTGCATCACATCCTACACACAACACATATTAGCACATTTTACATTGGCATTATCATATTCATCTGCATTTCATACATTCACATTTGCATCATGCATACACATATAAAACATAATAGAACAAAAAAAAATATTGCATTTCATTATGTACATATTTGCATCCATATCATAACCATCACATAGAAACATATATCATGAAACATACATCACATAAGTACACATGCATATAGCTGCCGCAAAGAAGAATCATCTCATATATATATATATATATATATATATATATATATATATATAAAGTGTCATGATGCAATGATGTCAAAAATCATATGGCTACAATCACCCGAAGGTGTCTACATCATCATACAAAAATGGTACAATACTGATACATAGGGAGCCCTCTACAGCTATGATGAACTCCCTCCCTCGGAACCGCCTAGCCTCGATGGAATCTAAGCCCCTGAAGGACCTGCCCCAGGATCATCCCTCCTATCCCCTCTATCTGGTGGTGGTGGAGGACCCATAACCCCACCACTAGATGCCTATCTCCTCCAGCTCCCTCCCATAGCTGTCACTGTCCACGATGGTCTATGGAAGCTCCTCGCCTGCTAATCAACTAGCACTACACCATAATAGAGATCTCACCAATAACTAATCTCCTCCCTTGCCTGCAGGATGTAAGCATATCCGGCCCCTATGTCCTCTGCTGCCTGCCTCCTAGCCCTCAGTGCTGTCTCAACCTCTGTATAGCACTGAATGGCCTAATCTCACTCCCACTCAGTATCTCTGAGCTGCCTCCTGAGCCTATCCCTCTCCCTCTCCAACTCTTGGATCTCATCTGCCTATCCCTAGCAAATCTCTCTCAGCTCTGTCAACTCATCCTCCTTGGCCTCAGTCCCCAATGGCTCTGCTTGTGGCTCCCCCTGTACGGGTGCCTGCCCCTGTGCCTATGCCTGTACCTGTACTGGTGCTTGTATGGGTACCTGTCCCTGTATCTATCCTTGTACCTATCCCTATACCTGCACCTATCTGGGACCCTGTGCTGCTGGCACCTGTAGTGGCAATCCACCATGACCCCTCACCACCTGAGCCTGCCTATCCTCTCCACCCTCCCTCTGCGGTGCAAGCCTCCTCTCTCCAACTGCCCCCCTCCTCCTCTGTCGGCCTCTGCCCCCATCAGCTCCATCATCATCATCATCCCCACCACCATCTCCATCTAATAGCTCTCCCGGATCCATCAGGCGTGGGAATGGATGCTCGGCCCAGTATGCTGTGTACTCAGCATCCATGTCGGCATTCTCAATCTTTGGCCACATGTCCCAGGGTAGGGGCATCATCTCTACAAGTTGTGTAACAGCCTAATCATATAATAACAGGGGCCCAAACTGCGCCTGATCTCTCACAGTCTGTGCAAACATGCCTGAACCCCATGGCATCCGTTGGATCCTATCGAACTGCTTGCCAACCCTATCCACTAGCTGCCTCTCCAACACATAGGGCATATGCCCAATCAGGTACCTGCTCCGGAAGGTGTAGGGAAACTCTACTGCATCATCCTCCCACTACTCACATCCCAGGTATGGCCTCCATATGACCATATCAATATCATCAATCACCCGCCACCAGTGCTCTAACCTGCCAATCCGTGGCTGCGACGTGATCATGTTGTATAAATGTACAAAACTACATTCGTGACCTCTACCTCTGAAGTGTATCAGTCTCATCACTAACAGATGCTCATAGGCCCACACCTGTAATAATGTCACCCCGCAGCCCAATCCCACTAATCCGTGGTATACAAACTGATGCAGCTCATAGTAGAGGTGTGCTAGCACACACGGTCCCCAAGCATATCTGGTGTGCTATGTCACCAGTGTCTCCAGTGCACCTCCCCAGCCCACAGCCAACCCTCGTGTTTCTCCATCAGGATACAAGAACCCACTAATCGCTTCTCCTATCACTGCTGGCAGCGCCAATCCTGTAGTAGTCATAGTGTCCCAAGCCACATGGCCTGCCCTCATCTCCAATACTGGGTCCTAGAACACTCGTCTCAGGGCCTCCCTGTCTCTGTCTCGATCATAGGGAATCAACTCCCCATCGATCGGTATCCGCAAAATCCTATATACATCCTCAAGGGTGATTGTCATCTCACCCATCGGCAAATGAAATGTACAAGTCTCAGAGTGCCACCTCTCCGCTAGTGCAGTCAACAATCCCATGTTCACCCAAAACTCAGGCACATACATCACGTGTCTCAATCCCATAGCCTCGATCATAGCTCGGTCTCAAATGTCAGCTCAGGTCACAATCTCTGAGTCGATGGGAATCTCTCCCGTGACTCCAACATAGGCAAATACTCCTGCAGTCAAGCAAATCAATCATGTCAATCATCGTGGCATTCACTATTCATCACAAAATGCTACTTTTTATCTAAATGCATATGGCTATCTATCCTAGTGACACTCACTGTTCATCACAAAGTGTTGCTTCTATCGTAGTGGTACTCCCTGTTCATCACAAAGTACTATGTATTTTGCACTCACTATTCATCACAAAGTGCTGCTCACATTTGCACTCACTGTTCATCACAAAGTGCTGCTCATATTTTAGTACTCCCTGTTCATCACAAAGTACTCTATCTTGGTACTCACTGTTCATCACAAAGTGCCTTGATCTATTCTAGTCTTCCCTAAAGGACCTTCTTGAGTGTATCATCTCAGCAGCTTATCCAATCGACAACGTATGTTTATCACATAACTGTTGATTTGACCTAGAAGACACAAATTCACATTTTTGGACATAAACGCACTTTCCTGACATAAACGCGCTTGAAGACTGCATAAACACACCTGTTTTACATAGACGTGCCTGAAACACACAGATGTGCCTATGCTCTGCACAGACACGCCTGGGCAACACAAATGTGCCTTCTTGGCATAGACATGCCTACACATCACAGATGCAGCCACATTTTGCACAGATGCGTTTTTCAACATAGATGTGCCTGGCACAAACATAGACACATCTCGCGAGCATAGACGTGCCTGACACCAATGAAGACGTGCCTGAGCGTTTTTGGACATTTTTTAGACCCTAACCTAAAGTGCATTTATTGCTCTATCTAGTATGCATTAATGACAACAATAAATGCATCAAAGTACAAGGAGGTTTTGCGGTACTTACTAGCTCTCTTGCCTCTGCTGGCCTCTGGAATCGGCAAACGTGGTCGAATCTGTGGACAAAGGCCATCGCTACTGACTGCTACTGCTCTATTTTCGCTTTGCACTCTACTCTTGTGGATGTATGGATGACAATGAGGATGTATTTTGCCTCATGGTCTATCTTATAGACTACCCTAGCCCTAGCCCTCGTCTCCCGATTCAGTCTTCATTATCTAGTGACTCTGTCACTTTATCTGGTCAGTCCATTCTAGTCTTTCTTTCTTATCGAGAGATTGTCTGCAATCTTTTCGCACATTTTCATCTAATCTCTCAAGGGAGCATATCATTCCCATCTTGGGGCAACTTTGTATCAGTTCATCTTATCTTCTTTGAAACAACGCGACAAGCCGCATTGTCTCAAAGAGGGGCAAAATGTAGACACCCAAAATTGTCCAGTCTAATTAAATAAATATTTTATTTATTTAATTACCTTTAGCCTAATTCTTCTATTAATTAAATAAATCTTTATTTATTTAATTAATTCATTTATCTTCTTCTAGCCTTATTTCTCATTTAAATAAATACATTTATTTATTTAAATTATTGTTTTCCTAAATTAAATAAATATTTTATTTATTTAATTGATCCCACTTTTTCTATTAATTAAATAAATCTTTATTTATTTAATTAATTCATTAACCTTTTCTACCCATGACACATGTCATTCATCTCTTAATTCATACACTACCTACCCCTTTCATTATTTTATTATTTCTTTTACCTACCCTCTAATCATAGCCAACCTCCTTTTACACCTCTCAATCTTATCCCTCCATTTCATATTGTGTCTTCTATTTAAGAAGATGTTTTCTTCATTATCAAACCCTGGCTAATGAATCATCTTAATGACTTGACTACACTACGATCCTACTTGCAACCACATTTTGTTCTTTGTTGAGCTCTTGTGCACATAAAATCTGAGAGAAAATATATCAAACAAGATCAATGGAGATAGGAAGAATGGAGATCCAAACCCTATTGGACATGTGATGGTATAATCTTTGTGATTTCATTTGATTTGCATTGTCTTAGGTAATCTTCATATGTTATGGTGGATCTTTGTTGTTGTTAGGCTAGGGTTTTGTGGTTGAAGTCATTTGGCCTTTCAATATTGTTATTGTTGTTATCCATTTTCACCATATACACATACTAATTTATGTTGTCCAGCTAGAACTAAAAGTTTACAAGGTGATAGATATTTCATACCAATCATTGATGACTATTCTAGAATGTGTTGGGTTACTTTTCTCAGAGAAAAATTAGAAGCACTTGGGAAATTCAAATTATTCAAAGCAATGATAGAAAATGAAACCAGTAAGAAAATCAAATGTCTTAGATCAGATCAAGGAGGAGAATTCACATCTAAGGAATTTAATACATTTTGTGAAGTGAATGGAATCATAAGACAATTATCAGCACCCCGGACACCATAGCAAAATGGAGTTGTAGAAAGGAAAAATAGAACTATCTTGGATGTAGCAAGAAGTATGTTATCAGAAGCAAATCTACCACATGTATATTGGAGAGAGGCAATAAGCACAATGGTCTATACATTCAATAAAGTTCACATCAAAGGTGAAACCGGTAAGACCCCTCATGAACTATGGTTTGGTATTACTCCTACTCTTAAATATTTCAAAATATTTGGAAGTAAATGCTATATTAGAAGAGATGAGTATATTGGCAAATTTGATCCTAGAAGTGATGAAGGAATATTTCTTGCTTATTCATCTAAGAGAAAAGCATACAGATGTTTTAACAAAAGATTGCAGAAAATTGTTGAGAGTACAAATGTAAAAATTGATGAACAATTCAGAGGAACTTCAAGGTATATAGACTCTGAACCGGCAATAGAGATTTTGACAGATGAATCTATATTGAATCCACTGGTACAGAATGAAGATCTAGTTACACTAATATCATCTAAAAATTCCACTGTAACTAAAGAACAACAACAAACAAAGACACCTCGATATGTAAGATTGAACCACTCTAAAGAACTAAAAAATTGGGAACAAATATCAAGGAGTTATGACAAGAGGAAGATTGGTAAATGAAGAGGTATGTCTTATTTCTCAAATTGAACCAGCATCAGTTAATGAAGCATATGAGGATAAACACTGGATTAAAGCTATGGAAGATGAATTAGAACAAATTGAGAAGAATAACACATGGACATTAGTTCCCCGGCCTAAAGATAAAAATGTAATTGGAACTAAATGGGTATTCAGAAACAAACTTATTGAAGATGGTAAAGTAATCAGAAATAAAGCAAGACTAGTGTGTAAGGGATATTCTCAGAAAGAAGGAATTGATGATAATGAAACCTTTGCACTGGTAGCTAGAATTGAGGCAGTTAGATTATTCTTGGCATTTGCAGCACATAAGAACTACAAAGTATATCAAATGGATGTCAAATGTGCATTTCTGAATAGAGATCTTGAAGAAGAAGTTTACATTGAACAACCTGATGGATTTTCTTTGACAGAAGACAAAGATATGGTTTGCAAGTTAAGGAAAGCTTTGTATGGGTTGAAGCAAGCTCCAAGGGCTTGGTATGCAAGATTAGATAAGTATCTTTTGAAGATTGTTTTTTCTAAAGGTAATGCTGACAACAATTTATACTATAAAGTGACTAATGATGACATCTTGGTTATAGAAGTTTTTGTTAATGATATAATCTTTGGAGGAGAAGATGGATTATGTAAAGATTTTTCTATTAAAATGCAGCAAGAATTTGAAATGTCTATGATTGGAGAGGTAAAATTCTTTTTAGGATTGCAGATTTCATAGACTGATAAAGGTATATTCTTGAGTCAAACTAAGTACTTAAAGGAGTTACTAAAGAAATTTGGGATGGAGAACTCTAAACCGGCAAGCACACCTATGACTACAAATGACAAATTATCACTAAGGGATGAATCTACACCTGTTAATCCAACCAGGTACAGGTCTATGATAGGAGGTTTACTGTATTTAATACAAACAAGACCTAATATTATGAATGTAGTATGTATTGTTTCAAGATTTCAAATTAATCCTAGAGAAAATCATGAATCAGCAGTAAAATGGATTTTTCGGTACTTACAAGGCACTACAAATCTTGGATTATGGTATCCTAGAGATGAAAACTTTGAATTATGTGCATACATAGATGTAAATTGGGCAAGAGATGTGGTTGATAGAAAAAGCACCACTGAAGGAGCATTTTTTCTTGGAAACAGACTAGTTTCTTGGTTGAGTAAGAAACAAAGTTGTACATCCTTATCAACAGTAGAATCAGGATATGTTGCAACAACAACTAATTGTACACAGGTATTATGGCTTAAACAAATGTTGAAGGACATAAAAGTAAAATGCAAGGAACCTATAACTATCTATTGTGATAACACTGCAACAATTGATATATCTAAGAATCCGGTACTACATTCTAAAACTAAACATGTTTCTATCAAATTGAATTTTCTGAAAGAGAATGTTGAAGCAAAAGAAGTAAAACTGGTTTATATGAATATTAAAGAGCAGATTGCAAATATATTTACTAAGCCTTTGCCTAAGGAAACCTTTGAATATCTAAGAGATTAGCTTGATGTCATACCCCCACCGGTAGAGACTTAGACAGTTGATATTTGTCATCAACCGACAGAATTAACAGAGAAATGTTTTACTCTGGCTTTGATGAGGAAGCTACTTCTCGGGGGGAGTAGTTAGTATACCGAAATAATTGTTGGTATTTTGTTTCTAAAAATGGTTTCTATATTGCTTTGGCATTTGATGTCAAAGAGGGAGAGATTGGTATATGGAAAAACAAAAGAAAATTCATGTCACTCTCAGGGGGAGAGATTGTTACTTTGGGGAGAAAATGTTTATATCTGAATTTTTTATTTCTTGTTATGATCTCTTTTTAGAGATTGATGGTTTTTGGTATTTGGCATCTCTGTTTTGGTACTTTGATGGTTTTTCCATCTTGTGTTGCCATCAATTCCAAAGGGGGAGATTGTTGGTATTTTAGTATGGTTTTGTCATTGATGTCAACATCTACTAACACTTATCAACTCTGGCACTTTGGAGAATCAGCAACATTCACCGATAGGCAAGTGACTTATGCACAGTCATCGGTATCTAGTACACCGGCAGGATATAATGATCATTGACACCTGGAATGGAATGGAAAACACATGGTTATGTCAAAGATACTGTTTGGACACCTTGTCTTGAAGATTTGTTCATTGGTTTACTCAAGTTTGCATATTTGTTGTTACCAGCAAATAGGTCTAGGTTAAGCACTGATAGGTTTATCTTTTCCAGATCAGCAAGACACGTCATGGAGATGATTTTATTATTGTTGTAAATGCATTGAGCTGACATCATGCATTGGATATTGATTTATTTCTAAATTGATTCTATTGTAATATCCTTTAGAGCCGACCTACTAAAATTGGTCTTAGGTTATGATATAAATGTAAGATCTTATTTGTAAGATCAAGTGTGGATTGTGTAAAAAGGATTATGTGAAGGTATATGCGAGAATAAGCAGAGTTATACACGTAGACATTATTTGAAGATTTAAAGAGGGTTTTTGTGAAGACAATCAAAACTACACCGATACTGAATACAACATAGAAAGATGCTATTTTGAGCAGTACATTCTTATTGGATTTAATCATCCAATTTTAGTTAGTGTGACTCCCATTTGTGATTGAGCAGTGAGCTCTAGGTGCTTGGCCTTTTTGCATGTGCAGACCCCATTTGTATACACTTACTATCTGTAGTAGTATCATCTGATTGTGGGTAAGGTTTCCCACTGTGGTTTTTCCCCTTACAGGGTTTCCACATATAAATATTGGTGTTATGTGTTGTGGATGACTTTGTCCTTTTATTTCATGCATTAATCTTTATCGGTATTGCAATTAACTGATAAAACTGTCTACCGGTATGAAAGATTGGTTTACCGGTATCAAGCATTAAAGTTGGTTAAGTTGTTTTTGGTCTAAATTTATTTGACAACTGATTCACCCCCCCCCCTCTCAGTTGTCTCCAGGGCCTAACATAATTGCTCATAAAATGCACAAAACGTTGCTTTAACAATGTTGAAACTATTAGCAACTTTGTCAAAAATTGTTCCTAGACTCAACCCAAGACCACTATGACTCAAAAATGATAGAGATAGGTACAAATAGGTCTATAAGACCTTTACATATCATTAAACATCACATTTGACCCATTGAGACATATTTTCAACATAGTGACAATTTTGACAATATTGATCCACTAGGACTCAATACACCATCTAATGGTCTTAATGACATTTATTACATGAAATATGGTCTTCTAAGACCTTATTAGTAACCAAAATAAAAAAAAATTGACCTATTACTAAATTGGCTTCATGGTGGCCATCTTGTGCTGGGTACTCTTGCCCAAAAGGATGATATGATACAATGGAGAGAAATATGAGGGGGGAGTTGTAGGAAATGTTAAGGGTAGCTGGTACATGGAGAAAGAGGAGGGAATGGGATGTGTGGGTAAAGGGGACATAAGGGATATAAATGATGGAAGAAGGAGATACGTGGGGGGGAAAGAGGTTTAGGATGTGGGTAGTAGAAGGGGTTGGAGTTAGGATATGTTGGAGAATAAAGTGGAGTGGGAGGTATAAGGGGGTAATGAAAGGGTAAAGGGGATGTAGGTTATAATGGGAGTTATAAGGGGCAAGGGAAACGGGTAAGGGGGTAGGGTGGTAGGCTAGGATAGGGATAGGATATGGGTAGGCTAGGATGGGGGTAGGTTATAAGATGGAAAGGGTAGGTTAATAGGTGTGTGGTAGAGGTAAGCTTAGGGAAATAAAGGAAGTAATACTTATGGGATGTGGGTTAGAATAGGTGATTTTAGGGGAATAAAGGGGTAAAGGGGTAGGTATTGTGGAGGGGAGTGTGAGATATAAGGTATGAGGGGAAGGGAGATGCTAGGATAGAATAGGGGTAGGGGTAAGGTGGAAAGGAAGTTAGTGGAGGGAGGTGAGGGTGTAAGATGGAAGGGTAGAACTCGGTATTTCATATTAGGACAACAACCACATTGATTAGGAAAGTCAAATAAGGTCTCTCCAATGTTTAGGATACACAAGGACAACATTAGTCATGTAAGTATGCATGAGCATGTGAATGGATAATTACTTTCCTTTTAGAATAACTTGGGTCTATGACTCTCTATAACTTGGGTCTATGACTAACTTGGGTCTAGGACTCTCAATTGGCATATCACCTGCTCTAAATCACCACAAAGCCATTAGATATGTTTTGAGATGAAAAAGAAGAGTTAAATGGTTTTGGTTCAATTTTCATAATTTCTATGTTCAATTAATTTAATTTGGTATATTATACTAAAATGTCATTTCATAACTAACATTTCAACTTCTATATAACTAGTTTTATAGCCCAATTTTTTTGCCTGTGAAGAAAGACTATGTCAAACAATATTAGCAAACAACAAAATAAGGAGACAATTGCTAGATTGTGGTCTAACTTGAAAAGAAAAGGTGATGGAAAATATTACTGTCCCTACAAAATTTGTAAGGGGTTAAAGACTAGAAGACTTCTAATCAAAACAACTAAGAAACATTGTAGGTTGCATGGTCATAGTGAAGGTGGACATGATTATCATCCATTGGTAAGTTTTTCATTATATCATTTTAACAATTTATATACATAAGAAATTACTTGATGATGAGATCATGATCATGGTTTATTTATGTTTATCAATTTAATATAGGTCGAGCACCCCGAAGCACATGACATGGATCAACACAACTTGGAGAATATGGTTTTCAAAGTGGAGGAACATGGAGGTGTGAATATCGAAGTTGAGGATAATGATCCCATGGAAGATGACGATCATGAGCCACACAACACAATTGAATATGATGGTACAAATACATTGATCCATGACACATTTAGTATTGGCACAACTGATCATGATGATGAAGATGACCCTGAAGTTTTTCATGATGTCCCTCTACTTATGAAGGCATCCGAGGCCCTTTACGAAGGATCCCAGACAACTCTTCTCTCTGTTGTATTATTGTTGGTGAACTTCAAGGTTATGAATGGTTTATCCAACATAAAAATCTCACGTATGTTAAGGTATGTCATATATGTCATTATAGTTAATAAATGGTGAATCATGCTATACCATTAATGTTCTTTATATTAATAAATTATATTTTTTTGTTGTAGATTGATAGGTGAGTTTTTGTTACCACCATCAAATATTCTACCTTGCTCATACCGAGAATTATCTACCATTATGAAAGATATTGGAATGGAGTATCAAGCAATAGATGCTTGTCCCAATGATCACATTATATATCATAAACAACATTAATTTTGAACTAAATGCCCTGAATGTCATATCAGTAGATATCGAATAGATCAAATAACAAAAAGGGTTCCTCACAAGGTTCTTCACTATATTCCCATTATTCCATGTATGCAACAATTATTCAAGTGCACTAGCTTGGCACAATTTATGGATTACCATGCACGCAATAGAAGTTGAGATGACATTATTCGAATGCCTGCAGAAGGTTCAACATTTATGGACATAGAGGAAAAGTGGCCACACTTTAAATAATAACCTCGTAATCTCAGACTTTCATTGGCAACGGATGGTGTCAATCCATTTGGAGAGCTGAGATCTGTTTACTCAATGTGGCCTAGTTTTTTTATCAACTATAAAGCGAAAAATCGCAATCGAACCCTAGTTGCTCTCCCCTCTTCCAACTCCGAGGAGAGAGAAGGGAGATTGCTAGGGTTGATGGTTTTCTCTTGGGAGACTTTACATTCAAAAGAGGGGTTGAAACCCACAAGATCCAATCCCACACAAGGCAAGATTGGATGCTAAATGAGTTTCAAGGGTTAAGACAGCAAGGCTACCCTCTTTTGTAAAGAATGTTGATAGAAGAATTAAGCTAGGAATGCATAGAAAGTGACAAAGATTCGCTTATAAACTGAGATAGGGATATAGGATGAAGCTGCGGACCTAGAATTAGCAGTAAAATCTCGATACGGCGTTGTCCTGCAAATTTGAGCAAAAGTTGACGGGACGATGGCGCCCGACGTGCACATGGTCCTCCGAAAAATCCGCGAAATGAAGGGGGATCTATTCGTCTCTGCACAAGGATTCCAGATCTTCAATTTCAGCTGCGTACCTGCAACCTACACACAGAAAAGCAAAGATGATTGGGGGGTTAGGGATTAGGGGTTTGCCTTTAGGTCAAACCCCGGTTTTGGAATTAACCAAGAAATGAGAAATGCTGTAAATGTAAATGTATGTAATGTAAAACAAGTACTAATACCTTGTTGTAAGGATGTTTGTATCCTTATGTGCGAAGGTATAGATGTTGTTGTTTGTTGTATGTTGTAGTAGTATGTAGTAAGTGATCTCCTCTTCAATGGTTGAATCCTTGTCTTGAATGCAACACTTAGCCTTGAATGGAGACTTGGAATGCTTGAAGGAATGTTTGAATACTTGAATGCTTGAATGCTTGAATGTTTGAGTATAGTTTCCACGCTTTTTCCATCATCTCATCTTATGTCCAAATGAGAGAGGAAAATGTAGTTTATATGCTTGCCAATTAGGGTTAATAGACTGATTTTCCCGACCTTAGGCCGACCAGGAAACAATAATTTCCAATTTGCAAACAAAAAGACCCGAGACCCCATAGGAGACCGGGCCCAAAATAGGGCCAAGGACCAGGGCGCTGGGCGCCATGGTCCTGGGGGACTAGGGCGCTAAGCGCCCTAGTCCTAAAGGACCAGAGCATTGGGCGCTTTGGTCCCACCTCCCGGTACAGCAGGGTGTAAAGGAGGTTCAGGCCAGGGTGCTTGAAAATGCAGTTTTTAGTGTCATAAACAGGTTTCGGGGTCTCCATTCAAGTTGCGTGTTGCGTCGCCATCGTGAAGACCGAAATGCAGTCGAAATTGCAAGTGTCGCAATTTTAGGATGCTACATTTAGCCCCCACTTTAGCGGGAGTATGTATGCTCATACTTCCGGTAAAGTACAAGGAAACAACATTGAAAGACTTTTACCACGTCAAGGAGGCAAGACACACCAAGCCCCCAGTGGACTAAGGATCTTACGACTTCGATTGACAAAGTAAAAGGGAAGATCATGAGGGAGACCCATGACTGTCAGTAGAAAGGTTCCCTCACTATGAGTCATGCAAAAGAAATACCAAAAATTTTCAAGGCAAAGCTAAGTTCGCCAAGAAATTTTCAAGTATCCTGAAAGGATAGACAGGGTGTATGCCCCCCTACGTTAAAGAGATCACACACGCCTCAATGGGGGTGATTGTTTTAACGTAGTGATACACATAAGAAATGAGAAAGGAAAGGAGCACGTTATCACAAAGATTTAGCCCCCAAGTGTGAGATAAACCCAAGGATAATAGACACAAACACAAAGCACAAGGTGACTTCGCTTTCCTCGGGGTCAGTATGGTGTATGATAATTCATGTATATATATCATATGTATGTATGCATAATTGTTCTTCATTCCCCAATCAAGGAAGGTCACCTAGAAGAAGGGAACACATGTGTCTTTTGAGTCAACATGAGAGAGACCAAGAGAGGTTGCAATGCTTTGCATCGTCCTCAAGTAGACAACACTAAGGACAACAAATAGAAGAATGAGAATGACATATAGAAGAAGTAACACAAGAGAGGAGGAGAGAATCTGCTATGCTTAGTCTAGCACGTCATCTACCCCCCGATCTTGCTGATCAATGTTTCAGGAAGGTAGGGAACACGCTAGAGGAGGAACATCCAACACAGCAGATGGAGCTATCACAAGATCCAAACAAGGGCTATGTTCATGTTTCGAGCCACGTTGTTCTTGTCTAGGAGCTAGGATAAGTGCTTTAGAAAATTCATTAGATAGATGGTTATCAACATCAACAAGTTAATATTCACTATCAGAAGCAAGAGGAGTAACATGTTCATCATAAATAACATTTTCATCTATATCATCATCAAGATTTATAAAAATAGGATCTTTAACTCGCACAGGATCAAGACCATCATGCATCTTATGTTTAGGAGATTTAGGCTCAATTTCCGGCTGAGGAGAATATGGAATAATGCTTGTTGAAGGTGTTTTTGGAGATTGCAAAGTTTGAGAAGCAACTGCTTGAGCCCTAAGATGACGCTTCCATCGGCGTTCACGTGCAGAATGATTTTTTCTAGTCTTAGTAGGAAGTGGAGAAGATTGAGGAGGAGGAATGTTCTCATCCCTATCACTTGGGTGTTTAGGTTGTGGTCTCTTAGGCTCGATAATAGGAGAAGAAGAAGGTCTCTTCTCTCTATAAAAAGAAGGAGGAGGGACTGCTCCATATAAAGGAGGAATTTTTGGTTTAGGAAGAAGACCAAGTCCATCGTGACGAGGAGGTATAGGTCTACTTTTAGAAAGTTTATTAGGCATAGACATAGTCACATCCATAAGGATGGGTGGGGAATATTCTTGAGGAAAGACATTAGTTTTATCTTTCAAAGGAAGAATTTCCTTCTCAAGAATGATAGGAACGTCAAGTTTGGGTGTTCTAGGTTCACTTAAAGATAGGATCATATCTATTTTCCACTTTTGATAAGATTTGAAAAGATGATCACTTCGCAGAGGAAGAGATTGGAATTGTTTAGGCCAAAAATAATCAATAGGAATGCTAGAAGTTCTTTCAGCTGGTTTAAAGAGACTATGATTGACAGTAACAACTTCACCATTATGGGGAAATTTCAAACACTTATGAATAGGAGAAGCAATAGCTTTCATGGAAGATAGCCAAGGATAGCCAAGCTTCACACGAAATTGTTCGGATGAAGGAATAATAGCAAAGTTCACATCAAGGGATTTGTTATGGACTTCAATAGGTAATGTAATAGAACCAATTGCAGGAGAAGAAAATGCATCAAATAATTTCACAATCACATCTGTTTTGTCATAAATCACTTGATTCAATTGCAAAGTAAAAAGAAATTCTTCAGTAATAACATTAACCATGCACGAAGGATCAATAAGCACTCCACGGCAAGGTGTATTCTTAACTTTTGCAACTATGTATAAAGGACCATCAGGTGCCCTGATAGTTTCATTAGAATCAAATGTGATGGAAGGTTCTTTAGGGTTTTCTTGCTACTCTACAAAGTTAATCACATTCGGAGTCATAGACACAAGACCATCAGATGAGAGAGAGGAATCATTAACCTCAATCGCATTAGAGGTATGGGAAGGTAATGGATCAATAAAAATATGAAGATTTTGGTTAGGAGGAACTACAGATGTGTTGCCTTTATTATTCACTCCAGAAACAGAGATAGTATTATTATCAATCAAATCTTGAATTTTACCCTTTAAAGAAAAACATTTTTCAGTATCATGCCCAGGCTGACGATGAAATTGACAAAAAGCTTTGTTATCAAAATAAGGTGAAGTAATCTTTGCAGGATCAATTTGTCGTACAGGAGGAAGAGTAAGCACATTTTGTTCCAATAACTTATTCATAATACTATGCAATGACTCATTCAAAGGAGTATACTTTCTTTCTTTCTTGAAAAACTTAGAAATAGGAGGCACACCTGATGCTGCATTGACATTGTTGTTGATGATGTTTTCATTGAATTTGATGGAATCTCTGTTCGGTTTAAACTTTCCAAATGGTTGTTGACTGCTATCACCCTTATCACTCGGAGCCATAGGATGTGATTGTTCCATTTGACTCACAGTCAGTTGATAATTGTGAAGAGTTGCGCACAACTGTTGGAAAGAAGTAAACTCAAAAAACAGAAGTTTGTCTCGAATATCTTTTTGTAAATTAGAAATAAAGATTCTTTGAATATCATTTTCAGGCACTAGAAAAGAAATTTGAGCATACAAATGCTTGTATCTACCAATGAAATCAGTCACTTTTTCTTTAACACCTTGTTTACAATGCATTAAATCAATCAAAGTAACTTTAGGACTTATATTGTTTTGAAATTGTTGAATGAAAGCATTTGCAAGTTGTTCGAAAGAAGTAATATAATAAGAAGGCAACGAGCAATACCATTGTAGGGCTTTGTCTCTTAATGTTCTAGTGAATAGTTTCGCAAGCAACCTTTGGTCATAAGCAAAATCGGTACATATTGTTTGAAAAGTCTTAACATGTGTTAGAGGATCTCCTTTACCATTATAAAGCTCCAAATGCGGGATTTCAACATGTTTAGGAGGGATAGCTCGAACAATGTCAAGAGAAAGTGGGCTTGCAACATCAAATGTGGGCACACTAAACTTAGATTGATTCATAGAGGCAATTTGTTGCTGTAAAGAAGAGACAGTTTGTGCAAGATTGTTAATGGTCGCTTCAATCGAAGAATTCATATTAGATGTGTTAGATTGAGATGGAGGTGTTATGTTATTGAAAGAAGGTAGAGAGTAAGGTGGTGGGACTCTATGATAATTAGTCATAGGAGATGATTGGACCGGAGGAACACTGCAAGGAGGAATGGAATGGTTGAATGAATTACCCCCTTGCGTCATGTTCATTTGCGGAGATGTAATAGGGACACTCATTGAAGGAATGAATGAAGAAGTTGGATTAAATGAAGGAAGAGGGTTGATTGAAGAAGGAGGATTGCCCCCATGATTGGTGATCACAGGAGGAATGTCTTGTATAGAAGTAGTCATTATGTTTGATGTAAAGGTAGGTATGCTAGCAATAGAAGTTGTCAAAGGAATAGAATGATTAACTTGTGTGGGAGGTTGTGTATAACCTAAAGTTTCAGCGCAACTCTTCATAGGCATCACATTCGAATCCACAATGTGTGCAATACCACGCAAAATATCAATTCAATTCTTATCACTTTGAAGCATATGTTTTAGACCCTCAATTAAAGGAAGAGCTTGACTATCGGGGTATTCTTGAGACATCCATTGTCGAAAATCGTCAAATTGGTTATCCAATTTTGAAAGTTGTTCAACAGAAACCTCATGGAGAGCTTCTTCATCATTAGGAGGATTAGAGGAATTACCCATGTCCTCGTTAAAAAGGCTATTCAAATTAGGTTCCATCTCCTTGGTAGTTAAACCTCGGAAAGACTTAATTCTACGGCTTCGTCTAACGGGAATAGTGTAAGTAGGGCTTATTGTTGTAAAACTCATGCACTAGAGAGGGAGAGAAAATTTTGAATTTTAGAGGTAGCAATTTTCAGTGAAATCAGCCAATTTTCTAGATTTAAGCTATTAAATGCAATCACGACAATTTCCCAAAATTTCAGAAAAAATGTCCGGGACCGTGGCGCTCGGAGTGCACACGGTCCTTGCAACTTTTTTCAAAATTTGCAGGGATGAAAGTTATGATGATTTTAAAGCTAATCTGAAAAAATTGAGTGATTTTACGATCTGTAGATAGGCCAAATTAAAGTTGCAATTTCAAAATTGAACCCTACCCAGATTGTCGAAAAATGCAAAATTTGAATTTTGAAAAAGAGAGGGAAACTGAAATTTTGAATTTTATGATTTTAGAGGGAATGTCAAAAGCAATGCAAGTTTTGAATTTTAAAAATTGACTCAATTTCACGCAAAATTCAATTTTGAAAGTGGAAATCAAAGTTGTTGTAATTAAGCACTTAATTTCAAAAGTCACAAATTGCAAGAATTTGAATAAAGCACTGAAATTTCGAATGAATGCAAACACACTTTTCAGATTTAGGATAGTAAGAACACAATTTTGACACAAAATTTCAATTTCAACAATTTTTGAATGATTAGAAGCCCTAAGCCAAGCAATCACAAGACCAACTTTGACTGTAATTTTGAAAGTGTTATAATTGATAAAATCAGCCAAAATCCTGGATTTTAGCAGGAAAATACAGTAAGATCTTGCTCCCGAAATTTCGGAAAAAATGTCGGGGACGATGGCGCTCGGAGTGCACACGGTCCTCGCAACTTTTTTCCAAATTTTCAGGGATGAAAGATATTGTGATTTTATTGCGGAATCCAAAGTTACAGCTGATTTGGAGATGTTTTGATCAGTGAAATTGTCGGACAAAGGTTGAATCAAGAGGGTTTCAAAAATTAGGGTTTTGACACTTAACCACTTAATTTTCAAAATTAAAGCACAAACATGAATTGATAATTTGTAATAGAAGGGCAAATCTGAAACAAGCATTAATAATTAAATATTTCACAAGTTCAATTTTCAAAAAGAAAATTTAGGGTTTTTATGCAATCAACCTCTAAAATTTTGCAAAAGATCAAACATGGAAATGTAATCAAGGAATCCAATTTTCAGATCTAAGCATGAAAAATCAGAAAGGATGTTCACGTCGGGTTCACCAAAATGTAAAGCGGAAAATCGCAATCGAACCCTAGTTGCTCTCCCCTCTTCCAACTCCGAGGAGAGAGAAGGGAGATTGCTAGGGTTGATGGTTTTCTCTTGGGAGACTTTACAATCAAAAGAGGGGTTGAAACCCACAAGATCCAATCCCACACAAGGCAAGATTGGATGCTAAATGAGTTTCAAGGGTTAAGACAGCAAGGCTACCCTCTTCTGCAAAGAATGTTGATAGAAGAATTAAGCTAGGAATGCATAGAAAGTGACAAAGATTCGCTTATAAACTGAGATAGGGATATAGGATGAAGCTGCAGACCTGGAATTAGTAGTAAAATGTCGATACGGCACTGTCCTACAAATTTGAGCAAAAGTTGACGGGACAATGGTGCCCGGCGTGCACACGGTCCTCCAAAAAATCCGTGAAACGAAGGGGGATCTGTTCGTCTCTGCACAAGGATTCCAGATCTTCAATTTCAGCTGCGTACCTGCAACCTACACATAGAAAAGTGAAGATGATTGGGGGGTTAGGGATTAGGGGTTTGCCTTTAGGTCAAACCCCGGTTTTGGAATTAACCAAGAAATGAGAAATGCTGTAAATGTAAATGTATGTAATGTAAAACAAGTACTAATACCTTGTTGTAAGGATGTTTGTATCCTTATGTGCGAAGGTATAGATGTTGTTGTTTGTTGTATGTTGTAGTAGTATGTAGTAAGTGATCTCCTCTTCAATGGTTGAATCCTTGTCTTGAATGCAACACTTAGCCTTGAATGGAGACTTGGAATGCTTGAAGGAATGTTTGAATGCTTGAATGCTTGAATGCTTGAATGTTTGAGTATAGTTTCCACGCTTTTTCCGTCATCTCATCTTATGTCCAAATGAGAGAGGAAAATGTAGTTTATATGCTTGCTAATTAGGGTTAATAGACTGATTTTCCCGACCTTAGGCCAACCAGGAAACAATAATTTCCAATTTGCAAACAAAAAGACCCGAGACCCCATAGAAGACCGGGCCCAAAATAGGGCCAAGGACCAGGGCGCTGGGCGCCATGGTCCTGGGGGACCAGGGCACTGGGCACTCTGGTCCCACCTCCCGAGACAGCATGGTGCAAAGGAGGTTCAGGCCAGGGTGCTTGAAAATGCAGTTTTTAGTGTCATAAACAGGTTTCGGGGTCTCCATTCAAGTTGCGTGTTGCGTCGCCATCGTGAAGACCGAAATGCAGTCAAAATTGCAAGTGTCACAATTTTAGGATGCTACATCAACAATAACATTCCTCCATGGATGTCAATAAAGAGGGAGCACATAATGTTGGCATTGATTGTTCTAGGTATTTTATCATTTAATAGTCATCTACATTTAATTATAAATATTGCAGTAAAATGGTCATAATAATAATGTAATGTTTTTGTTCATTCGATTAGGTAAGTACCAAGTTAAAGATATGAATGTATATATTGAGCCTCTTATCAATGAGTTGTTGGAGTTATGGAATGGTGTCACTATGTATGACATCTCTAGACCAATAGGACAAAGACAATTTCAATTCCATGCGATGTTTGTATGGACAATACACGATGCCCCAGGGCTAACACATTTTTGTGGTATGTTATAGTGTTCAAGTTGTGCATGATAATTATAATTAAAAAAATTAACATATTTAATCCAATTATACATTATCTTGTAGGTCTTCAAACAAAGGGAAAATTTTCATGTCCAATTAGTGGTCATAAGATGAAATCTCATCATTCAAAAAGTTTAGGACAGCAGGTGTTTGATGAGTATAGGCACTTTTTCCACAAAAAACATAAGTATCAAAATACTAAAAAACATCTTTTCAATGGGAAAGAAGAGAATACATCAAAGCCATGAAGAATGACACCTCACCTGTGGAAGTTGGAATATAATAGATTTAATCATCAAGGTAATGCCATTCCATCTAATGGTTTATGTCATAGAACATCTTTTCTATTGTGTTTTGTTTACTGATGATGTGATTGATGATCGTGAAGGTTGTCAAGGCATAAATGACCACCTTCCTAAGGGACTAAAAATTTATCCCCAACAATTTAGTAGGTTGCCCTACTATGAGTAGTTAAAAATTGTGCATTTGTTTGATACTATGCATATTGGGAAGAATATAATAGAGACATTAAGGAAAATATTGGATGGAAGGTGTGACAAAGAAAAAATTGTCAAAATTTGTAGTGACATTCAGGATTCGAATCATGCAATGAAAAATGTCATTCAATCAAATAGCCATGGAGACCAGATTAATATAAGTGACCTTCCTTGGTTATTAACGGACCAACAAAGCAATGCTATAAAATAAGTCATACGAAAAAATTCAATTTCCCACAGGATTTGTTGCAAACATAAACAATCTCATATCAAAGAAAAGTGAATTTGGGCCAGGGATGAAAACACATGATTGGCATACCTTCATTAAACTAATTCATGTTCTTGTGTTTTTACTATATATTTGTATATTGTGCATGTAATTTTCATTGTATTATGTTAGAAAAAAATGAAAATATAATTTTATAATTGTTGCAGTACTTTCTACCTCTATCTCTCCCAGACGACTTCGACAATAATGTCAAGCAAGTCATATATGATCTTGGAAAATACATGAGGTAAGTAGTGATATTTGTTTAGTTTGTAGTATAGATATTATATTTGCAATTTTTTTTACTTGTTATGTAATATATTTTTTTGTGTCTTGAATATCTTGTAGGTGGTTGTCATACAAAGAAATCTATAAAGAAGATATAAAATATTGGAAGAGAAAAATTCCTCATCTAATGTGTGAAATGCAAAAGTGTCTACCTTCAACTTTTTTCAACACACAAGAACACTACCTCATACACCAAGTGGAGGAGATTGAATTGTGTGGACCTGTACACACTAGGTCAATGTGGATGGTTGAGAGGCATTGTAAATTTTTTAAGGCTTTGGTTCAAAAAAGAGAACATTCTAAGGGTTCTATGGTGGAGGGATATATGGTATACCAGACTTGGTGTACATTTCTGAATATCTTCCTAAGTTTGCAGCAAAGATCCACATGGATCACATTTGGGATCTTAACCCCATTAACAAATTCAAAGGGGAGTACTTGATGGGGAAAGGTAGGTTGAAGAAAGTGAGAGGTAAGTATAAGATGTTATTGTAGTTAATTAATTCTTAATCTTCAAAATAAATCGGTTGTAAGTCTAGACTTATAAAAATGACCACTTTCCTAAGTGAATATTTAATATTCATTTTAAACCCATTCCTCTATTTAATTAAATCATTCGCATTCATCTATTTAATTAAATGAATTACTCAATTTATTTAATTAAGTTCACCTAAGCCTTTCATAACCTTTAATTAAATAAATAACTTTATTTAATTAATTCTCTTTTTCCCCTTTTAATTAAATTTATATTTAATTAAATTGTTCATTACAAATAAATAAATCTAATTTATTTATTTAAATTCCCCACTTGTATTTATGCAAGTTGCATCTATTTTAGTTGAAATAAAGTAATTTATTTTAATTAAAATTCCCCTCCATCCACTTGCATTCTCTTACATCTCCCACTTGCCACTATAAACCCCCTTCTAGATTCTTCTAAAATCTTCTAATTTAGCCTAATCCATCTCCTAAATATTGTCATATTCCTAAGAAAAGAGAAGTCACTTCTTAAACCCTCAAAGTCTTTGAAAACCATTAAAGGATTTATGTCTTCAACAAGTTAACCTTTAAAGTCTTCCTAACCATTAATGGTTAACTCAACCCTCTTGCATGATTAGAGACTTTCTCTCTAACTCAACCCTCATCTAACCCAAGGGTCTTATCAAGCATTTGTGGCATTAACCTTGGTTATCCCTTTAACCCTTGTGCAAGAGTTTACCCCTTGGGTAAAAGCTTTATCCATTGGATAACCCTAACCTAACCTTAACCCTTACCTCCTAAGGTAACCATCATGTCTTCTCAAGCATTTAATGCTTCTTTCATCTCCTCTCAAGCAACCTCTTGTTGACAATTGTCACCATTTCATTGGTGAGAATTGTAAACATGGATTGATAACTTTCAATCCTAGCCCTTGATAAGATCATCCAATCCCGACCCTCCATTGCCCTATTTTCCCTAGAAATAGAGCCCTCCTTCTATCATTTTCAGATCCAAGTCTTTAGTATCAAACTTATAGACAATTTACTAAGCATTTAAATTTCACACATCTAATCATTTTTAAATCAAACATTTAGCCTCTTTTTGAATAGGAATTATCTTAATAAGCATTTTTAGATTCATTTCTATTATCGTAGCATTCTCATATTAGACTCATATATCATGTTAAGATAGGTTTTACTAATCTTTTATCTTATCATCATATCCATGCTAGTTTAATTCATACTAGATTTAACATCATGCACAATTAGGAATTATGCATTCATATTAAGTTTATCAATATCCCTCATTTTCATGGTTGTAATTCCTAAGTCACTTTGCTCAATGATCTGAAAGCAAAGGCATTGACTTGAGGGATCTTGTGAGATAGAGAACAATGGAACATCCCTTGGGAAGTTGAGCTATTCAACATAGCTCCATAACTTGCACCAAGAGTCCCATTGGTGTGTGGACTTGTCTAGAAACCATATTTTACATTTCATCACACCACTTTTCCTACACACATTTTTGGTGCCCACCGTGGGGCTCGAACCCATGAATAACATCATTTTTAATGCAGGAGTGATATTGCAAGTACACGAAAAATCTAAGTTAGCACTTTGGAGTCTTTCTTTAGCGCATAAACACCATTTTCTAGTGCATATTGCTTACTGTTTAGCACATTGGACCCTAACATTAGCGCATTGAGTAGTTAGACTAGTGTATAACACTTCTACTGGCAAAGGTAAAATCACAACACTCTAGAACATCAGTCTAGCGCATCCAAGGATCAGTTTAGCACATAGGGTTTATTTTGTAGTGATTTTATCTAGCGCATTCATGCAACGGTGTAGCACATAGAGTTAGCAAGGAAAATGAAAAAAAATTGTAACCGAGGAAAATTATTTAGGCTTTTGTAATCCCACACTAACATTTGATCACTAGTTGTGTGCAGGTTCTAATCTTTTTTATGCAGAGGAAGGAGTTAGTTTAGCAGCTTTAAAGTTCCTTTTTTAGTTTCTTTCATAAGAAGTTGGTTAAAAAGAATTCACTCTCCCTTTTATGCAAAGTTAAAATAAACCTCACATTTATTTTTGGAGTACATAAAAGTAAACATCAGACTTCCTTTGGTGCTTAAAAGAAAATTCATCTTTCTTTATTGCAAAGTAATAAGAACATCAAAAATCACATTTTGCTTTCTTACAAGACTAGAGAGAACACACTTCATTTTGGAAGCTCTAAAAAGAACAAGCAAACTTACTTTCTGCAAAGCTTAAAATGAACCTCACCTTCCTTTGGTGTCTAAAAGGATCAATTTTATTTTTCCACAGTTAAAAGAACTTCATTTTCAATTTTAGGCAAAGGAAAAGAGGGAAAGTTTTCCCCTATCAACTTTACATTTTGTTAACCAAATCATAATTTACTTTGTTGACCAAGTTTGATTCAAAGTTTATGTTGAAAATGCACACTTTTCTATGAAAGGTTAAAATGAACCCCATGTTTGTTGGAGCAAAATCTCCAAATATAGGTTAACAAATCACTGCCTTGAAAGGTTAAAAAGAACTTGAGTGCTTTGTCTCAAAAGTGGAAGGTATATGCTCTCCCCTTAACTGGGTGACCAAAAAGCCAAACCACTCTTATGCTTTTTTTCATTTCAAGTACTTAATTCCTTTAGCAGGCCTGCCCTCCCTAGTTTCTCTTAGAGTGCCATTTAAATGGTTGTTGAGAGGGGAATGACCTAAGTGGGAAATGACTTTATCGCCAAGTGTTCCAACCCACTATAATCAAAAGTGGAGGTTGACGAAAATCCCTTCAACGGTTTTGCTCATTGATTAGCCTTCCCCCAGTATCTTTACAATACGTAAAGCCTTTGTTCTAAAGTTGGAAAGCCTCCCGAGGGAGTTTATCACTGAAGACCAAATAGGAAGCCTGATTACGAACTTTAGAAATAGAAACCTTGAGCTGAGTCAGTATTCAAACATCTTCAATATCATAGTGCAAGGGTGGGGAAGAATCCGCCCCCAAAATTACTCACCGTATATCTCCCAAGATAACTACTCAATTGTGAAGCAATTCACTTTGAGTTAATTTTTGCAAAAAGGCAAAAAAATGGGTGCCCCCTAGGGGGTGACACAACTATTTGAGCTGGCGAAGTATCGAGTCTAGTGGGCTATGGTATTGTTGATGACCCTTGAATAAAGAGTCTATCTGATTTGTCTTCTTTGTATCCAAACCTGTGAAAATATTGGGGATTTGAACACATCCTTGTAGAACATACACTATCTATTTAGCATAGGAAAAATTGGTTATCTCTTTCATGCTATGTTTTCAAGTTATGTTTTTAGAAAGTCATCCATCAAAAACAAACAAGTGTTTCCATTAAAGGCTTTCTTGGTTACATGAATGAAATGTATGAGGTATGCAATTAGTATATTATCTATTTAAGATTGATTTCTTGATAAAAATTTATTTGACTTATATGGTTACATAATTAATTCATTATGTTTTGATTTCTGATTCCATTAAATATTTAATTCATGATGCACTTTTTAATGTTTTTAATTCATGTTCCACCTCTAGCAGGTCCTAATAGTAGAACTATGCCACCCCGAGGAGATGGAGATAGGGAGAGTGACATTTTTTAAACTTTGTGTTTATTTATGGAATTTGGATTGTTTATTAGCTATGTGATGGATGCTGATTTAAAATACATATGTGATGGATTACATGTTTATGATGACACATGTGACATTTTTTGAACTTTGTGTTTATTTATAGAATATGGATTATTTATTACCTATGTGATGGATGGTGATTTATGATACATATGTGATAGATTACATGTTTTTTATGACACATATGTGATGCTTATGATACATATGTATTTATTGTTTATCAACTTACAAATGTAATGCTTATGATTCTCAATTGATGGTGTTTATTTCATGTATATATTTTGTGTGATGTTATCACCCTTGGTGGGAATAGGTCATTGACTACAAACATTGTCAACCCTTTAGTTGAGGATCCTGTATAGTCTACATAAAGTAAAGGTAAGGAATTAAAAAAATTTAATAATTATGATAACATATTATTTTTATTTAATACTCTCTTTGTCTAAAAATTTCGTGTTGTTCATGTTGTGTACTATGTAATTTTTAGCTAACATAAGATAATTGAATTACATGTGTAGGAACCTGAACCCCTTTGACAAGGATCCTGCACAGTCTCATGGATCAACATGTATAAGTCAATACACCCTATAGAAACGGTTTATTTTTAAAAACTACTTGGAAAACAAACTTCCTCAGTTTTTCAAACCTCGACATTAGTAGAAAATCTAATACAGTTATCAACACTTGAGGCCCCAGTTGGACTTATTCAAATTTTAATCTCAACATCAACTTTAGGGCCAACTTCTTCATCAACATTACCCTCATTTGCACAATATCTCTCTCATTACCAACTAACTCTATCATATGATGGTGTAGGTACCACCAAATACGTATTTGTTACATGTGTCTTCCTCAAGTGAATGAAATGCAGGAATAAAAAATGAAAGTGAGATATGTAGTAGGTCTACAATAGGGAGATCAACTAGAGGTCAAAAGATTAGAAGAAAATTCAATAAACGCATGGAATTTTTTCTTGCTCAAGGGGGGCCGTGTTCTTATGATGGTGAGACCAAAGGCGACATTGAGGTGCCCTTGAGGTACAACCATCTATAGAAATAATGGGTACCCAAGGAACTTCCTCCAATAAACACCGATTTTTGTGTTAACGATAGGATATATCGCATAGCACCTTCATCATTACATGGTTTGGGCCTATTTTCGATGGACGACATAAGGGTCTATTACAACAAAGTTACTAAATTGATGGAGTTTGTCGGACCTTGTTACAATTACAATAATTGGATGCAGATTGTTGGATATAAAAAAAGTATGCATAGTTATGCACTGTTAGCAAATTATATACAATAGAAATATAATGATCAAAGTAAACAAGTAACTATATACATTGATGGAAGGCCGAAATAAACAAGGAATATTGTAGGTTTTATAAATAGTACGCACCCTGGGTCAACTAATAAACAACCCAATTGCATATTTGAGGCACATGAGGGAATTCATGTATTTGTATGTGCGATAAAATCAATAAGTGTAGGGGAAGAGCTAGTAATCGATTACAATTTAAATCATATAGATACAAACAAAGTTATTATCATGGGGGTGGTATGTACTATATACCATTTAAATTAACCAACCTCCAATTAATGACTCCAATATACCATTTTATTATGAATTTTTTCTGCTAAGTCTATTGGTTTAATTTCGCTAATGTTTTTATATTTTTCTTTGTCACAGGGCGACATGGATCCATCACATAGCACAGATAGGGATGTAGGTCACAACCCTTGTATCGAGCAAGTAAACCTCATTGTAATTGTACAAATTAGATAGAAGCAAATTGTTACATTATTATGTTCTTTTTTTTCAATGTTTTAGACTAATTTTGTAATTGTTAATGATATTCTTGTCACAGACGGATGTTCGGGGAAAGGGAAAGGGAGCTGCAATAGCTGAGCACCTCTCTAGGGATGTGGACTCAAAAGTATTAAGCAATGATGACCCTAGAAATTATACAAACCCTATGGAATTATTAAAAAAGTCTATTAGAAAAATTAGTAGAGAGAGGGTGCAAAAATTGATTTGGACAGTAGACAACTTGCAAGTAAGTAGTAATAAAAGCTTTAATTATAACTAAAGTTCAATAATGGTTTATATTTTATACTCTTTTATGTTATTAACTAAAATATGTACGTGTTGTTTTTACATCAATTTATGTGTCCTCATGAAATTGGTGGCCATGATCAGGGTTTTGTGGGTAGTTTAGGTGATGATGATTTTTTTGGCTTATCACTTGCTTGGCTTATCACTTTGAGTACCCAAAATACATCATACTTGATACTGTCAATGTTCATAATAAAGGTTCATCCTTGTTTACAATTCTTGCATTTTTCATATATTTAATGTTTTATATATTTAATGTATTATTCTTCAGGTGCTTTCAATGTTCTTGTGCAAATGCCACTGGCGCCTCATCAGAGGCTAGCCCCACCTGTATTGCTAACTACAATGTTGGCAACACGTAGCATGCAAACATCCTCTAGTACATGTCATATTGGCCCGCCCACTATTGGTAGATCCCTCTTTTTCTCTCTCTTCTATTATGTGTTTATTTCCCTTCAAGCGTTATTTCTTGGGGGCATTTCATAGTGGATTCATTTTCTGCAGCAGGAGATGCACATGAGGATGCGCCAGAGGTGACTACTACTAATAACATACCATCATTTCCTGGATCTTCTTGTATTGCTAATACGGGAATGTTGCAGGCCATACTGGTGGTGAGCAATGAAGAAATGATTCCCTTAAAGATACAGAAGGTTCCAGGTACTTTAAAATTATTATTATATATAGTCTAATTGTAATTTACTTTTTGATCACTCGTTTTGGACTAATGATCCCATGAATTTTTTGTAGGAAATGATATTTTTTATAAAAGTCTTATTGACATTGCATTAGATATTTGGGCCCAGCATATGTAAAAGGTGGAACATAATATGTGAACTAACCATAATCCACTATTCTGATTTCATATCATTGCTAGAATAGTTTTCCTTTGATCCATTTCTTGAACTATAATAAATATAGCTTCAGTTTATTTTTTAATCTAACAGGTTTGTTTTTTCTTTAAAAGGTGGAATGACCAAGAAAAAAGGTTAAAAGATGAATTGATAAACCATATGGTTGAGTGGTTTAGAAATGACACCTTTGACAAGACCAAGCTCCTTGAAAAAGCTGGCACATATCTAAAGTATGTGAGGGACCAATACAGGATCCATTTAGAGAAGAATGTAAAGTACAAGCATCCCACCATGATTCCAAAGAGGGAGTGGGAGGACCCAATTTAGGATGCCAAGGAGAGAATTGAAAGGAAAAAAGGAAATACACCACCAGATGCCAAAATAAGGTACAAGATACTATTAAGAATGTAATTATGTACTAATTAATTACTCTTTATATTTATATAATCTAATGTATATTTCAAACTTTTCATAGACTGAGTGACACATCAAAGGAAACCAAGGAAAGACAAGAAAAGAATGGGCAACAGAAACTCGGCTCTGGTGGCTATATGAAACTTCCTGCACGAATTGTAAGTATCTATAAATGAAATATCGCATCAAAATATTTATAAATTGCAAACGATTTTTTTTTTATCAAACAATGCAAGCAAAATTCATGATACCAAGAAAAAATGTAGGACTCTGAATTCAATAGAGCACCCATAGAAGATGACAAGAGAATTGCCTACCAGCAAGGCTATACAACTGTGGCTGATTGGCTATGAGAATTGAGTGGGCAAACACAAGATTTTGGTGCATCCGTCACATAAGTAAATAAGCTAAATGAAAATTGTTTCAAATTGAATACTTTACCAATAATTTAATTGATGTTGAGTACCAACATAAAGTGACTATATGTGTTTTAAATAAGCAAGCAATGATAACTGTGTGCATGATATTAGAATGCAGCCTGCTAATCATGAAACACCACCTGTACATGAAGGTCTGGATGTGCATCCTAGTAGTGGAGGTATTCAGTTGTTATTCAAATTTATTTATGTAATTATTAATACAATTAAACATCTTAATTTGTAATTAGAGTAGTAATTAATGTAGCCTTTTTTGTTAATATTTTAGAGCATGTAGTCGGTGGTGACCAAGTGGAGCATGATCCAGGTACACAACATCAGGAACGTGATGTTCCCCAATCAGGTAAAGAGGACCATTGTTATTCCTTTAAATAAATTTAATTGCAATTGGTGTTCAACATTAATGTAACCTTTAGTATTTCAACTTCAGATGATCTAGAGGGTGTTCAACATGTTGAGATTGAGGCTAGACAAAATTATGTGGCTCCATCAAGTAAAGAGCGCAATAGTTATGTTCTCTAAATTAATGAAATACTTGTAACAATAATAAAAAATGTTTTGAATTTAGCCCATTTCTTTGTTATTGTAGAGGACCCCCCTTCGCTTCAGTGTCCTCATCCTTAGTATAGGACTAGGCATACATCGAGATCATGAGCAGAGGGCAGAACAACTGAAGAGGGGGGAAATGGTGAAGAAATCAATTCTCCACTTATTCTTTACATATCTTCAAATAAAAACCAAAAAAAGAAATGATTGTAATCTACCTTATTTGATAATGACTAATTTTTATGTGTTGATGAATGTAATTATATGCTAATGAATGATTATGAATGATATGTGTTAATTAATATTAATGAATGTTGCGTGTTACTTAATGTTAATCAATGTTATGTGTTAATGAACATTATGTGATATTAATGAATGAATGTTATATTTTATTATTGGTAGAAAGAATGAATGAATGAATGTTAGATGTTAATAGGGAATTTAGAGTGATGTTAGGGGGGGCAGGGGGAAAATGAGCTTCCACTTTCACATGGTTGGCCCTGTTAAGTAGATAATATTAAACTATTCTTGAAACCAAGTGAAGCTCAATAAGATAACAAACTTTTCAATATTTCATTATGTTGCACAGTTAATCTTATTGAATAATGTATATTGAATCTTATTTGTAGGATCTAACAGAGCCAACACGAACAACAACACCACAAGTTGTTGGTTAGAATGAACTCCCATATTGTCTTGTATGTACACTAATAGTATGAGTTGCTTCTAGTGTTGATATCCATAGCGGGACTGCAAAAGTTATGAATATGCCTCATCCTTGTAAGTTTTTTTATTACTTGACATTTTCTTTAGCATTTTGTTACTTCATGAATGAGATGTTTTCAGATGTCTATTCCATGAATACCTCTCTCTTGTATGCTTCATGGTCGATGTGTCTTCAACATGTCCACTCCATGAGAACCTTTCTTATATATGCTTGTACCTTATGTGTATTTATGTATTACTTCATGGTTTACATGTATGATCCATGCCTTGCATGTATTCATATGTATGGTTTGTGCTTTACATAGCTCCTTCATGCCTTATAAGCATTACTTCATGCCTTGCAGTCTTCCCAAAATATTGCAAAATCATTCAACAAGAAAAAGAGTAGTAGAGGCTACATACCAAAATAAATTAGATCTCGCTCTTTATTTCCTCACTTTCTTCCCTATTTTCTTCTTCCCTTCTTTATCACTTCCCTTTTTCTTTATTTTTCCTTGATATAACTAACCTTTTCTCCTTAATGTTCTTCATGAATCCAAAGACTCCTTTACACTCCCCACTTTATATCCATGGCAACTACCTCCATAACTTCACTTAGTGTGAAGTAAATATTCTCTTCTACCATGGCCTTCATATATCCTTCATATATCCTTTCAAATATTACCATCCATCCATATATATATATATCGACCTCATTCTAAGACTTTGAATCTGCTCTGGCTAGTTCTGCTTCACATTTCTCTTATGTGACAACAAAATGTTATGATTTAAGGGTTAGTGCAAGAAGATGAGTCCACTTTTTGGCCAAAAAGTGGAAGTGTTTTCCCTGATTTTCAGATTTTGTCTCATTTGAGCTTAAATTTTGAAACACTTAGAGATTGAATCTTGGAAAAAGTCAGTAATATAAAATATAGCCCTCTGAGTGTACTTTCCAAATATATAATTTATTTTAATACCCACATAATAAAAAATAACTTTTTAAATGGAGTTCTGAAAACTATGTTTTAAAAATGCCTATTTCAGGACCATACCATGCATGTGTACGACCCACACTTTTTGACACAATTAAAATTATTTTCTCAAACCGTGTTGGGAAATGGTTTTTAACACACTGAATATTGATGAGCATATTTTTCTGTATTTTTTTTTCTAATATTTTTTTTTAATTAATTTTTTAATGGCTGTAATTATCATTTTAAAAATTTGACGTGTACGACCCACATAATTTGATGTAAACTTAACATTTTTTGATTTTTTTTTTTTTAAATACAAAAGAATGTTGTGTA
This sequence comes from Cryptomeria japonica, assembly GCF_030272615.1. NCBI lineage: Eukaryota > Viridiplantae > Streptophyta > Pinopsida > Cupressales > Cupressaceae > Cryptomeria > Cryptomeria japonica. The sequence continues at coordinate 24,500,023 of NC_081415.1, read as the reverse complement.
GATTGATGACATATAATTTTTTTTCCAAAATTCTTTAAAATAAAAAAGTTATTAAATTAACAAAATTAGTTAATATTTCAAATTTATGGACCCGATTTAGTATAAATTAAATGAAAAATAGTTAAAATAATCAATTTTTAAATAAATTTACATATTTAGAATCTAGACAGTATAATCTGAAATGGGTTTTAATTTCGTATAAAAATTCTTTGATTAGAGGTGCGTAAACTATTTCTGAAGTTCATATTTGTGCTTTCATTCATGGAGATTTGAATTTGCAGGTCCATGTCTCAGGTGTGGCCATCCCAGGCCTATCCCGGGCCTAATCCCGAGCCAAGTGGCGGGTTGTGGAATCAACTTCCACAAAACGGGCCCCTGTTTTCAAACAAGGGCGGCTTGTGGAAAAAAAAGGAAAAATGCCATTTAGAAACAGGGGCCCGCTTTTAAACAAAACGGGCCCCCGTTTCTAAAAAACGGGCCCCCATTTCTAAAAAATGGGCCCCCGTTTTATTTAAAAGCGGGCCCCCGTTTTAGAACAAAATGGGGGCCCATTTTTTTTACTGCAGACCCCCGTTACCTTTTGGCTCGGGATCCCGAAACACAAACGGGCCCCCGTTTATAAGAGTGCATTTTCCAATGCGTGGACTTCCGCGAATTTGTGACTCATTACCTTGCACTTGCCCTTAAGAGAAGCTTAAAATCATAATAACCCTTAGCATTAGTTCAGAAAGAGTCTCATATTATGCCTCCTAGATTGGATGGCTCTGATCCTTACCACACTATTCAACTTTGTCCTCCTCACTGGATTGTTTGCACTCATGATGACAAAATTAGAAATATTATGTTTCAACAATTTTTCTTTTTTTTTCTCGCTTTTGATTCAATAAGAATCGATTAAGATATCCTTTCGGTGAAATATTTGTATCCACCTTTGGTCAATGAAAAGAAATGTATTGTCATGTATAAAAGAGAGGATGGATGGTGGGCACATAGTCCCACAAAGAGACATTTAATACAATATATATTAAGATGTACGGTCTAAAAAAGTCCACAGTATATATTAAACTACCATATGAAATTGAAGAGTAGTAAGTCAATCTTTCCTATCCCTAGCCTATTGTGCCTTGTTACACAATATGAATAGAACCTTAGCATCATTGATCATACTCACCACTTTTTATTTTAAAATTTAAAATCAACATCCGCCTCATTTCTATTGTTGGTAAGGTTCACTATTTTTAAAAGAGTATTAGATAAAAGATTTGATGGAACAAAATTGACAGAGGAAAAGAATAACAACATTATATTTTAGATGTTAAATGTTTTTTAATATATATTTTGTATATGATAATTAATATTTTGGGAGTAGTTAAGGATAGGGAGATCATTCTTCTATTTGATAGTCTATCGCCATCCTTATGTTATATTGTACTTTTGTTCTACGAAAGCTTTTGATCTTTTGCAATTAGTGTGGGTTTTTTAAGGTGACTCTTTATGTCCTAAAATTGTATGAGCCTAATAGATTCTACTCTTGTTGACAATTTGGTGGCTCTAAACAATGGCTCCTTTGAAGAAGCACGATCATTGTAATTTTGGCCTTCCTTTTAATTTTGGCCTTCCATGGTGTGAAAAGAGTTTATGTTATAAATAATGATCCAGATGATTTAGTTATTTCTTATTATGTTGAGTATGAGTAAATTTGGGCTTCCTTGGCTATGGTCACTATTTTGTACTAACTATTGTGATTCAGTGTGATTTGAGCATGGACTTCAAGTAATTAAGAGGGTGGAAACAATTTTCAAGTGTTAGGGGGTACGTTGCCTTGACCAAGGGATGAAAGTATTAGGAAAGTACAAGTGATTCATATGTAGATCAATGTGCCATTCACCTATTAATTCCTAGCAATATTCTCAAATAAACAAGCAAAGAGGTATGTTGAGTGCATATATACATTTTATGTTGCCATGATATAAGTAAGATATCAAACATGTAACTTAGATTGAATTGCAATTTCATTCATAAATATTAGATCTTCCTTGTGGATTTTTGAATGCATAATGTCTCGTTGATTTCAATATCTTTATTGCAAGTACTCTTTTCAGCATGAAACTCCACTCATTGAGGTCTCTTACTAAATGGAAGTTAGTTATCCTATCAATGATGATATGTTTTGCATGCATTTTATGGGAAATCTTATTAATAGCTATGGTTGGGTTGTTCATTGTTTTGTGAAAATATATACAAGTAGATTGGGACATTAGAGTTATAAACACAATAAATTGTGTTTAAGATCATTGTCCTAATTGTAACAATCAATCACCATTGGCCCAAGGCCAACCAACACTGTTGTGACACCAAGGTTTGTGCATACTGGTGTAAGAGCTACTCTTAGGACATTTGATTACCATTACATATCAACACCTGGGGTTTCCAAACACAACTTGTTTGAGTAGGCAGTATTACTGGTAAAATTGTGATTGTGACAACTGGTATCCTTAGGATAGTCATTAATATTTGGTCTATGCCACTTCTTTATGGCTTCTACATGCTTCTATGGGGTTTGCAGGGGTCCCACACATCTCTTCCAACATTCCATACAAGGTACTTCACTCTCACCAATCTTATATTCCACTTTCTCTATGTTGCTATCATGGAAGCCCGATACATGATGAATATCAGACCAATCAATCAAATCTAGCATGTGTCTCAGAGGTTTTGGAGACCTGCAAGAAAGAGAAATAAAAATACATATTTGCAAGAGCCTTTCCACCTAGTGGTGTGAGTTTTTAATGACAAAAAGGCCAAAAAATACATTTTTTTCCCACTCATTGGAAACCCTAGTGAGGCTTTTGATAGTTTTTGAAAAAATGGTGATATCTTCTTCAAATTTCAATGGATCTCAATGCTAAAAAAGATGAAATTAAGGTAATTCACTTCTCTACCATATCCAATTGACTTCTAATGAAAATATGATGAATTTCACAATTAAAAATAATGAGAATCAGATTGAAACATTTTTGTATGAACAAAAATCTCCAACTTTATTTAGTAAAACTTTCAAAATTCAAAAAGACAAACTTGGGTGGTGTGACAAAGGCCTATTTATGCCCATCTAAGTGGGTTACAATATCAAACTACCAAAAACCAACCTCCCAACCAAATTTTAAAAAGTTGTCATGACAATAATGACAACTTTTTACAATTTTTGCCCAATGGACCTCAAACTTTCCCAATTAGGTCCAAATACATCATAATGGCCTCAAATGGCCTTATTTACATTAAATAACACAAAAAAACAAAAAAAAACTCAAATTTTGACCGTTTTGGCCAAACCTAGGTCCCTAGGGTGCTCCTACACCATCAAACCATGTGAATTAGCAAAAACAAATGTGTTTTGGAAGTTTTAATGAGAGAAGCTATAAATATTTCTACCTCTCAATAAAGAAAAAAAATACCACAAATCTCATTATTCATAAGAGAGTGTTCAATGATTCATAGAGTTCCCCCAAACCCTTCATCAAATAAATTTAACAATCTCCCCATTGGCCTATCCTCAAATGACAAACATAATAGACAAGTTGAGAAACCATTCTATACTGTGAAATCAAAAGGCATACCTTTTTCATTGGTGAGATGTGAAATTGGGCTTGTAAAATGTTTTGCAAAACCATCCCATGTTTTCACCTTTATTTATTTTGTGAATTGAAGCTTGGTTTAGGAGGTTAGACAAGTTGGTTTGTAGGTTGTAGCAGTAATAAAGTGCTAGAGGAATTTAGAGAGAAGTATTCTAGTAACCCATTTGAAGGAATAACACAAGGATTGTTCTCTTTGGTGTGGTTTTTTTCTCACAAGGGTTTCAACATGCCAATCACATTTTCTTGAAAGATTATAAAGCCTTTTTAACAAACCCATCCTATGCTTATTTTGCAATCACAATGTTTCATGGGGTGAAAACAATTATGAGTTTTAGGGGTGGGTACATTGAGAGTGTCGTCTGGTGTTGGTGTAGCATTCAAGTCCATATTCAAAGATTTCAAACAAAAGAGGACTTTGGAGCCATCATATCCATATTCAAAGATTCCAAGTTTTAGATCCTTAATAATTCTCATTCTTCTCGAGGTTCCTAAGTAGCAGATTCGTAATGTCATATATTGATTTATTATGGTGGTTTTAGGACCATTGCTTCCTACTAGATGATTGAAATGATGTCAAATTTAGGTATATTATATTGATCTTGTTTTGATTATCAACATTATTAAATGATGCCCTGATGCAAATTGAGTGGGGTATTCATTAGGGGGTAACTAGTATTGGTTAATGATCATGTTTTATAGATAGTAGCATAATCATGTACTTTATATCACTTGAAAATTGTATGATTTTGTTAGGTCCTGGAGACAACTGAGAGGGGGGGTGAATCATTTGTCCAATAAATTCAAACCAAAACTAACTTAACCAAACTAAATGTTTAATACCAGTAAACCAAACTGATGCTCTACAAAATGGACAAGGTTAGCAAATGATAAACAACACAAGAAACCAGAAAATCCTTGGTGTTAGTTAACCAAAAGCTAATCTAAACAGGCATATCAAAAGAGATGCTAAAATCATGCTAATATATCTAACAAACGAAACAAAGATAATGAGGCATCTCCAAATGCCTCTTAGCATGCTCTTAGCTCCTTCTCCCTTGTTCCTCTCCTCTCCAAGTTCCAAAATAGTGTAGCTCTCAGCAGCTTTTTGCACTATGGATGCTTATGGAGGATTGAGATTGAAATATTGCTCTAAATGTAAATAAAGAAGCTAATATTAAGCTATTGATACTAAAATGATTTATTTTAACCAAAATGACAATATAGGAGTTTGCTATGCTAAATGCTCTCTAAAATGCCTATAGGTTAAATGCATACAAGTTTCCAGGATCTGGATTATGAAGAAATAGGCTCTATTTATAGGAAAAATGGAGCAATGGATGGTTGAGATTGAGCAATCTCAACAAGGGTCAGGATTGAATGATTTCAAATCTATGTGAGAGATTTCAACCCAATCCTAGGGTGACAAGTGTCAATGTGAGATAGGTTGAGAGGGGAGGGAATAAGCATTAAATACTTGATATGACCTTGAGAGTTAAAGTCAAGGTTAGTTGATTGAATAAACTCTTTATTCAAAGAATAAAGCTTTTATCCAATGGATAAACTCTTGTGCAAGTGCAAGAAGGATAAATATGGTCAAAGTAATAAATGTTTGGGGGGACAAGTTTAAAATAACCATAAATGGTTATGTAAGAGCCATAAATGGTCATGTAAGAGCCATTAGTGGTTTTTGAAGACTTTGGGGGTTAATTTGTTGAACACACAAAGCATTAAATGCTTTTCAAAGACTTTTGAAGTCTTTGAGAAGTGACTTCATTTTAATTAGGAATGTGACAATAATTAGGGGATGGATTAGGCTAATTAGGAAGGGGTTAGAAGAATCTAGAAGGGGATTAGATTTTTGCAAGTGTATTTGGTGGGTGAGGGAAAATAGGATTTTATTTAAAATAAAAATTTATTTATTTCAATAAATGTGTGCAAGTTGCATTTGTAGGAAAATGCAAGTGGGCGGGGATAATGATTTAAATAAATGTTTTATTTAATTTATTTAAAAGAGGAAAAAGGGGATTTAATTAAATAAATAGATTTTATTTATTTAATTGATTGGAATTTGATTTAATGAATGAATTAAAATAAATTCAATAATTTATTTAATTAATAGAAGAATGTTTGGGAATGAATTAATTAAATATTAATTTAATTAATTGATGGGTAGTGGATTTTTAATCAAATAAATAGGGAATATTTATTTAATTAAGCTGGACAGATTTGTGTGACTACATTTGCCCCTCTTTGAGACGGTGCGGTTTATCGTGTTATTTCAAAGAAAGAAAAATTGGTGTGAAAAAATGCCCCATAAAATGTAAATTTAATGGGTGGTATGCCCCCTCGAGAGATGGGCCAAATTTTTTTGAAAAATCGGGCGATCTCTCGAAAAAGAATGAAAATTGGCAGGGTGCTAGAAGAGGAGAAGTTAGCCATACAGGTGAAAAATAGAAGAAATCGGGAGAAAAATGGAGAAATGGGGGGCTCGAAAAGTTCACGGGGACCACGGCGGTGAGCGGGGGGGAAGTTATGGTGATGGTGAAGGGTATAAATGGGGTGAAAGGGATGAAAATAGGATCATTTGTGACCGCGACCAGTGTGAAACCAAAGCTCTGATAGTGACCTTTTGGAGGAGCGAGCAGCAGTTAGGATGCCGATACTGATGGCAGAGCACAGATTTGAGCGAGTCTGATGGTTCCAGCACCCAGACGATTATGGACCAGTGGTACGGAAATTCAAAATTTTAATTTTTATGCATTTTTGATACATTTTTAGCTGAGTCCAAGTTGAGTCTGAGCAAGAGCGCTAGAACTATGGTTTTGGCACTTTTGCTCCATGAACTAGTGCTATTGTGCTACAATGGCACTATTGCCCCTTTGTTTGAGCGCTTTTGAAATGTTTTAGTGCTATTGCATGTAAATTTAGGTGTTATTGATGAATAAATGCTATTGATGAATAAGCGCTATTGAGGGCTTGATTGAGCGCTATTGATCTTAATTAGCACTATGGTGTAGTGGTTTTAGTGCAGTTGTAGTTTGAGCACTATGGGATAGCTGATTGAGCGCTTGTGTTAGGGTTGTAGTGCTATTGTTGGGAAACTAGCGTTTTGGCTAGTAAAATAGTGCTTTTGCTTTAGGATAAAGAGATGCCCCAGTTTTGGATGAAAAATCTCTCGATGCTAATGATGGATGGATGGCGATGTGAAGTGAGAGTTGTTTTGAACCATAGCAGCCTGATGAGACTTAGGTCATTTGTTAGGATAAATGCCTGTTGAAGTCTAGGTGGCCATGATTGCTTACCTGTTGAGACCCGAAGATACTTGATCAAAGTATCTGTTGATAGTCTAGGTTTAAACTTAAGAAAGTTTGAAAATAAAATAACTGATGACGATTGATGAATGTCCATGTGCAGAAGGAGCTAGGCGTGTTGCAGTTACGCGAGTGACATCCTGCGACACAAGGGTTGCGGGATCGATTGATAGAGGCAGAGATTGATTGCATTGCCACGACTGGACTATATGAGGTGATGCACATGCCCGTGATTCGTATGAATCACTGATTGATCACAGCATTAGCAGAGCGGTGGCACAGCGAGACGTGCACCTTCCATCTAGCACAGGGGGAGATGACAGTGACCCCAGAGGATGTGTGACGCATCCTACAGATTCCAATTCAAGGGGAGCTGGTCACATATGACAGATCCTGGGGGACCCTTGCAGTTCAGAGGATTTTCGATGAAGACATTTTCATTGATGATGGCTCCATTGCTTGGGAGGAGATAGCAGGGTTATATGAGCCTCTTCCAGCAGTCTTATCAGGTATCATGGGAGGACTTCTTTGTCCAGACAGGTGATCACATGGTTTGGCCGTGGAGTGGGGGCAAGTGATCGAGATGATGGTTACCAAGGGGACTTGATTTGCATGGGGGCCGTGCGTGCTGGCGCACCTGTACTAGGAGCTCCATGAGGTGGTTTATCGGGAGAGGGGTTCCTTAGCAGTGGGCATGATGCTACTGCATATTTGGGCCTTGGAGAACCTACCAATGAATTGACTAGTGAGTCTAAGATTCCGTGCTGTGGATCAGCCGTACAAGTTCATGTATAGTGGCATGATGAGTCAGCCCCACCTAGGAAAGTTAGAGTGGTGGCGGCGGGCGCTGGACGATCTGGATGTAGTTATATGGCGACCCCTACCTAGAGTCTGAGCCATGGGATGATGATGTAGAGGCACTGTCCTATGTTTTTATGACCCGATTCCTCATTGGGAGGACCTCGTACCATGTGGAGAGACAGATGCCCAAGAGAGTACTAAGATAGTTTGGACAGCAACAGGGACTGCCCAGTGGATCAGGAGAGTATGCTCGGGTTATTTGGGAGAGGTATGCATGGGGGCCAGTGCTACCATATGATCAGGCACTGGCAGAGTTCTGAACACTGTAGGCAAGACCGTGGGACATACGACCAAGGGTCATGGATGTAGGGGTTTCAGATGTGTACACACAGTACCGTGTAGCGCACCCGATCTTACGGATATCTGATCCAGCAGAGCCGATCCTAGACTTTGAGGATGAGAGGGGATGGAGATGGAGGAGGGCAGGAGGTCAAGGACTAAGGGCAGGTGGAGGAGGAGAGGGAGGAGGTGGTGGAGGAGGAGGAGGAGGAGGTGGTGGAGGAGGAGGTGGTGGGTTGGGGATGCAGATTTAGCGGAGAGGGAGAGGTGGACTGCCTCTACGAATAGCATAGGGACCATTGATACAGGAAGGAGTTCGGCTGGGTGGGAGGGGGATGGAGATAAAGATCCCGATGGACAGAGGGGAGGGAGCTATTGGAGAGGGTGGTACAGGTGAGGCGGCTATGGATATCGAGGAGGGAGCCACTGGAGATCTTCGAGATCATATGATAGTACGTTTGTAGACCTGGATAGAGGATTTGGAGGTGGAGGTGGCGGCTAGGGATGTGCAGTTATTTGCACAGGAGTCAGAGTTAGTGGTGGTGCTATGGGAGAGGGATAGTGCAGTGGAGAGATTGGTAGAGCTGCAAGAGAGAGTCTGGGTTGGAGTAGGAGCACAGGGGCCTACAGGGGAGGTGATGAGGGAGATGCGACGAGCACAGGCAGAGATAGACTACTGGCGGGGTTTATATGAGCAAGTGGTGCCAGTTAGTTAGCGAGCTCTTAGCTATTCTCAGATGTGGTAGGCCAGATTAGAGTGATCACAGAGGGTGCAGAGCAGTGGGGGTGTGATGGGTCCTCTATGGAGGGAGAGATCAAGGGATGCAGGAGTGAGTGGGGGTTCGATGAGGCCTCCACGGAGAGATGGATCAGGTGGTGTAGGCACTAGTGGGAGAGTATGTGGTGATGGTGGTACAACATCTGGCCAGAGTGGCATTTGAGAGAGTATTTTTGCATGCATATATGTATTGTACCATTGTTTATTTGTTGGACTATATCTTGGATGGCTCTTGGTAGCCAATTTTTGTAGACTTAATTGTACTCTAATATATGAGATGATATATATGAGGAGATCCCATATTTTGATGATATGTGTTTGATTTATATGGATATTTATGCAGGATGATGAGTTATTGCTTAAATGGATATGTGTATATGTATGCATTTGATGAGATGTTTCTTATATGCATGTTTTTATGATGATTTATGATGTGGGATACTGACATATGAATGTAGGTTTATATATATATGATTTGTTTGATTTTTGATGTAATGCATTATGTATGTAATGCCATGATGATGATGTATTCTTATGATGATTTATGAACAAGATTTTGGTGTTTCCTATTGCTATATAATGATGAGATGATGTTAATGCAATGGTTGAATGAATGATTTTATGTATGGATATGCATCTAGATGTTTTTAGATGAATGTAATATAGATAAACAAAATGTAAAGTACAAATGTTTATATGATAATGTTTAAATGAATGCATATGTATAATGGATATATATATAATGGTATGAACCAATGTTGGGAAACAAATGGATTTATGATTCTAAATGCTTAAGTATGAAAAAATGATAATGAGATGATACTATAACTTATGGTTTTAATAACTGCACCTTAATGCAATTAAAAGGATAATGAATGCAATGTGAAATGAATCCTAAAATGAGCCTAATAAGATACTTAATAATGGATGAATGAATGCACCTTTTCACTAATGAATGGATGCAATAATAAATGATAAAGGATAATGAAATGATGATGGATAATTGACACTAAATGAATGCATAGTAAATGATTTAAAACAATCAAAGACAATTTGATCCCATGAATGAATCTAATTATTTATGATTGATGCAATGATGCAAATGATTAATGAAAACTAATGTCAAAAATGAACTCTATGCAATGTTAAGTAAAAAAAATGACATGAATGGACTTAATGCAAGATGTACCTAAATGCGATGATGATATGACCATGAGGAATGCAAGGTTTTTGAGACTTTGCATGATGCATTGATGATGTATCAGAGTACTCAGTCGTGATTGTATCCAAGACCAGCTTTTAATGGTCACTTTTGCATATAAAGCCTATATATGAATGGATGAATGGATGGGTGATATGGAACGAAATGCAATATATAAACAGATGAGATGGAATGATGATCCATAGTGCTCTATTTTCATCATTGAGCTTTAAAATGTTGGAAGAGAATACAAGCATCTTGACATAATGATTCAAGATGACCTAAGTATTCCTTACATGGATTTTATATAGCAAGTTAATACAAACGACTTGATATAAGGGTCAAGTCAACTAGAGTATTGCTTGCGGAATAGACAAGGATTATCTCCATTCATGCATGACTTGGATCATCCTCCTTGATCTTAGGCTAATCATATCCTGAGACAAGTGCATACCGTACTAAGAGATAAAAACCTTTATCCAAATTGGATGAGGGGGAAGGAACCAAAGGAAGAGCATTGTTCCTGCAAACAAATAATATATATATAAAGAATAAAGAATAAGGATCCTTGGTAATGGTTCATGCTCATATGGTCGAGGTATACGCTGTAGTCAGCAAGCCCTAATGATCCATGACTGCATTTTGCATAAGATCACATAGCTTGGTGAACTTCCCACGTAGACACCATTAGTACATGCCCCAGAACTTCATCAGAAATAATGCACAAATGACACAAAACAATGCTGAAAGATCCTGATACAGATAAATGAATGATTGTACTCACAAATCAACCAAGTATTTGATAGCTGAAAATAATTTTCTTGTCAAAGAAAACGTCACTTTTGTCTTTGTTTTAGTAAGGAAGGATGCATCCTTGTTGAAGACAGTTTTGAGTGTTGATGTTGATTGTGTGGTTTGATTGGTAAATGGTCATCGTGTGAGTATTATGTCAATGTTTGTTTTGTATCTGTGCGGATGAGTATGTACAAGGTGTTGCCATGTTTTTGATTTTCAATGGTTTTTTTTTTTGGTTTTTTTTTTTTTGGACTTTGTATTGTGGAACAGTTTTGAATGTTTTTAGATTTTGTGAGACATTTTTTGAATGTTTTTGGATTTTTGTGAGACATTTTTTAATGTTTTTGGATTTTTGAATTGTTTTGGATGTTTTTTGGATTTTGTGAGACATTTTTGAATGTTTTTGCCAATGAATCACCAGTAATGTAGAATCCACTTCCATCATCTAGATTTAAAGGTATTGCCCCCAAGTTTAGACCTGAATATGAAAAAATAGGATGCAAGATGTATGAAGTACTATCTCTGTATTGCAGATTAAATAACAAGTCATGGTTTGGATGGATGGATGTGTGGATGAATGTGATCACAACGAGCCTGAAAGATATTGGAGCCATTGTCTTTACGAGTAGCACCTGTTTGCCAGGTTTTCACCATCGCACTTACCCAAGGTGCCACCAGAGTGTTTGTTCACCATTTGGATGTATGATTTTTCTTTACTTTTTTTAATGTTTTTGTATTTCTTCAGGACATTTTTCTGAATTTTTTTGGTATTTTCTGGTATACAAGGGAGCCTGATGCTCTATTCAGGTTAGGTATAAAACCGTTTGAGGTGCATGCTGTTGATTGGATCTGCAAGTGATTCTCCTTCTAATGTAGCCAACTGATATGCCCCGGACGTGAATACAGTAGTGACAACATATGGGCCCAGCCAGTTTGATTCAAACTTGCCCTGATGTTCTCTGTTTGGTTGGTTGCAAGGATTCTCTCATAGAACAAGATCACCTACCTCAAATGTATGAGTTCTAACTTGGTGATTGTAGCTTCTGCTCATGTGCTGCTGATAGGCTTTGAGGTGATTGTATGCAGCTTGTCGCTTGTCATCAAGTAACTCTAAGTCTTGGAGATGGGATACTCTGTAGGCTTCATCATCTATTAGATTATGCAAGGAAACCCATAGTGATGGTATCTCCACCTCAATAGGTAAGATGGCTTCGGCACCATAGACCAATGAATAAGGAGTTGAGCCTGTAGGGGTCCGAATGCTAGTTCAATATGCCCATAGTGCTGGATTCAATTAAACATGCCAATCACGGCTGGCATCATTGACTATCTTCTTTAGGATCCTCAATATGTTCTTGTTTGATGCTTCGGCCTAACCATTGCCTTGTGGGTAATAGGGAGTGGAAAAGCGGTGTTGGATATGAAATTTCTCATAGAGTTCGCGGACATCCTGATTTTTGAAAGGAAGACCGTTATCTGTGATGATGGACATGGGTACACCATATCGCTAGATGATGTAGTTGAGGATGAATGAGGCAATCTACTTGTTGGTGACCTGGGTAAGTGGAACAACTTTGATCCACTTTGTGAAATATTCGATGGTGGTAATAATGAATTTATGGCTGTTGGATGAAGATGGATGAATCTTACCCACAAGGTCAAGGCCCTATTGACAAAAAGGCCATGGTGTTGTGATTGGTTATAGTTCCTGGGCTGGTGCATGTATCAGGTCACCGTGAACTTGAAATTTCTTGCATTTTCTGACAAAGTAGTAGGAATCATTTTCCATAGATGGCCAATAATATCCGTTACGTAGGAGTTTCTTGGCTAGTGATGGACCACTTGAGTGAGTCCCACATATTCCTTCATGTATCTCTTCCAAGGCCTTTGTTATCTCATCCTACTCTAAACATCGAAGGAGAGTACCATCAAGATTGCGTCGGTATAGGGTTTCGGCAATAATGGTATATCGAGCAGTTTGGCGAATGAAGGTTTTACGTTGGTTATTTGATTGGTTGGGAGGAAGGGTGTGATCATGGAGATAGGTGTAGAACTCACCGTACCATGGAGATTCAGAACTGACAAGGCGACATATCATTTCAGATTTAGGGATATCATAAGTGGGAATCCAAAGCTATTCTACCAAGAACTCGTAGTGTGTTGAATTTTGTGGAAGATCTAGGAGAGATGCGATGGTAGCCATAGCGTCAGCAGCTCGATTCTGATCTCTTGGTATCTGCTCAAAAGTGATAGTAATAAATGATGTCTTTAGTTTATCCACCATTTGCTTATATGGCATGAGTTTATCATCCTTGGTTTGATATTCATCTGTTGCTTGTCGAATGACCAATTGTGAGTCGCCATATACTTGTAGTTCTTATAATTTCCATTGTACGATGAGCCTGAGTCCCGTGATCAGGGCCTCATACTCTGCTATGTTGTTGGTGCATGGAAATGTGAGCCTATAAGACTTCAGGATGCTATCACCTTGAGGTGTGATAAACAAAATGCCTACCCCCGAGCCATGCCTAGTGTACGAACCATCGAAGTATAGTGTCCAGGGTTGTGTTGTTGTAATCATGAATATCTCTTCATCTGGAAAATTGGAAATGAGAGGATGATCACCTATGAGGGGTGCATCGGCCAACTGATCTGCAATAACTTGACCTTTGATAGCTTTACGATCTATATACTCGATGTCAAATTCACTTAGAATCATCACCCATTTGGCCAAGCGACCTGTCAATGTTGCTTTGCTGAGTAAATACTTGAGTGGATCAATCTTTGCAATGAGTTGTACTTTGTGTGTTAATAGATAGTGCCTCAGTTTAGTGGCTACTAAGATTACTATAGGCAAACTCACTCAATAGGGGTGTAATTGAGTTCATAGCCCACCAGTGTGCGAGAGATGTAGTAAACAACACACTCTTTTCCTTCTGCATTATGTTGTGCCAGTAGTACACCCAATGCTATACTTGTTGCTAAGATATAGAGTAGCAATGATCTACTTTGATCTGGTGGCATCAACAATGGTGGATTCATGAGATAGTCTTTAAGCGTCTGAAATGCTTGCTAGCATCTAGCATCCCACTTAAAGTGGATGTTTTTGTGTAGCAGGTGTGTGAATGGGTGACACTTATCTGCCAATTGTGCAATGAATCTTCAGATGGATTGAAGCCGCCCTTGTAATGTCCTTAGCTGATTAATATTCTATGGTGGTGGCATGTCCATGATTGCTTTTACCTTTGCTGGGTCAACCTCAATACCTTTTCTTGAGACAATGTATCCTAGAAGCTTCTCGGAGGTTACTCCAAAGACACATTTCTTTGGGTTGAGTCAAACATGGTATTGTTCCAGTCTATCAAAGATTTTATCTAAGATGTGGAGATGCCCTTCTTTGGTGAGTGATTTTGCTAGTAAGTCATCAACATAATCTTCCATCATAGTATGCATCATGTCATGGAAGATGGTGGTCATTGCTCTTTGATAGGTCGCTCCTGCATTCTTGAGACCAAAAGGAATTACATTCCAACAATATGTGCCCCATGGACATGTGAAGGTTGTCTTATGTTGATCTTCTAGTGCAATCTTTATTTGATTGTATCCTAAAAAGCCATCCATGAGTGAAAGCATGGCATGTCCTACTGTCAGATCCACTATGATGTTGATATTTGGTAGGGGGAAGTCATCCTTAGGACATGCCTTATTTAGATCTCTAAAGTCAGTACAAATGTTGGAGATCCATTCTGCATAATCAATTGGTCTAATTAAACCAACATCTAGGAGTTTCTTGAGTTTTGTTTTGACTAGTATTGCAATTTGAGGATGAATCTTATGAAGCTTCTGCTTGACAGGTTTGGCTCCTTCTACTATGGTGAGGTGATGCATGACTAAATCAGGATCAAGCCCAGGCATGTCTGCATATGACCATGCAAAGTTGATCTAACTTTTTTGAAAGAACTCTATAAATTTAGGTTGTTCCTCTGGAGTGAGAAGAGATGCCAGATGTATGAGGTGAGGATTGTCAGGAGTCCCCACATTGTATTCTTTGGTTTCCTCGATGAGAATCATTGATCATTCCTATTGTATACTAGCAGGGAGAATGTCAAACCCTTCATCCTCAGGCGCCTCAGAGAGGTTTTCACCATTGGATATGCTCTTTCTTTTTACTTTTGTCGGATCAATCAGTGCCACAGTGTGGTTTTCACTGGAAAATCCATGCTTTATTGTTATATTTTTGCAGCTGAAGGGTTTGACATCCGCCCCGAAGTATGCTGTGCTATTAAGTTCAATGGTGAATCCAGCTTTGTGATCCCTGCTTGGTAGGTTATCCCTTAATTCCAAAAAGTCAATGATGGCCTCATCGTTTTGGAAGAGGTCAAGACATGGGGGATTGGGTTGGTTCCATTCGATGAGTTTAGGGTGGATAATGGGCATTACTTCATCGATTAGGTTAAGTGGGTTAGATGTATCAGTGAGGGTTAAGACGTTATGGTGAAGGTCATTAATGGTACTCTCCCTGTCAGAATCAGGCATAGGATGAGATGTAGGTTCTGTGGAAGATGTTTCCAATTCAGGAACCCAAGTGGTCTTTATCTGTGCTTGTCCATAAATAGGGATGTCTTTGCGTGGCAGAGGTAGTGATGTGTCTTCCTCATCTGAAGTGTTAAGTTGTACAGAATCAAATTCCCACTCATGTGAGTCAGTCTTTGAGTCACTTTCCAGCATTCGATTACTATACCATACTGGGATGTCTTTTGAGTTAAATACTGCAAGTGTAATTGGTTGATGTACCTTTGTAGTGATCGGTGCTGCAAGAAGGTTGATGGGGATTAAAGAATCTGGTATGGGGAGTATCAGTAATATTGACTCAGTGGCTTCTGCTGGAACTGCTGGTGCCATAGATGTTGTTACAGGTTCTGATACAGTTGCTACTACTAATGGTACTATTGATGTGATGGCTGCTGTAGATGGGATTATTGGTTCACTTGGTGGGATGATTGGCATTGGTGATAGTTGTGTTGGGATTTTGAGCCACGGTGGGGCAGTTGTGATGGTGTTTGATGTTGCTTTGATAATGAAAGGTGTCCTTTTTGTAGTAGGCTGACATAATGGTTTGTTGGGTTTTCCTTTGAATTTGAGTTTAGGAAAGATCTCTTTTTCAAAGCCTAGGCCTGTATTACCTTTGGGCTTTAATTCCGATAGCAGAGGTTCATGTCATCCTTGTTGGCAATATCCCAAAGCACTATGACCATCATACCCCATTCTTTGCATAATGAGGAGACCTTTGCCATACTGATCCATAGGAAGTTTAACTTTTGGTATATCAATGGTGATGGTATCTTTATAGATCCATTCCACTAAGTCCTCATCTTGGGTTTCTTCTTCTTGACTCTTTCCAAGGATAAAAGGCGTCAAAGCACATGCAGGCGTGATTAGTGGTTGTTGGAGTACCTGCTGTGGTTTACCATGTGTTCTAGGAGAAATAGGCATTTGCCCACACAAAAGAGTTGACTCAAGTTGTATTCCCTATAGGATTTGAGAAATACAAATCCACAGAACCCAAAAGAAACCTGCATGCAAGAAACCTGCCATAGAGAAAGAGAGAGAACGAATACAGGGGTTTTGGCTCTGACAAAGAGAAAAGATGTATTATCAGAGAAAAATGAATCAAGAATATGAATAATACAAGAGATCAATCCTTATAAAGGAGATCAACACCAAAAGGAAAACCTAACCCTAAGGTGTGTGCATTTAATAATTAAATATTAATTATTAAATAACTAATGTGTGCATAAAGGGAAATCTTAAGAGGAGAGCAAAGTTAATTAATTACTTTACTCTAACACCCCCCCTTAAGATGAGCTACAATGTAGCTAAAAACAATGTAGAAGAAAGCAAAGGAACTACAATGCAATCAATAAAGGGTCCCAGCAACAAGGCCTGATCAGGTACCCGAATACAAGAAAATCTCTATAAAGCGGAGAAAAGGAGAAAACCCAGTGGGAAAAAAATCCTCTCCAAAAAGAGATAAAGAATCATGCTGAAAAGAAAACATGAAGGAAGGAAGGCCTCACTGAGACCCCCCAAGGACAACTTCCTTCACCCCAAGCATTGAGCGCAACTGAAGATAGCATGGAGATGCCAAAGGTTTAGTGAAGATGTCAGCAACCTGCTCCTCTATAGGAATGTACTCCAAGATGAGAGAACCATCCTGAATCAACTGCTTGATGAAGTGCATGTGGATTTCAATGTGCTTTATCTACTGATGTTCCACTGAGTTGCGTGAAATATGAATGGCACTCTGGTTGTCACACCAAAGAATAGTGGGACAATCTGGAGGAAACCCAAACTCTGTCATCGACTGCCGAAGCCATAAAACCTCCTGATTGGCTAACACTGCTGCATGGTACTCATCCTCTGTAGATGATAATGCAATAGTAGACTGCTTCTTGCAAGACCATGTAATAGGACCAGAACCAAGGCAAAAAATGAAGCCAGAAGTAGACTTCCGATCATTGACATCACCAGCCCAATCAGAGTCAGTGAAGCCAATGATGTGAGGGGATCCTGAAGAGTAGTGAATGCCATAATGTGTGGTGCCCCGAATATATCTCAAAATATGTTTGGCTGCTTGCCAATGGCTCTCATGAGGATCATGGGAGAGTCGAGAGACAAGGCCAACCACAAAGGAAAGATCAGGATGAGAATGTGTCAGGTACAACAGACTGCCAAACAACTGCTTGTATAAAGTGGGGTCTACTGAAGGAGTAGAGCAAGTGGAAGACAAAACAACACCTGACTGAAATGGAGTGGGGGCAGACTTGCAATCAAGCATGCCAAATCGCTGAAGCATATCAAGAGCATACTTCTCCTAAAAAATGGAAATCCCATTTGAAGACTGAATAACCTGTAGACCCAGAAAGAAGTGCAAGAGACCAAGATCGGTCATCTCAAACTGCTTCATCAAGGCTCTCTGAACATTCTGAATCATGGAGGATGAGCTACCTGTAATGATTAGATCATCTACATATAGCACTAGAATCAAAAGATCACCCTCCTGCCGCTGAATGTAGACTATGTGATCGGAATGACAGCGTGTGAAGTGCGAGGAAAGCAAGAAGGAGTCCATCTTCTCATACCAAGCCCTGGGGGCTTGTTTGAGACCATACAATGAACGTCAAAGTCTACAAACCAAAGAAGTGTCTTGCACAAAACCCTGAGGCTGCTCCATATAGATCTCCTCATGTAGGTCTCCATGCAAGAAGGCACTCTTCACATCCATCTGAAACACTGGCCATCCCTGTGAAGCTGCAAGTGAAAGTACCAGGCGTATAGAATTCATCTTGGCGACAGGAGCAAAGGTCTCAGAGTAGTCAATACCCTCTACTTGAGAAAACCCCTTCGCAACAAGACAGGCCTTATACTTATCAATAGAACCATCTGCAGCATACTTGGTATGATACACCCACTTTCACCGAACCAACTTTCTTCCCTTAGGAAGAGGACAAAGATTCCAAGTATGATTCTTCATCAAAGAAGAATACTCCTCATCCATGGCCCTATCCCACTCTGGGTGTCCTGTCGCCTCTGAAAACTTTTGAGGATCAGCTGAAATGGCATGACCCAAAAGACTAGAACTAGATGTCTGAGCACGAGTGCGACGAGAATCGGAAGGATCACCTACCAAAGAACCAACTGCATCAACAGTATCACGGGTCCACTTCGGCAAAGACGGAGCAACTGGTGGTGGTGGAGATGGTGGATCATCATCTACATCATCCTCAAGAGATGAAGAGGAAGGAGTAGGCAATGAGGGAGAAGCTGGTGATGGAGAATCCATCTAAGGATAGCACTCATCAAACTGGACATCCCATCGAAATAGGACCTCTCTGGAATCAGGATCAAACAACCTATATGCCTTAACATCCTCACAGTAGCCAACAAATATAAGTGGTCAGCTCTTCCTCTCCATGGCTTTCCGCTGAGCATCAGGAATAAATGCCCAAGCCTCACTACCAAAAATTCAGAATGTAGAAACATCAGGCTTGACATGGGTCCAAGCCTCCTCAGGAGTTATATGTCGCAATGCCTTATGGGGCATCTGATTCTGAATATAATTGGCACAATTGACTGCCTCAGCCCAAAATGGTGAACTCATAGCTCAAGACTGTATCATACAATTTGCCATCTCCCATAAGGTTCTATTATTTCTCTCAGCAACACCATTCTGTTGAGGGGTATAAGGAACTGTAAACTGATGCTGTAAACCATGCTCAGTGCAAAAATCTCTGAAAGCCTGATTTACATACTCCCCCCCATTATCTGTGTGTATCCTTCTGATAGAAAGTCCAGATTGCTTCTCCACAAATGTCTTAAACTTCCTGAAAGAGTCAAAGACATTAGACTTGTACTTAAGAAAGTACACCCATGTACGTCTGGAGAAGTCATCAATAAAAGTGAGTACATAATGGACCCCTGAAAAAGAAGGAGTCAGAAAGGACATAAGATCACTGTGTACCAACTCTAGGGCTGCCCTAGCACGAGAGGCTCGACTCTTAGGAAAAGGATCTCGATGATGTTTGCCAAGGACACAACCACGACATACACCATCCGTACAAGAAATCTGTGGAAGCCCAATCACAAGTGCCTGTGTACTCATCTGTTGTAGATATTTGTAATTGACATGACCAAAACGCTCATGCCAAAGCCTGCTCACTGAATCTACATGTGCTATAAGAGAGGAACCAACAGTGTTTGAACTCTCAAAGCCATCAAAACTATATAAGTGAGATGCATAATCCACACTCCCAGTAGCCACAACCAAGTCAGGATCATGAAGATCTCGAATAACCACATCATGAGGTGAGAACTCAACTATCTTACAAGAGCCAGAGTGAAAAATCTAATAAACGGATAGAAGGTTTGTCGAAATGTCAAGAACCAAAAGCACATCCTGAAGACAACCACCATCCAATGAAACAGTACTAGAACCCTGAACGAAAAGTTGTGCTGAGTCACCAACTGCAATATGTCTAGTGCCTGTAGGAGCAAGAGCGGTGACCAAATCCTGTGTGTGTGTCATATGGTGAGAGGCACCAGAATCTAGAATCCAAGTGGACGCTGAGGACAATGATCGTGCAGAAAGAGCATGACCTTTCCCTGTGGGCTATGAAGGAGGCTGAGGTGCAATGATATTATGCTGCTGCATGGCTTCCTCCAAAGCCTCTAAACGTTTCCAACACCTGGAAACGGGATGTCCTTCCTTGCCACAAAAACTGCAAGGATCACCAGAGTTCTTCTTAGTCTTGGAGGAAGACTCACCAGACTTTGAAGATTTGCCCTTTTTAGAATTGAACTGTGGTTTTGAATCAGACTTAGGTGGTGGCTTGGAGGGATTCTCACTAGCCTCTGAATCTTTCTTAGGCTTCGGTTTCTACTTCTGTTTTCCTTTGGAGGACTGGGCTACCAATGCTTGGTTCTGTGAACCTAAAAGTGAATCCAACTGCTTAAGCTTGGCTTGCTCACGAGTCAGATGATCACAAAAGACCTTAAAAGAAGGCATGACATGTCGAGCACCCAAGGCATCCATGGTGGAATAGAAGGTCGAAGAGAAGATCTGAAATGGACCCCGAAGCTTGGAGAGAATCAGGAAAATGCACTCTGTATCAGTCTTAGTCTTACCACAACCCTACAAGATAGATCTTTACTGTTTGAACTTCATCAGAAAGTCCTCAATAGAAGGAAACGAATCAGGTACCAAGGAAGTTAACTCTGCCTCAAGCTGCAAAGCTCTGAACTCATTGACAGTAACAAAAAGTCCTTCAAACTTGGTCCAAATGGCTCGAGGAGTGAGACAACCCTCAAGATGAAACTAAAGACTGTCAGAAATGTGTAAAGCCATCAATCCCATAGCCTGATCCATATTGTTCCTGTGCTGCATAATCTCAAAAGGACATGTCAACTGAGGCTGAACCTCATCCAAACAGGACCATAACCCTTTTGACTGGAGAAGAGTCATCATGCGACCCTTCCAAGTGTGGTAATTATGCGGTGTGAGAGATTCAATAGGTCTGTCTGCCATCCTGTAAATTGTGCCTCAACTGCTCTGAATTTTTAATTATTATTAAGTGGTCTTTCAGAACTAGATAGAAGATGCAGAAGGGGGTTTGATTTTTTTGTATAGGTGTTTGTATATTCTAGTTTTCTATATAAATAACAGAAAGCAAGAGAAAACACCCCCCCACAATGCAAAAAACTAATCCCCAATACAAATTGAAAGCTAAAAAATGATAGAAAGCAATAATGGGTTGAGACAAAATTTGGAGCACCTGAAGAATTTTTTGATGAAATAGACTATAGATCTGGAAAGAGCACAGAACCACCTTTCCGACGCCTATTCACTTTCAAAAAATGGAGCAAAAATGAGCAAGTTATGCCCCTCGGAGTGCAAAAATGATCTTCGGACTTTGACTATAAAAAAATGCAATCAAACTAGAAAAATTTGAAAAAATTCCTACACCATGAGAATGGGCTCGGAGTCAGCTTTCCAACGCCTATTCGTTTTCAAAAAACAGAGATCGAACGCCCAAGTTATGCCCGATTTTGTAAGACTGCTCCTAAAGGGACCTAGATGGGCCTTTAAGCCCTCAAGGGCTTAAAAAAATAAGCCCCTGGTCTGTTGGGCGACCAGGGGCTAGCTCTGGGGCAGCAGCACTCGGGCGGTGTAGGGGTAGCATGCGGGTGGAGAGCGGTGCTTGGGCGGGGCACTGGTTGGGCGCTAGCGGCGGGCGAGTGGCTGGCGGCGCGCAGGCGGCGGGTGGGCGCGGGGCGGCACGACGGTGGTTACCACCGCGGCGGTGGCCGGGTGGTGGCCACCGGGCTGCGCACCAGCGGCGCTGGCCTTAACACTAGCTGTGCCCGCCATTTAACAAAAATGACATTTTTTTAATATTTTTTTTTATATGGAAATAGGGGTTTTTGGGTGCTACGAGCTCAACAGTGAGGTCCGTTTGGGCTCAAAGTGCACCAAAAAAAAATACCCCTATTCCAAAATAAAAAACAGAAGACAAACACATATCTGATGCAACCAAAACCTGGATCTCAAAATCTTTCAAATGTCTGAACAAGCTGTAGCAGATCTAGCTCTGATACCATGTAGGATTTGACAAATACAAATCCATAGAATCCAAAAGAAATCTGCATGTAAGAAACCTGTCGCAGAGAAAGAGAGAGAACGAATACAAGGGTTTTGGCTTTAACAAAGAGAAAAGATGTATTATCAGAGAAAAATGAATCAAGAATATGAATAATACAAGAGATCAATCCTTATAAAGGAGATCAACATTAAAAGAAAAACCTAACCCTAAGGTGTGTGCATTTAATAATTAAATATTAATTATTAAATGACTAATGTGTGCATAAAGGGAAATCTTAAGAGGAGAGCAAAGTTAATTAATTATTTTACTCTAACATTCCCCAGGACCTTCCTCTGCTATCTTCATCTTAATCTTTTCTTGCTTTGGTATAGTGGTGTTCGAACTGGCAAGAGAGGCAGGACTTATATATGATGTGGAGGAAATGGCTTCTCTATTGTTAGGAATGGTAATCTCTAGTTGATGATTGATATTATGCCAATATGCAAAGGGATTTGCATCGCCCAAGATTGTGATCTCTACACTGTTATGTGGGAACTTGATACATTGATGGTAGGTAGATGGAACGGCTTGCATGGCATGTATCTAAGGTCTTCCTAATAATAGATTGTACGATAGAGGAAGGTCCAGAACTTGACAGATGATGTGTTTTACCACAGGGCCCACTCGGATTGGTAGTACCACAGCTCCTTTGGATGACCGCTCTGCATCGTCATAGGCTTTGATTATGATCTTCTTATGAGGATCCACTGATTCTACTGCATATCCCAATGCTGTGACCAACCGTAGTGTACAAATATTTAGGCTTGCTCCATTATCTATCAAGACTCACTTGATCCTCTGCTGGTTGATAAAGCCTTCAATGTGTAGTGAAGCGTTATGAGGTTGCTGGAAAGAAGAGTTGTCACTTTCAAAAAAAGTGAGAAAAGGTGATGACTTTAGACTTCCAACCATGGCTTGAAATTGGTTTGTATTCAGATTTGTAGGGACTGACGCCTTTTGGAGTGCTTGATCCAAGATAGTTTTAGATGGTGGTAGGTGCAAAAGCTCTAAAATGGATATAAGTGCAAGCATTTTATCTAATTGTTCCACAAGATTGTACTACTTTGGGATGGAGGTGGTGCCTTGTGGAGCTGCCTTTATGGTGACCTTGCCACGACGTGTAACAACAGTGCAATTTGAGTTGGGATTTTTGAAGGTTATAGTTGCAACTTGTTCACTGGCATCATATAGGTGACTGACAGTATAATTATATGCAGCCTACGTATAATCTGTGGTATCAGTGCCTCACCTAGAAGTGGAAGGACCCCTTTGATCTTGTGATGGAAGTGGATTTTTGAACATCAGATGATCATTATTTGTTGTTTTTGGGTCATGTCCTTCAATTTCAATTTCGCTTCGGTCAATAAGATCCTGAATAAGATCTTTTAATCGGTGACAATTACTTGTCTTGTGTCCTCTTCCTTGGTGGAAATCACAGTGTTCAGTATCTCTCCACCATGCAGGTTTGACCTGAGGTTCATAGTTTGATGTTTTTGGTAGAGTGACCAAATTTTGAGAAATGAGTTGTCGCAATACTATTTCAATGGGTTCCCCTAAGGGAGTGTATGTGTGTTTTTGTTTTTGCTGACAAGGTCTTGGTTCATCATGAGATGTGATGCGACCTTGATTTGAAGGAACATTTGTGTTATTTTGAGGTGGAGGATTTTGTCCTGCAAACCGAACCACAGGTTGTGCATTTTGTATAGCCCTGGCATCCACAACCCCATCATTGACAATATTCTTATTTTTGTTCTAGAAGCTTGGTTTATCACTATTGAAGCATGGGCGAGGACCATCCTTTGGTTCATTATAGATTTTGATAAGTCCTTTCTTGATGAGGGCCCACTCACATTTCAAACCCTTGGTGATCATATCATTAAAAGAGTCTGTGTCTTTGACATCCAGGTGAAATTCCATTTCTTCGTTTAAGTTGGAAATGAATATTTCCACTAGTTCTCGTTCAGGTAACTGAAGAGAACATCTACTAGACATTTGAAGCCATCATTTTAGGAATACTGAGAATAGTTCACCTGGTTTTTGTTTATTGTTGCACAGATCAGCCATGGTGATGTCGCGTTCAATGTTATGAGAGTAATGAGCTAGGAATTTCTGGATGAGTTCCTCAAATGTTCTAATGCCACCTAATAGTCGGGAAAACCATGATGTGGTTGTTCCTCCCAAGCTTTGGGGAAAAAGGCGCATGAGGTATGTGTCTTCATATGCCACTTCAAGACAAGCAGAATGAAATTCTATGACATGATCATGGGGATCTCCCTTTCCTCTATATTTTTCAAATTTGGGTGTTTTGAATCCTTGGGGAAAGGGTGGCATATAAAGATTTCTATCAAAAGGATAGGGACAAATGTCATTGAATGAGAATTGGTTAGTTTTGACACCACTATGAAGTTGTTGGGTGAGATTCTTGACTTGTTGCCGCAACATCTCTATTTCATTTGGAGGAGGAGGTGGTGGGTTACCTCGAGGAATGTTATATCTGATGGGATCTCTACCTCTTTCCTCTTCATGGTGACTTTGTCTTTCTGATGCTTGTCTTAATTGGGCAAGATCAAAGTCAGAGGGGAGTTTTGCTCCTTCTTGAGCGAGTTTTAAGAAGTGAGCATCCGCATTGCTCCTGAGTATTTCGTCAAACAGTCTGTTAAAGAGAGGGTTATGCTGAGCCCATTCTATTGTTGCAGGAGTAGGAGTACTTGGGTTTTCATCATTCACATTTCCTCCAAGTGCTTCTTGAAATTCATTGAGATTTTCCTCTTCTTCTTCTTCCATTTCTATTTCTCATTGCCTTGATTGTGATCGGGTTTGGGCCATTTTGTTTATAAGTTTTTGTTGAAGTTGAGTGAAGATGATGATGAGTTTTTGATGAAATGAAAGATTGATGGTTGGTGAATTGTGTTGCATGTAGATCTCTAGCACTTTTAAGGTAGATGTAACCAAAATTCCTTCTTTGAATTGCTTGCTTGTTTGATAAGTTTTGATGTGATAAGGTGTAGAGAAATCTGAGATGTGTTACAGATTTAACTACCTAGTAATGAGAGGATTCACTCATGAACTAGTTTTAACCTGCGTAAATGTGTCTCTTAGGATGAGCTTATCCTAGATGTAGAAACAATCTAAAAAGTAATGTGATGCGATTGATTCAAGCAATATCTAAAAGAGAACTTGGGTCAAGAACCTCTTAATGTTTTGAGAGTTGGGATGGATTGATGATGAAGTGATGATGTATGCATAAGACAATGGATGAAATATTTTCAACTTTAATAAAAACTTTGTGTCACAAATGGAACAAACTCTACCTCTTCCCTTTCGGGTGTTGGTGGTGCTTCTTGAGCTATGTTGTATGTGATACAGACATTTGGAAAAAAGTTGGGATTAATCTTACCTCCTTGGTTTTTGTGATAACTCAGAGCTCTATATTGCATAAAAGCTCTACGGTTCAATGATTCTGAATCAAATTCATTTGTTTTGCCTTGAAGGTAGAGACGCATGTGACGCAGAAAAACTCTATGGGAGACAAAGATTTGTCTATTTATATAGAAGAATTTCCTCCTTTTGATCAAAGCCTTTGAGCTTAATGGTCTTCTTTTCAAGTTGATATTCTGATGATGCTTCTTCTTTCATAAGATGTGAAGAATGGTCATAAATTTTGACTCTTTGTTGTTTGCACTTGGTTTTTGATATTGTTTGGTTGCTTTGAGAAATGTTTGTTTGTATGAATACTTTGTTTGAGTGATTTTCTTTTGATGTTTCTTTGAAAAGAAAATAAAGCAAGCACACAAACACAAGAATGTTGCCTCAAAGACACAAATGAGTATGGGTCTAGATCAACCCAATCCTTGGACTTCTTATGACCCTTTCCTTTAAGTGTATTTTAAGGTGTATTTCCAAAGCCTGAAGTCGGCTCAATTTGCACTTGGTCTTTAAAATGAACACACTTCAAACACTTTTTATCCCTAAGGTCAAATGGCCATTTGTGATAAATTTAGCCCACATCTTGATATTTCTTCGACTTTGGTACTACATACCTTATGAATCCCACCATGGCAGGTAAGGATGTGATATACTAAGTCTTGCACAAGCATAACAAATAGATGATCCCTATGATGGGGGAGTCACCACTTTTATCAAGTCACAAGTGACTTTTCAAAAAGCTATGTTTCTACTCAAGGAAATATGTATGGTGAGTATCTTGGGAGCAAAACCATCTATGCTCTTACACTAAATTATATCACAAATATCCTCAATCAATAGAATGGGTGGGCTACTACTTAAAGGTGTTTAGTCATGTTTGATGTTTTTGGACATAAGTTCATTCTGCAGTGACTCACTTAAGAGCCTTGTAATTGGTGGTGGGGCCCATTTGTCCTTTCGGCCAGTTACACTGTAGGAACAGCTATACCTAAGTGTAAAGCGGAAAATCGCAATCGAACCCTAGTTGCTCTCCCCTCTTCAAACTCCAAGGAGAGAGAAGGGAGGTTGCTAGGGTTGATGGTTTTCACTTAGGGGAGACTTTACATTCAAAAGAGGGGTTGAAACCCACAAGATCCAATCCCACACAATGCAAGATTGGATCCTAAATGAGTTTCAAGGGTTAAGACAACAAGCCTACCCTCTTTTGTAAAGAATGTGCATAGAATGATTAAGCTAGGAATGCATAGAAAGTGAGAAAGATTCGCTTATAAACTGAGATAGGGATATAGGATGAAGCTGCGGACCTAGAATTAGCAGTAAAATGTCGATACGGCGCTGTCCTGCAAATTTGAGCAAAAGTTGACGGGACGATGGCGCCCGGTGCCATGGTCCTCCGCAAAATCCGCGAAACGAAGGGGGATTTGTTCGTCTCTGCACAAGGATTCTAGATCTTCAATTTCAGCCGCGTACCTGCAACCTACACACAGAAAAGCGAAGATGATTGGGGGGTTAGGGATTAGGGGTTTGCCTTTAGGTCAAACCCCGGTTTTGGAATTAACCAAGAAATGAGAAATGCTGTAAATGTAAATGTATGTAATGTAAAACAAGTACTAATACCTTGTTGTAAGGATGTTTGTATCCTTATGTGCGAAGGTATAGATGTTGTTGTTTGTTGTATGTAGTATGTTGTATGTAGCATGTAGTAAGTGATCTCCTCTTCAATGGTTGAATCCTTGTCTTGAATGCAACACTTAGCCTTGAATGGAGACTTGAAATGATCAATTACTTGAAGGAATGCTTGAATGCTTGAATGCTTGAGTATAGTTTTCACACTTTTTCCGTCATGTATTTCATCATACCAAATGAGAGAGAAAAATG
This sequence comes from Cryptomeria japonica, assembly GCF_030272615.1. NCBI lineage: Eukaryota > Viridiplantae > Streptophyta > Pinopsida > Cupressales > Cupressaceae > Cryptomeria > Cryptomeria japonica. Next base: position 24,472,661 of record NC_081415.1, on the reverse strand, counting down.
TAGTTTATATACTTGTCAATTAGGGTTAATAGACTGATTTTCCCGACCTTAGGCCAACCAGGAAAGTTAATTTTCCAATTTGCAAACAAAAATACCCGAGACCCCATAGGAGACCGGGCCCAAAATAGGCCCAGGGACCAGGGTGCTGGGCGCCATGGTCCTGGGGGATCCCACCTCCTGGGACAGCAGGGTGCAAAGGAGGTTTAGGCCAGAGTGCAAGAAAATGTAGTTTTTAGTGTCAAAAACAGGTTTCGGGGTCTCCATTCAGGTTGCATGTTGCATCGCCATCGTGAAGACCGAAATGCAGTCGAAATTGCAAGTGTCACAATTTTAGGATGCTACATTTAGCCCCCACTTTAGCGAGAGTATGTATGCTCATACTTCCGGTAAAGTACAAGGAAACAACATTGAAAGACTTTCACCATGTCAAGGAGGCAAGACACACCAAGCCCCCAATGGACTAGGGATCTTACAACTTCGATTGACAAAGTAAAAGGGAAAATCACGAGGGAGAACCATGACTATCAGTAGTAAGGTCCCCTCACTATGAGTCACGCAAAAAATACCAAAAATTTTCAAGGCAAAGCTAAGTTCGCCAAGAAATTTTCAAGTATCCTGAAGGGATAGACAGAGTGTATGCCGCCCTACGTTAAAGCGATCGCACACGCCTCAATGAGGGTGATTGTTTTAACGTAGTGATACACATAAGAAATGACAAGGGAAAGGAGCACGTTATCACAAAGATTTAGCCCCCAAGTGTGAGATAAACCCAAGGATAATAGACACAAAACACAAAGCACAAGGTGACTTCGCTTTCCTCGGGGTCAGTATGCTGTATGATAAGTCATGTATATATATCATATGTATGTATGCATAATTGTTCTTCATTCCCCAATCAAGGAAAGTCACCTAGAAGAAGGGAACACATGTGTCTTTTGAGTCAACATGAGAGAGACCAAAAGAGATCTCAATGTTTTGCATCGTCCTCAAGTAGACAACACTAAGGACAACAAATAGAAGAATGAGAATAACACATAGAAGAAGTAACACAAGAGAGGAGGAGAGAATCTTCTATGCTAATGTAACTAGTCTAGCACGTCATCTACCCCCCGATCTTGCTGATCAATGTTTCGGGAAGGCAGGGAACACGCTAGAGGAGGAACATCCAACACAGCAGATGGAGCTATCACAAGATCCAAACAAGGGCTATGTTCATGTTCCGAGCCACGTTGTTCTTGTCTAGGAGCTAGGATAAGTGCTTTAGAAAATTCATTAGATAAATGGTTATCAATATCAACAAGTTCATATTCACTATCAGAAGCAAGAGGAGTAACATGTTCATCATGAATAACATTTTCATCTATAGCATCATCAAGATTTATAAAAATAGGATCTTTAACCCGTACAGGATCAAGACCATCATGCATCTTATGTTTAGGAGATTTAGGCTCAATTTCTGGCTGAGGAGAAAATGGAATAATGCTTGTTGAAGGTGTTTTTGGAGATTGCAAAGTTTGAGAAGCGGCTGCTTGAGCCCTAAGACGACGCTTTCGTCAGCGTTCACGTGCAGAACGATTTCGTCTAGTCTTAGTAGGAAGTGGAGAAGATTGAGGAGGAGGAATGTTCTCATCCTTATCACTTGGGTGTTTAGGTTGTGGTCTCTTAGGTTGGATAATAGGAGAAGAAGAAGGTCTCTTCTCTCTATAAAAAGAAGGAGGAGGAACTGCTCCATATAAAGGAGGAATTTTTGGTTTAGGAAGGAGACCAATTCCATCATGACGAGGAGGTAGAGGTCTACTCTTAGAAGGTTTATTAAGCATAGACATAGTCACATCCATAGGAATGGGTTGGGAATCTTCTTGAGGAAAGACATTAGTTTTATCTTTCAAAGGAAGAACTTCCTTCTCAAGAACGATAGGAATGTCAAGTTTGGGTGTTCTAGGTTTACTTAGAGATAGGATCATATCTGTTTTCCACTTTTGATAAGATTTAAAAAGATGATCACTTCGCGGAGGAAGGGATTGGAATTGTTTAGGCCAAAAATAATCAATAGGAACACTAGAAGTTCTTTCAGCTGGTTTAAAGAGACTATGATTGACAGTAACAACTTCACCATTATGGGTAAATTTCAAGCATTTATGAATAGGAGAAGCAATAGCTTTCATGGAAGATAGCCAAGGATAGCCAAGCTTCACACGAAATTGTTCGGATGAAGGAATAATAGCAAAGTTCACATCAAGAGATTTGTTATGGACCTCAATAGGTAATGTAATAGAACCAATTGCAGGAGAAGAAAATGCATCAAATAATTTCACAATCACATCTGTTTTGTCATAGATCACTTGATTCAATTGCAAAGTAAAAAGAAATTCTTCAGTAATAACATTAACCATGCATGAAGGATCAATAAGCACTCCACGGCAAGGTGTATTCTTGACTTTTGCAATTATGTATAAAGGACCGTCAGGTGCCCTGATAGTTTCACTAGAATCAAATGTAATGGAAGGTTCTTTAGGATTTTCTTGCTACTCTACAAAGTTAATCACATTCAGAATCATAGACACAAGACCATCAGATGAGAGAGAGGAATCATTAGTCTCAATCGCATTAGAGGTATGAGAAGGTAATGGATCAGTAAAAATCTAAAGATTTTGGTTAGGAGGAGCTACAGATGTGTTGCCTTTATCATTCACTCCAGAGACAGAAATAGTATTATTATCAATCAAATCTTGAATCTTACCCTTTAAAGAAAAACATTTTTCAGTATCATGCCCAGGCTGACGATGAAATTGACAAAAAGATTTGTTATCAAAATAAGGTAAGTAATCTTTGCAGGATCAATTTGCCTTATAGGAGGAAGAGTAAGCACATTTTGTTCCAATAAATTATTCATAATACTATGCAATGATTCATTCAAAGGAGTATACTTTCTTTCTTTCTTGAAAAACTTAGAAATAGGAGGCACACCTGATGCTGCATTCACATTGTTGTTGATGATGTTTTCATTGAATTTGATGGAATCTTTGTTCGGTTTAAACTTTCCAAATGGTTGTTGACTGCTATCACCCTTATCACTCGGAGCCATAGGATGTGATTGTTCCATTTGACTCACAGTCAGTTGATAATTGTGAAGAGTTGCACACAACTGTTGGAAAGAAGTAAACTCAAAAAATAGAAGTTTGTCTCGAATATCTTTTTGTAAATTAGAAATAAATATTCTTTGAATATCATTGTCAGGCACTGAAAAAGAAATTTGAGCATACAAATGCTTATATCTACCAATGAAATCAGTCTCTTTTTCTTTAACACCTTGTTTACAATGCATTAAATCAATCAAAGTAACTTTAGGACTTATATTGTTTTGAAATTGTTGAATGAAAGCATTTGCGAGTTGTTTGAAAGAAGTAATAGAATAAGAAGGCAGTGAGCAATACCATTATAGGGCTTTGTCTCTTAATGTTCTAGTAAACAGTTTCACAAGCAACCTTTGGTCATAAGCAAAATCAGTACATATTGTTTGAAAAGTCTTAACATGTGTTAGAGGATCACCTTTACCATTATAAAGCTCCAAATGTGGGATTTCAACATGTTTAGGAGGGATAGCTCGGACAATGTCAAGAGAAAGTGGGCTCGCAACATCAAATGTGGGCACACTAAACTTAGATTGATTCATAGAGGCAATTTGTTGCTGTAAAGAAGAGACAGTTTGTGCAAGATTGTTAATGGTCGCTTTAGTCGAAGAGTTCATGTTAGATGTGTTAGATTGAGATGGAGGTGTTATGTTATTGAAAGAAGGTAAAGAGTAAGGTGGTGGGACTCTATGATAATTAGTCATAGGAGATGATTGGACAAGAGGAACACTACAAGGAGGAATGGAATGGTTAAATGAATTGCCCCCTTGCGTCATGTTCATTTGCGGAGATGTAATAGGAACACTCATTGAAGGAATGAATGAAGAAGTCAGATTGAATGAAGGAAGAGGATTAATTGAAGAGGGAGGATTGCCCCCATGACTGGTAATCATAGGAGGAATGTCTTGTATAGAAGTAGTCATTATGTTTGATGTAAAGGTAGGTATGCTAGCAATAGAAGTTGTCAAGGGAATAGAATGATTGACTTGGGTAGGAGGTTGTGTATAACCTAAAGTTTCGGCACAACTCTTCATAGGCATCACATTCGAATCCACAATGTGTGCAATACCACGCAAAATATCAATTCCATTCTTATCACTTTGAAGCATATGTTTTAGACCCTCAATTAAAGGAAGAGCTTGACTATCGGGGTATTCTTGAGACATCCACTGTCGAAAATCGTCAAATTGGTTATCCAATTTCGAAAGTTGTTCTACAGAAACTTCATGGAGAGCTTCTTCATCATTAGGAGTATTAGAGGAATTACCCATGTCCTCGTTAAAAAGGCTATTCAAATTAGGTTCCATCTCCTCGGTAGTTAAACCTCGGAAAGACTTAATTCTACGGCTTCGTCTAACGAGAATAGTGTAAGTAGGGCTTATTGTTGTAAAACTCATGCACTAGAGAGGGAGAGAAAATTTTGAATTTAGAGGTAGCAAATTTTAGTAAAATCAGCCAATCTTCTAGATTTAAGCTGTTAAATGCAATCATGACAGTCTCCCGAAATTTTGGAAAAAATGTCCGGGACCGTGGCTCGGAGTGCACACGGTCCTTGCAACTTTTTTCAAAATTTGCAGGGATGAAAGGTATGATGATTTTAGAGCTAATCTGAAAAAATTGAGTGATTTTACGATTTGTAGATAGGCCAAATTAAAGTTGCAATCTCAAAATTGAACCCTACCAAGATTGTCGAAAAATGTGAAATTTGAATTTTGAAAAAGAGAGGGAAACTGAAATTTTGAATTTTATGATTTTAGAGGGAATGTCAAAAGCAATGCAAGTTTTGAAATTCAAAAGTTGACTCAATTTCACGCAAAATTCAATTTTGAAAGCGGAAATCAAAGTTGTTGTAATTAAGCACTTAATTTCAAAAGTCACAAATTGCAAGAATTTGAATAAAGCACTGAAATTTTGAATGAATGCAAACACACTTTTCAGATTTAGGATAGTAAGAACACAATTTTGACACAAGATTTTAATTTCAATGATTTTTGAATGATTAGAAGCCCTAAACCAAGCAATCACAAGACCAACTTTGACTGTAATTTTGAAAGTGTTATAATTGATAAAATCAGCCAAAATTCTGGATTTTAGCAGGAAAATACAGTAAGATCTTGCTCCCGAAATTTTGGAAAAAATGTCGGGGACGATGGCGCTCGGAGTGCACACGGTCCTCACAACTTTTTTCCAAATTTTCAGGGATGAAAGATATTGTGATTTTATTGCGGAATCCAAAGTTACAGCTGATTTGGAGATGTTTTGATCAGTGAAATTGTCGGACAAAGGTTGAATCAAGAGGGTTTCAAAAATTAGGGTTTTGACACTTAACCACTTAATTTTCAAAATTAAAGCACAAATATGAATTGATAATTTGCAATAGAAGGGCAAATATTAAATAAGCATTAACAAATAAACATTTCACAAGTTCAATTTTCAAAAAGAAAATTTAGGGTTTTTATGCAATTAACCTCTAAACTTTTGCAAAAGATCAAACATGGAAATGTAATCAAGGAATCAATTTTCAGATCTAATCATGAATAATCAGAAAGGATGTTCACGTCGGGTTCACCAAAATGTAAAGCGGAAAATCGCAATCGAACCCTAGTTGCTCTCCCCTCTTCCAACTCCAAGGAGAGAGAAGGGAGGTTGCTAGGGTTGATGGTTTTCACTTAGGGGAGACTTTACATTCAAAAGAGGGGTTGAAACCCACAAGATCCAATCCCACACAATGCAAGATTGGATCCTAAATGAGTTTCAAGGGTTAAGACAACAAGCCTACCCTCTTTTGTAAAGAATGTGCATAGAATGATTAAGCTAGGAATGCATAGAAAGTGAGAAAGATTCGCTTATAAACTGAGATAGGGATATAGGATGAAGCTGCGGACCTGGAATTAGCAGTAAAATGTTGATACGGCGCTGTCCTGCAAATTTGAGCAAAAGTTGATGGGACGATGGCACCCGGTGCCACGGTCCTCCGCAAAATCCACGAAACGAAGGGGGATCTGTTCGTCTCTGCACAAGGATTCCAGATCTTCAATTTCAGCCGCGTACCTGCAACCTACACACAGAAAAGCGAAGACGATTGGGGTGTTAGGGATTAGGGGTTTGCCTTTAGGTCAAACCCCGGTTTTGGAATTAACCAAGAAATGAGAAATGCTGTAAATGTAAATGTATGTAATGTAAAACAAGTACTAATACCTTGTTGTAAGGATGTTTGTATCCTTATGTGTGAAGGTATAGATGTTGTTGTTTGTTGTATGTAGTATGTTGTATGTAGCATGTAGTAAGTGATCTCCTCTTCAATGGTTGAATCTTTGTCTTGAATGCAACACTTAGCCTTGAATGGAGACTTGAAATGATCAATTACTTGAAGGAATGCTTGAATGCTTGAATGCTTGAGTATAGTTTCCACACTTTTTCCGTCATGTATTTCATCATACCGAATGAGAGAGAAAAATGTAGTTTATATACTTGTCAATTAGGGTTAATAGACTGATTTTCTCGACCTTAGGCCGACCAGGAAAGTTAATTTTCCAATTTGCAAACAAAAAGACCCGAGACCCCATAGGAGACCGGGCCCAAAATAGGCCCAGGGACCAGGGCGCTGGGCGCCATGGTCCTGGGGGACCAGGGCACTGGGCGCCCTGGTCCTGAAGGACCAGGGTGCTGGGTGCTCTGGTCCCACCTCCCGGGACAGCAGGGTGTAAAGGAGGTTCAGGCCAGAGTGCAAGAAAATGCAGTTTTTAGTGTCAAAAATAGGTTTCGGGGTCTCCATTCAGGTTGCGTGTTGCGTCGCCATCGTGAAGACCGAAATGCAGTCGAAATTGCAAGTGTCGCAATTTTAGGATGCTACACTAAGGCTACAGCTTTCGCTCTCACCTGATTTCTATAGCGGCTCGAAGGATTTACCATGCGAGGTCGTTCCCAAGAGTGATGTGTCTCTTGGCAGGCCTCTCTTAAAAAGATAAAATTTTGAGTGTTACTAACACTTTTCTGTTGCACCTAGGACCACGAAAGCCAAGGGAGAGGATAGTGTGTGTTAGAAGTGGGACCACTTGACCGACTTTGTGCACAAGTGTTCCAAGCACGAAAAACACTTGTTCTTTTTAATCCACCATTGCAATGTGATCTAACTATCTGGAGATGTTGTTCCAACAACCATGATGTTCTTTTTAACTTCAAAGGCAATATGTTTAAGTAACTAGGAAAGTAAACTCCTGGTCAACTTAATAAAAAGTATGTTTGCATGAAGTAAATCGCTTGCAAGAATTGGAACAAGTGGATTGTAAGTTTTAATTGCACCAAAATTTGAAGTGTGGCTTGTAAATTCTTTTGTTTGACGCAAGAAAATGGAATTGTTGATTTTAAGCCCCAAAAGAAAATGAGTCCTAACTTGCAATGAAAGCAAATGTTTGTTTTTGTTCAGTTTTAATGCACCAAAGACAAGTGACCCTAACTAGAAAGCATGGAAAATTTGTTTTAAGTTTTAAAGCACTAAAAGAAAATTTGTGATTTTTAATGGTGAGTTTTCAAACCTGCACAAACAACAAATGGTTAGTAAAATCTATGTCCAAGGGGGGGCTTCCACAAGCCTAAAATTTTCACTTTTTTTGATTACAAGGTGTTTTGTACAACATTCTGTTACAATAGCGCTAGTCTGTGTTTGAACAAAGGCGCTATTTAACACAAATGTGCTAAAAGAATGGGAAAGACGGAGAGGCAAAAGTGCTAAAAAAGGGTTAATAGCGCCAAAACAATGTCAAAAGCACCAAAACAGTTCCAAAAGCGCTAAACTTGAGACAATAGTGCTAAAACCATAAGTATCGATAGCGCTAGAACGAGTTCAATAGCGCCAAAGCACAACCTGTGTGACACTTTCAACATTCAAACATGTTTGTTTGTTAAAAAAAATGATATTTTTGGTGTTTCAGTTCACGTCGGGTTCACCAAATGATGCTTTGCAAAATGGACAAGGTTAGCAAATGACAAACAACACAAGAAACCAGAAAATCATTGGTGTTAGTTAACCAAAAGCTAATCTAAACAAGTATATCAAAAGAGATGCTAAAATCATGCTAATATATCTAACAAATGAAACAAAGATAATGAGGCATCTCCAAATGCCTCTTAGCATGCTCTTAGCTCCTTCTCCCTTGTTCCTCTCCTTTCCAAGTTCCAAAATAGTGTAGCTCTCAGCATCTTTTTGCACTATGGATGCTTATGGAGGATTGAGATTGAAATATTGCTCTAAATGTAAATAAAGAAGCTAATATTAAGCTATTGATACTAAAATAATTTATTTTAACCAAAATGACAATATAGGAGTTTGCTATGCTAAATGCTCTCTAAAATGCCTATAGGTTAAATGCATATAAGTTTTCAGGATCTGGATTATGAAGAAATGGGCTCTATTTATAGGAAAAATGGAGCAATGGATGGTTGAGATTGAGCAATCTCAACAAGGGTCAGGATTGAATGATTTCAAATCCATGTGAGGGCTTTCAACCCAATCCTAGGATGACAAGTGTCAATTTGAGATAGGTTGAGAGGGGAGGGAATAAGCATTAAATGCTTGATATGACCTAGGGAGTTAAAGTCAAGGTTAGTTGAATGAATAAACTCTTTATTCAAAGAATAAAGCTTTTATCCAATGGATAAACTCTTGTGCAAATGCAAGAAGGATAAATATGGTCAAAGCAATAAATGTTTGAGGGGACAAGTTTGGTCATGTAAGAGCCATAAATGGTCATGTAAGAGCCATTAGTGGTTTTTGAAGACTTTGGGGGTTAATTTGTTGAACACACAAAGCATTAAATGCTTTTCAAAGAGTTTTGAAGTCTTTGAGAAGTGACTTCATTTTGCTTAGGAATGTGACAATAATTAGGGGATGGATTAGGCTAATTAGGAAGGGGTTAGAAGAATCTAGAAGGGGATTAGATTTTTGCAAGTGGATTTGGTGGGTGAAGGAAAATAGGATTTTATTTAAAATAAAAATTCATTTATTTCAATAAATGTGTGCAAGTTGCATTTGTAGGAAAATGCAAGTTGGGGGGGATAATGATTTAAATAAATGTTTTATTTAATTTATTTAAAAGAGGAAAAAGGGGATTTAATTAAATAAATAGATTTTATTTATTTAATTGATTGGAATTTGATTTAATGAATTAATTAAAATAAATTGAATAATTTATTTAATTAATAGAAGAATGTTTGGGAATGAATTAATTAAATATTAATTTAATTAATTGATGGCTAATGGATTTTTAATCAAATAAATAGTGAATATTTATTTAATTAAGCTGGACATATTTGTGTGACTACACAAACTTATGCCCATAGATAGTTTTATCAGTTAATTGCAATGTCGGTGAAGATTAATGCATGAAACAGAAAGACAATAACATCCACAACACATAACATAGATATTTGTACATGGAAACCCTATAAAGGGATATAATTAAAGCTTTCATTACTACTTACTTGCAAGTTTTCTATTGTGTGCATCAATTTTTGCACCCTCTCTTGTATCTCATCAGTCTGAGGCTCCACGAATGTCAAAGCAACAATCTCTCTATTAATTTTTCTAATAGAATTTTTTATCAATTCTATAGGGTTTGTGGAATTTGCGATGCCATCATCGCTTAATCTTGTTGAGTCCACATCCCTAGAGAGGTGCTCAGGTACTACAGCTCCCTTTCCCTTTCCCCAAACATTTGTCTGTGACAAGAATATCATTAACAATTACAAAATTACTCTAAAACACTCAAGAAAAGAACATAATAATGCAATAGTTTGCTTCTATCTAATTTGCACAATTACAATAAGGTTTACCTGCTCAGTAGAAGTGTCATGACCTACATCCTTGTTTGTGCTATGTGATGGATCCATGTCACCCTGTGACAAAGAAAAAATATAAAAACATTAGCAAAATGAAACCAATAGACTTAGCAAAAAAACTTCATAATAAAATGGTATATTGGAGTCATTAATTGGAAGTGGGTTAATTTAAATGGTATATAGTACATACCACCCCCATGATAGTAACTTTTTTTGTATCTATACGATTCAAATTGTAATCGATTAGCAACTCTTCCCCTACACTTATTGTTTTTATCACACATACAAATATTTGATTTCCCTCGCGCACCTCAAATATGCAATTGGGTTGTTTATTAGTTGACCAAGGTCACGTACTATTTATAAAATATGCAATATTCCCTATTTCTTTTGGCCTTCCATCAATATATACAACCACTTATTTACTTTGATCATTATCTTTATGTTGTATATAATTTGTTGAGAGTGCATACCTACGCATACTTTTTTTATATCGAACAATTTGCATCCAATTAATGTAATTGTAACAAGGTCTGACAAACTCCATCAATTCAGTAACTTTGTTGTAACAGACCTTTATGTCGTCCATGGAAAATAGGCCCAAACCATGTAACGATGAAGGTGCTATGCGATATATCCTATCATTAACACAAAAATTGATGTTTATTGGAGGAAGTTGCTTGGGTACCCATTGTTTTTGTAGATGTTTGTACCTTGAGGGCACCTCAATGTCGCCTTTGGTCTCATCATCATAAGAACATGATGCCCCTTGAGCAAGAAAAAATTCCATGCGTTTATTGAATTTTCTTCTAATCTTTTGACCTCTAGTTTATCTCCCTATTGTAGACCTACTACATGTCTCACTTTCATTTTTTATTCCTGCATTGCACTCACTTAAGGAAGACACATCTAACAAATACCTATTTGGTGGTACCTGCATCATCATATGATAGAGTTAGTTGGTAATGAGAGATATTTTGCAAATGAGGGCAATGTTGATGAAGAAATCCAACTGGGGCCTCAAGTGTTGATAACTATATTAGATTTGCTGCTAATGTTGAGGTTTGAAAAAATGAGAAAGTTTGTTTTCCAAGTAATTTTAAAAAAATAAACTGTTTCTATAAGGTGTATTGACTTATACCTGTCGATCCATGAGACTGTGCAGGATCCTCGTCAAAGGAGTTTAGGTTCCTGCACATGTAATTCAATTATCTTATGTTAGCTAAAAATTACATAGTACACAACATGAACAACATGAACTTTTTAGACAAAAAGAGTATTAAATAAAAAAATATGTTGTCATCATAATTATTGTAAATTTTTTAATTCCTTACCTTTACTTTATGTAGACTATGCAAGATCCTCAACTAAAGGTTGACGATGTCTATAGTCAATGACCTATTCCCACCAAGGGTGACAACATCACACAAAATATATATATGAAATAAACACCATCAATTGAGCATCATAAGCATTACATTTGTAAGTTGATAAACAATAAATGCATATGTATCATAAGCATCACATATGTATCATCATCATCATCATCATCATCATCATCATCATCATCATCATCATCACCTCCTTCTTCTTCATCATCATCGAGTAATTGTCGATCGTGATCATCATCTTCTACTTTTTCGATATCCTCTTGGATCATGTCTAACAACAAATGACCAACCCGGTTTATGTGAAACCTTTGAGTAAAATACCTACTCACATTGGCCTGGAAGAACATAGGGCTCATCCCCAACAATTTCAAACGACCTTGTATTAACCATTATCATGTTCAATAACAGTTCTATCAGGATCATTTTTATTCAATCGTAGCCTATACCATTTGATGACGAACAAAACTAATTTGAAGGAATGAAAGTCACCCTCAAGTATATCATCCAAAATACCATAGTATTGATTTTGAGACTCTTGAGGATGTATGTTGCTTCTTGATAAAATATTTGTCACCTAAAAGATAGCAGGTATCCCAGAATCACAAGTTTTCTTTGCATCATCCAACTTTTTGAAGCAAAATTTATGACCATTGCAGCACGTAGCATTGTGGTGTTTGTCCTGCAATATGTCAAACATGTAAAAATTATTGTATCATGAGTTGATAAACATATGGGTGATTAATAAATTTATATGTACTTGTTTATCTCTTAAACCATATGCTAAATCAATTTCCCTTTGCATAACATTGGAATCTCCATTACGATGAGCTTCTTTAACCAATGAAGCCACACCTTCCCATGCTAATGTGCGACCAGAATGTTGACAATGTTCAATCCATACCGTCATCCAATCAAGATTGTTTGCAATAAACAAATGTAGTGCATCCCACTCTCGACCAACTGTACAAAAAATAAATAGACGTCTTACAATTGATTTATTTTGAAGATTAAGAATTAATTAACTACAATAACATCTTATAATTACCTCTCACTTTTCTCAATCTACCTTTCCTCGTCAAGTACTCCCCTTCAAATTTGTTAATGGGGTTGGGATCCCAAATGTGATCCACATGGATCTTTGCTGCAAACTTTGGAAGTTATTCAGAAATGTACACCATAGTCTGGTATACCTTATATCCCTCCACCATAGAACCCTCAAGATGTGCTCTTTGTCAAACCAAAGCCTTCAAAAATTTCAAGTACCTCTCAACCATCCACATTGACCTAGTGTGTATAGGTCTACACAATTCAATCTCCTCAACTTGGTGTATGAGATTGTGTTCTTGTGCATTGAAAAAAGCTCAAGGTAGACACTTTTGCATTTCACACATTAGATGAATAATTTTTCTCTTCTTATATTTTATATCTTCTTTATAAATTTCTTTACATGACAACCACCTACAAGATATTCAAGATGAAAAAATATATATTACATAACAAGTAAAACAAATCACAAATATAATATCTATAGAATGAACTGAACAAATATCACTACTTACCTCATGTATTTTCCAAGATCATATATGACTTTCTTGACATTATTGTTGAAGTGGTCTGGGAGAGATAGAGGTAGAACGTACAGCAACAATTATAAAATTATCTTTTCATTTTTTCTAACATAATACAATGAAAAGTATATGCCCATTATACAAATATATAGTAAATACACAAGAACATGAATTGCCTTAATGAAGGTATGCGAATCATGCATTTTCATCCCCGACCCAAATTCACTTTTCTTTGATATGAGATTGTTTATGTTCGTAGAAAATCTAGTGGGAAATCGAATTTTTTGTATGACTTCTTTTATAGCATTGCTTTTCTGGTCCATTAATAACCAAGGAAGGTCACTTATATTAATCTGGTCTCCATGGCTATTTGATTGAATGGCATTTTTCATTGCATGATTGGATTCCTGAATGTCACTGCAAATTTTGACAATTTTTTCTTTGTCATGCCTTCCATCCAATATTTTCCATAATGTCTTTGTTATATTCTTTCCAATATGCATAGTATCAAACAAATGCATAATTTGTAACTTCTTGTGGTAGGGCAACCTACTAAATTGTCGGGGATAACTTTTTAGTCCCTTAGGAAGGTGGTCATTAATGCCTTGATGACCTTCACGATCATCAATCACATCATCAGTAAACAAAATACAATAGAGAATATGTTTTATGACATAAACCATTAGATGGAATGGCATTACCTTGATGATTAATTCTATTATATTCCAACTACCACAAGTGAGGTGTCATTCTTCATGGCTTTGATGTATTCTCCTCTTTCCCATTGAAAAGGTATTTTTCAGTATTTTGATACTTATGATTTTTGTGGAGAAAGTGCCTATACTCATCATACACTTGCTTTCTGAAACTTTTTGAATGATGAGATTTCATCTTTGGACCACAAACTGGACATGCAAATTTTCCCTTTTTTTGATGACCTATAAGATAATGTATAATTAGATTAAATATTTTAATTTTTTAATTATAATTATCCTGTGCAACTTGAACACTATAATATTCTCTTTTAATTATGATTTTCACAATGAAAAATGAAGAGAATCATACCGAAACATCAAAAAATGAACCAAAAACCCCAATTTCATTAAGCAAAACTCTTGGATGGCATGCCAAAGGTCTATATATTCCCATCCAAGTGGGTTATAGCCTCAAACCACCATAAACTAACTTTCCAACCATATTTTTAAGAAGTTGCTACAAGAAATGCAAAAGTTGTCATGGCAAAATGACAACTTTTTTCCAAATGGACCGCAAACTTTCACAATTAGGTCCCAAACATGAATATTTGAATGGTATGGTAGCTTCCAAAGAGGGTAAATCTTTCACACAAATTGAACTGAAATAAATATTACAATAAAATATTTATTCAAATATGCAATTAACAATCTCCATGCACATCAATCCTCTTCACATTTAATGTCTCTCCCTAGTATTTTAATTTTTTAGATAGTTATTGATTTGATCAAACACACGACAATTATATTTATGGTAGAGTTTCAATAGCCTTACGCTTTGATGGATAGCATACCCTACTCTATGGCTCAACCTTGCATCTTTTCTATTCTTGTTTCTTGCATAACATGTCTCTATATTGTGCCACACACCATCTCTGTAGCCTTCCAAAGTAGTGTTATGTTTGTTCTTTGCCCCTTTTACTAAACTCTATAAACTACAATCTTGTATTTATTTTTAATCGATGCTTTCCTACATTGTTTGATCTACCATCTTGTTAGAAATCTCCTCTCTATTATGCTTCGATGGATGTCACATCCTATTATAAACCTCACATTTTGGCACTGGCAGAAAGGATATTAGAAAAGGTTGTGGAATATGGCTTTTACATTTACCAATTTTCATTACATCTTGTGCATATGGATTTTACATGTAGAAGAAATAAATTTGATAAATAGGCCATATGGTGGCTGATAAGTGGAGGATGTGAGTACTAAAGGTGTGGCACTAGTGGCTTTGGTACATGAAGGTGGCTAGAGGTTGTGGAAAGAGAAATGGTGGAAGTTGGATCTATGGTAGAGGTGGGAGTAGATGTTATTTATGCATAAAAAATGTTAAGCTAATACTCATAAAATAGCTAGGAATCCAACTTAAGGCCTTCTATTTGTTAATAAATTTCTCTACCATTGAGCTACTACCCCCTTTCTTACCATTCCATTATTGGCTTGAGTGTAGATTATTTTCAACACCAATTATAAGACAAATTATAGGTTCTTGGAGCTCCTAACCTAACCTAGCTTTGATAAAATTTTGAGCTACTACTCATGGACTAACTTTAGGTTACCAAGCTATGACCTTCTATTTGTTGTTAGAATGCGATCTATGACTAAGTATTAGAGGATCTTACTAGCTTGGGTATCATGCTTTTATGTGTCTCTGACATGACTCCTAGTAACTATATAAGGATCTTACTAGTCCTATATCTATGCCTTGTATTTTTGATATGGTTCCTACTGAGAATATATGAATATTACTAGTGCTAAATGTCATAACTTTGTGTTTTGCATGCTCCATGCGTGTTACCAATGTTACTCATATTACTCACTTTGTACTTTCCTTTTATCTCAATATTGTAGATTGACAATACCATAAGTATTGGGAGCTACCACCTTTCCAAACTTGTAGTCATCTTGACTCTTCAATATCTTGGTGAAAGAATATTTGGTTTCTCCATATTTTCCCAATAGTACATGAGCATAATTTCTTACTCTTGCTAAGAGGGGGCTAAATATTGCATCATAAGTTGTATCTCTTTATAAATATACACTAGGTTTGGACTCACTTTAGTGATTGTGCCTTATTTATGCCTAATTGTACTTAGGTTTGAGAATGTTTCCATAAATTTGGTCCATTCCCTTATTCATGATGTTCCTGATGGCTCAATTTTCTAGGAATAGGATCTTGGGAACCCTTATTCATGGAAACTGGACCTAAAATTTGAAAGATATATGGTGGATTCGCAAATAGTAGGAATTTCCTCTCCAAATTTGGACTTTTCAAAAAGTTCAATTTGAAAAGGTGAAAGTTGCATATAGATACAAGTCTATTTCTCATTTCAAACCCCTATCAACTCCAACCCACATCTACCATTTTTTCAATCACGCAATTCAAATCAATTGAGCATAGATCTATAATCAAGGAAGAAGGCATTCAAAGATACAACTTTGTTACATCAGTTATGATCAACTATATTATTTTTTTGCATGATTAAAGCATACACTAACATATTCTAGAAACATTAAGACTTGTGTGGAACTTCATGCCAAGCATTTCAAAATTGAGGTATATTTGTCAATTTTTTATTTACATTTATGTTTAGCCTCTTTCCTACTAAGGTCATGCACTATTTTTACTCATAATAGGTCCTTTCTTGCTAGTCCACACTATCAATCTATCAAATGATGTAAATAATCTATCAAATGGGACAAATACTAGTTTGGCAGAAGGGGGAGTCCTTCAAGGTAAGACACAATAGGGAACAAAGAAGCTAGACCCAAATGATAACGTGACAAGGTCCAAAGAAGGAAACATTAGGAAACAAAAACAAAAGAACAAGTTAATACAAAAGTGACTCCCAAAGTGTGGATCATGCCTCAAAAGACACAAATAAAGTTGCATCTCACACTTTTGTGTAGACAATCCCCAAGGCTCACACTAGAGATTAAAAAGTTTGGAACATATTAACACAAATGGTAATGTTATGAAGCTTCCTCTACTAGCTACCTCCCTAGAAATGGTTCAAGATGACTCTCACGCACATTTGTAAATGTGCAAGGAAACATAATAGACAAAAAAAATAGTAGAAAAGGAAGATGGTTTTCTAGCTAAAGACCTTAACATAAAACATGAAAACTTTAAGTCCCCTAATGAAGAAAAAGGTACTGTTGAAATCCTGCTTGAATTTAACAACCCTCCTAAATCTCCCCATACCTTTAGCTAAGAGATCAACTGGACAATGGTCAGAAGTAAAAATAGAAAGAAGATCAAAGGAAATAAAGTTAACATAAGAAGAAATTTGAGGAAATAAAGACCTAATCATATTGTAGATACTCAACAAAGGGAAGTGGAAAAGGATATAGCAATGGGGAAACAAGGAACCCTAGATAATTTCTTAGGTGACAAGAGAACTATAAAATGAAGATCCTATCATAGAACAACAAAGGGATAAATAGCACTAATAAACAACATACACTGAGGTGTACTATTATTGACAGTAAAATATACTATTGTTGTAGGAATGCGAGATGATTGAATATGTTTTTGCTAAAGTTCCTAATAAAATTTGGCCTAATGCAAGTTACTATGTTAGGTAAGAAAATGGAGCCTTGAGAAGGAAAGTAACTATCTAGAACTACCTCATTGTTAGAGGGGGTGTGGTTGATAACTACAAAAATAGTTTGACAATGGCCTCTCCTACTCTATCTTCTAATGAGAACTGGAAACCCATCAATGCTACCCGTGAAAGGTTGATCCTTTAGCCAATTAGATCATTCTTCATTGTGCATATGTCCTAGTGCCATGGTAGGGGGGGGGGGGTGGGAGAGAGAGAAAAGAGAAAGAGAGGTCAATTGTCCTCCGGGACGTATAGAATTCATCGTGAAGAAAGGGGAAGACTGAAGATTGACAAATAAGGCATGGGGGAAACATTAAAAGACTTCCGATGATATTGACCTAGGAACAAAAAAGCATGGGTAGTTGTGAAATGCAGTAGATATCTCAAGCCATTCTAACTCCTCAGCAATGGGTGGGATGCACTCGACCACCTATACGGGAGAGAAAATTTAAGTTACTTGACCCAAGCAATTCCTCATATATGAAAATCCGAGGAATGACATGCTACTACCATCAACAGGTAGGGGTCACACAGTGTAGTCAATCAAAATTCATCAATGGCATCAGTTCATTAAAAGGCAATTTCATCAGCCTGTTATTTTATTCATGAGTGGAGGTATTGAAACTCAACCATAAGTTCAAAGAAATTTTTAGAAGGCATGCCATTACAAGTGGGTTGAAAAAGAAGGTGAAGATTCTACCTCAAATGGTGAGTGTGTGAAAGTATCTCGATGGTAAGTGTCATTTGATCTTGCCAGGGGTTGCTAGAGGGTGACGCAGAAGCCTGCGTGGGATTGATTGCACAAACGACTTGCCCTCTGTTTTTTTTTTTTAAGTAATGCTCATTGTCGTCAAAATTTTGACGAACACGTGCACTTTTTAAAAAAAACAAATTTCATTGCTAATGCCTTCTCTCTCAAAACCAAATGTGAAATTATCATTGGAATTCCAATGAATTCAGGCATGTTTTAAAAAAAAATCAAATTCGGTCACAATATACCTTCTCCATCAGAAACCTTCGTCGAAATTCTAGACCAAATGTATTAGTGCAACATCAAAGAGATCACTATTGAAGACCTTGATACAATCATAAACTAATACATCCAATGACAACTATGACAATGTCTCCTTCATGACTCTTACAATAGTAGACCTTGACCCAAAAAATGATCCCCCACCTCTCATACATCATGAGCTTATAGACTGGGAACAACTTGAACACATTGATATACCAACCTTTCAAAATGATGACGCCATTGTCTAATACTTATGCTCAGTCAATCCAGAACATGCTCCACTAGTGAAACCCATGATGATGTCTACAATCAGGGGAGTGCCAAGTCTCTTAGTTGCAAAATGAACAAAAGACAAAATTGATCTAATGGTGAAAACCATTTCATGACAGTGACAGATCACAAAATAGTAAAAAGAAAGGGTGTATCCAATAGTGAAAACCTCTTTGAGGCATTGATGGATTAGAGTCTTGACATTCTTCTTGAATATTATCAGGAGCGATCACCTATATTGATTGAGCCCACTCAATCAATAAATATTGGTACAACAATGATAGCAAAAATCATTCACCTCGATGAATCACTCATAGGTCAAGAAAAGAAAAGTCTCATAAGGTTTTCTGAGGAAAAGAAAATTAAACTTGCTTGGTCTTATGCATATATGCTAGGAGTTGATTTGGACCTCATTATGCATCACTTATGAATCACTCTAGGAGATGGGCCCATTAAAAAAAAACTCAAAAAGATGAATCCACTTGTGGTATTGCTAGTCAAAGTTGAACTAAAGAAATTACTAGATGTCAATTTTATCTAAACTATAGACTATAGAAAATGGATTTCCAACATTGTAGCATTCTCCAAGTCATACAAAAGCATCCAAATCTGCATTGACTTTAGGGATCTCAACAAGGCTTGTCTGAAAGATGAATTTTCTCTACCAAGCATCGATACAATTATGGATCTCACGGCAGAGCATGCGATGCTATCACTCATGGATGGTTTGTTAGGTTACAACCAAATAAAGATAGCTCTAGATAATTAGGATAAAACAACATTCACATGTCCATGGGGTACATATTTCTAGAATGTCATGCCTTTTGGTTGGAAAAATGCTAGTGCGACCTATCAAAGAGAAATGACAACAATTTTCCATGACATGATGCATACTTTTATAGATGATTATGTAGATGACTTGCTAGCCAAATCATTCACAAGAGAGGGACACCTGGACATTATTCTTAAAATCTTTCAGAGACTAGAGTAGTTCAATGTCAAATTAAACCCTAAAAAGTGTGTTTTCTAGGTCACATCCAGAAAAATCTTGGGATACATTGTATCAAAAAGGGCATCAAGGTGGACCCCGCAAAGGTTCAAGAAATCATGAAAATGCCACCTCTAAGGAACATTAGTCAATAGCAATCTCTTCAATTAAGGATACAAGCTATCAAAAGGTTCATTGCTCAACTACAAGAAAAATGTCTCCCATTCAACCATCCACTTCACAAAAATGTACCTTTCAAATGGGAGGACAAGTGTGTAGAATCATTTCATTAGCTCAAGAAATATCTCATGAATCCACCTATTTTGGTGCCACCAATAGTGGGAAAGATACTCATTCTCTACATATCGATGATGAAAGTGTCACTATGGAATTACTAGCATATGAAGACTCAACAGGAAAGGAAAGAGCTATTTATTACATCAGAAAGATGCTGAATGGCTACAAATGCAATTATACCTTCATCAAAAAAGCTTTTTTAGCTGTTGCATTTGCTTCCCAAAAGTTGTGACACTATATGTTAGCTCATACTATCAAGCTAGTGGTGAAGATCAACCCATTAAAATACTTAGCAAAGCTACTCTCAAAGGGAGGTTAGAAAAATGGGTCATGATCCTAAGCGCATTTGACATTCAGTACATATACTAGAGGGGTATCAAAGGACAAGCAATAGAAGATCAATTGGTAGAAGCACCACTACCAAACAACCACCCACTACATGTGGAATTTCCAGATACAGATGTGCTCACTGTTACACCAAAGCGGTGGATCTTATGCTTTGATGAATCCTATACACAACATGGATCAGGTTTTGGCATCTTGTTCATCACTCCAGAAGGACACACAATTCCAAGATCCTACAGGTTGATGTTCCCGTGCACCAATAATATCACTGAGTAAGAAGCTCTAGGGGTAGGTATCAAAGTAGCCATGGAGTGGAAAATCATAAAATTGAAAGTCTATGGGGACTCTCAATTAGTTATCAATCAGGTCAATGATGACTATAAGATGAAGGCCAATAAGCTGATGCCCTACAAAAGCATGGTGGATGATTTTAAGAAATACTTTGTACACATCACATTTGAGTAGATTCCAAGGCTAGACAACAAAGTTGCTGATGCAATGGCAACCATTGCCTCGCTCCTACAAATTCTAGATAGACAAAATCATTATGAATTCCTGGTGGAGCAATTGTTTCCCCCCACCTATGATAGCTCAAAATCCAAAGTCATATGTACCCTAGACAGTTCTGATTGCCGCCTATATGAGAAGATCTATGCCTACCTCAAAGACAATACCCTTCCACTAGACCTATCTCATAACTAGAAATGAAGCTTTATAAGACAAGCCACCCACTATACCTTAATCGTTGATATGGTATATCAACAAGGTCATGATGGTACTCTTCTTCGATGCCTTGATCATAACGAATTTGACTTCACCTTACATGAGCTCCACAAGGGTATCTATGGGACACATTCGAGTGGTCCTACGCTTTCTAAAAAACTTCTAAGGGAGAGATATTATTGGTTGAGAATGGAGAAAGAGTCCTACTAGTTTGCTAGGAAATGCACTAAGTGCCAGATCCATGACAATCTCATACATGCACCAGCACAGGAGTTACAACCATTCACCACATCATTGACTTTTTTGCCCATAGGGACTTGACCTCATAGGAAATTTTCATCCTTCCTCATAACATGGTCACAAGTTTATCATCAAAGCCACTGAGTACTTCACAAAGTGGATTGAGGCAGTCCCATTTACCACAGTTACTGGCAAGCAGATATCTTCCTTTATTTTGAACTACTTCATCTATCGGTATGGCATTCGAAGTTCTATTATCATGGATAATGGACTATTAGACACAATGCACCACTAAGAGGTGAGTGAATCAGTGGTTCTCAAAATTTTCCCTTAAACCAACCTATATGTGCATACCGGTTATGAGATCTAACTCTGAGAAAACTTATCAGTTGGTGGGAAGACCAACTCAAATACAAACAAAGGGAGAACACATAATAGTAGGATGTATGAGGAAAACCCAAGATGGGAAAAACCCCAGTGAGCATTGTTGTTGGAGTCTACTACTCCAATCCAGCCTCACAATCAAATCTCTATTACAATGTTTAGGGCACCAACCCAAGGAGATACAACCCTTGGCTTGTTTATGGGCTACAACCCAAAGGAGCTACAACCCCTGATTTAGACCACCAACCCAAGGAGAACCAACCCCTAACAAATTTATGGGCTACAACCCCTACATCAAGCTACAACTCAGTGAATAGAAAGATAACTTCAAATACAAAAGTAGTTGTCTTGTTACAAGTGAATCGTGAAACCATTTCATATACCTTATTCTATCTGTGAGATACCTTCTCTTCTACATCGACTCACTCCTCTGCTACTTAACTATCAGTAGACTATCGGTAAGCTTCTCCTCTTCTTCTTCTTTGTTGGATCTCCTCCTCACTACTCTGCTCTTTACCGATACTACACTCTATTGGTTCTATGTCTACCTTCTCTGTAGCTTCCTTCACTTCTGCTATGCCAATATGGACACTCCCAGTTCTGCTCTGCTACCAGTTGAACACTTCAACATGGTTCACCCTCACTCTCAGTCTTCTTCTTAGATATGTGTTGGGCACTTGATTTATTTGCTTTCATATGCAGAAGTAACTCTCAATCACTTCGTAACAACACTTCCTTCTTATATTCAGCAGCAACATTTAATAATGTCTTTGTCCTGCATATTTATAGTCTAGTTTTCCTGCCAAAAGCCTATTCAAATTCTAGGTAGTTAGGGTTTCCTCATCATTCTTGAGGGAAACCAACTCCAATCAAATCTTACCCAATCTGATCTCCCAGACAACCAACTATAAATCTCCACCAAAAACATGCCTTCCAATACATGTTTTCCAAATATGGAAAACATGGTCATGTATCTCGACCCGCCTCTATCAAAATGCCATTAATGCATTTGCTATTTCCATCTCGAGGTTTTCTCACAATCAGATCTTCTTGCTTTGATCTAGGTGCCAACAACTCCCTGATTTTTCTCTATTATTCATTCTTCCTTGAGCCACACTCCTCTTATCCGGTCCACAAATCACAAGTTCTATATTAAATGCACACCTATAGAAATACCTATCTCTACATGACACTCCATCTGACCTTTGCAAGCTTGCCACTTCATCTCCATGTGGCTTCCATGTCGGCATCCTCTTCTGCTTGAACAACTATGCCAGTATGGATTAAATCACTAACCAATCACTCAACTGGTTCTTCTCTACTGTCGATTTAATAACTCTATCGGTATCTCACATTCTACGGGTTGGCTCCTCATGTTTGCACTTTTGCTGAATTGAGAGTGGAAACACCTAAACCGGTCTTCAAACATGTCTATCCAAAGCATGCTCACCTCAACCAAATGAGAGTCACAACTCTTAGCCTCTTCACTTCCTTATTATTTCTCAAGCTTACCGATTCTCAAGCTTACCGGTAACCATCCTGATGACAACATGTCATCAACCTTCAGTTGTTTCCATCTAAGGCATCTGCATGTCGATTTCATTCTCTATATTCAACTTCCCCACTCTACCTTCATCATTAGACTGAATATCAACTCATCTAATTTGTCAAGATGACAAGCTCATCATTCCTTCACTTGTCTGGGAAACTCAACATTGCATCTCAATCGGTCCAGTGCATATCTCTGATTTTATGCACTCGAGGCATTCCTTCAATTCACTGATAGATCTAATGTGAACCTTCAACCACTTGCCTTCACCTCTTCTTCCTTATCTCACTGAACTATGATGCACACTATGCATGATAGGAGATAAGTTCCACTTACCGGTGAGAGTGAGTCTTTGTAATCTACATCCTGCAGTGCACCCATGTGGCTTCTCATGATGATTGCATCTTCATTTGGTGGGAGTCCTATAGTTCTACAACCTCACAACATACTAATGACTTTTTCATCCTTCTCCTCCAGTGTTGGTGTGATTTTGATAGCATTTCACCTCTTTATCATGAATAATAGCTCAAGTACCTTGCCCATCCTGCTTGTGCACTATTCAATGTCTTACTTGTTGTTAACCACTCACTTGGTTGATCTGACTCCTCTATTGTCAACACATCACATACCAGTTGACACACTTTCCTTACCAGTGATACACTATACCGGTAACCTGCTCATTTAAGTGTCCTGCAACACACAAAGATATCAAGGATATCTCATCCTGCCTTGTACTCCACCTTGAAAGTGTTTCACATACATCTCTTCTACTAGTAGTCATCCCATACCGGTTGACATCTATAACAACCCAATACCAAAAATCTCCCCCTTTGGCATTGATATCAACTCATGTAGTATTTGACATACTACATAATCCTTTTCCCCCTTTCTCTAATCCATGGATTCTTAACACATGTAGTATGTTGTATACTACAACATCCTTCTCCCCCTTTGACAACAATGGAAAAGGGCACTATCAGGGTATCATTCCTCATATTTATGGGGCATTGATAGAATCTTTCTCCCCCTTTTTCTTTACCAGATGTATCTCCTCCTTTGATACCAATTTGTGTTGGGGGGGAAAAGCGAGACTAGGTTAACATGCCCTAATCCTACCTTTTGACACACATTACGGAATACGAAAGAGCCTAGAGATATCGCACAATTGGCTACTTCTTTTTGTGAAAGAGAGAGCCATGGGATATCTATTAGGATTTCTATTCCCTTGTTGAAATTGTAAGATCAAGTAATGCAAGTTCAAACCCTAATCCCAAAGTGCAAGTATGAACTAATAACAAGATTGCAGAATTGAGATTAAACAATGAACAGCTATAAATACAAGGATGAAATAAGAATGCAGATATGTACCCAGAGTCAAAATTGGACTGAAAATGTTCGGGATGGGAGCGCGGGCGCCACTGTCCTGAAAACTACACCAGAAACTCTCGTTCTGCACTCTGAAACACTGTCGGAAAGCTGTCTGAAAGCTGTCTGTCCGGAGGACCAGGGCGCCCAGCACCTCTGTCCCAGGGATCAGGGCACCCAGCACCCCTATCCTGGTAGGACCAGGGTGCCCAGCGCCCCTGTCCCAGTCTTCTGCTCTACAATTTGATACAGAGTGCTGTCTCGGCCTGTTCTTTCCGGATCTGTCTCCTGCGACGTTGTCTGAGTCCAAAACCTGCACTTATATCTGAAAAAGGGTGTATGGGCAGCTATATAGGGTTTTGCCTTAGTCAAACCCCCACTTCGATGATTTCCACCTCCACGAATAGCCAAGTTGTTTTGTAAAATGTATTGTGTGTGCAGACCTAGTGTGTGTGCAAGGTCCTAAAATGCAAGAAAGCAAACTAGAGCAACCTAGAAAGTAAACCCTAATTGCTTGTAAATAACAATGTAAATGCTCTAAATCAAGATGCAATGTGATCTAAAGCATGAATAAATGATGTATTGAAGCTTATGTAAAGACATGAAAACAACATGAAATCATACCTAACCCTCAAGGGAGGAGTACAAGCCAATCTTCAGTCGGTAATCTCCTATTGTTCTTCAATGTCTTCCAAGCCCTAAGTGGATGAATGAATTTGATAGATGCTTGATAGAAGGATGTTGAATATTGTTGAAGTCTTCAAAGATCTTCTCTTTTGCTGCATATGAAGTTCCTGAAAACAAAAATCGGATCCCTTCAAATGAAGAAAGAGAGCTCTTATGAGGGAAACCCTAGATCGTAATTTCATCTTTTGGCCGACCTAGAGATTGAATATCTCGCCAATTTCTTGGGGTTAAGCTTTATTTTATGATTGGATCGTGCTCCTAAAATTTTGGGAAAAATGTCCGGGACCATGTGCACTCCGGGCGCCACGGTCCCGACAACTTTTCACCAAATTTTCAGGGCCGTCGGATATGGTGATTTTAGAGAGAATCCCGAAGTTACAGGTGATTTCAAGATGTTTTGACCCCAAAACCAAGCCCCCAAGTTCGAAATAGGACTTAATTAGGGTTTCTGATTGAGTGATGTATTGGAGGAATAAAATGCGAAGGGTGCGCTTTAGCGAAAGGGCCCAACTTTATGATGCAAAGGACGACGAAATAGGACCTTAGACCTAATTAATTTGATTAATTAAGTGCTAAAAGAGAAATGCAATGCAAAATGCAAAATGCACTAAGGCGGGTGATAAACTAGGTGTGAAATTGTACCACCCTAGCAAGTGCGTACAATTTACGACGCTACATTTAGCCCCCACTTTAGCGGTCATATGAGTACTACGTGCATATGCAAGCTAAAGTACAGAAAAGTAAACATTATTTGAAAAAGGATATATCCATAAGTTGTCGAACGAAGCCCCCAGCGGTATCTGCAGTACACATTTAGGAACCGCACCCTACAAAACACACATTAGATCACAAAATCACCTAATGCTTACTAGGGAAAGTGATGAAATCTGTGAGTACCTATATGCCCCCCCCCTGTTTCGACTTGCTTATTAGGGAGGTGAAACAGGGTAGCATGTTTACTTATGACAAATTGTGTAAGAGAGTATTGATGAGGGGTGTTCACTAAATAGGCTTCATCATAGCACTTTTTGGAACATCCCAAGAGTAAGAGAAGGAAAATACGATTCCAACGCAACAAACGGCTTGAAAATCACATCTCTCAAACCCAAGTTATGATAAAATGAATGATAGAGGAAAATTAGGGTTTCAAAAGTGAAGATAAACAAATGAGAGTATATACTTTGAAAGTGACACTTACATTTGTCACTTTGTTGATTTCAAAATACTATTCAGTGCAGCGGAGCCCACATAGCCATCATCATGCCTTCACGACAACCGGAGCATCCCACAAGGATTGAGATCCTGCGCTAGGCCGTGATCGACGATGAGCCATTGGACGAGGTGAGTTGACTGAACGTTTGACTTTTGATTTTTTCGCATTTTGACTTTTTTGTGATCGTATGCGGGCCTTGAAGGCTGACCAGGGCCCACCCAGGGCGCCATGGTCCCTGTGGGGCGCCCTGGTCCCCTCAGGGCACCATGGTCCCTTCAGGGCGCCATGGTCCCTGACAGGGCGCCATGGTCCCCTCAAGGCGCCATGGTCCCCTCAGGGCGCCATGGTCCCTGACAGGGCACCATGGTCCCTAATCAGGGCTTGGCGAGGGGTTTCAGGCTGGCATACAATGTTCGACAGTTTGCATTAGCGATTTTAATGATCGAGTACTGATTACGGTTATGTTTTTGTGTTGCAGGGTCTCCCATACATGAGAGAGCATACAGTGGGACACATTCTTCACAGTTTGCGAGATCAGATTCCACGACTGACTCAGGCAGAGAGAGACACACTATCGATTGTGGGATTGTGGTATGTGTCCTCATGCCAGCCATTCGGTTCCATCCTGCGATGCTGATGGCATTGATGGAGCGATGGGATCCTGACACATGCACTTTTCACCTTCCAGTAGGAGAGCTGATGGTTACACTCGAGGATGTGTACCGTATACTTCGTCTTCCTATCAGAGGAGCGATTGTTACATACGTGACCGATCGGTCAGCGGAGGATCATCAGAGAGAGCAAGTGTATTGCATAGGGAGAGTCATGCCGAGCGAGATGAGAGGTCGCATCATGGTCAGCTGGCTCTTACATCCTACAGGGGAGGTACCCCTTCTGAGACGCCTTATGATAGCCATCATAGCACTAGCCATCTACCCTAATGGGCGAGGGACACACATGCATGGGGGTCTCACATGGTGTATCAAAGCGATGGAGAGACACAGGAGAGTGTATGCTTGGGGTCGGAGTATGCTTGCACATCTCTATCATGACCTTGAGGAGTATGTATTCAGACAGGGTTGCAGTTTGATGACATGCACACTTCTGCAGGTGTGGATTTTAGAGCACTTCACATGCACCAGGCCCATCGGCTTTCCACTGAGTACAGCGAGCGAGTGACCTAGGGTGTTTTCTTATCCACTTACCAGCGAGTGGAGACTTGGAGATTTGTTATATTGGAGAGTGATTTTTGACAGACTGACAACCGAGGTGACAATGTGGAGACATTACCTACAAATGCACAGATGGGATGGTATGGAGAGATAGTTAGCATGCCTACAGAGGAACCGCCTACTGCAGGGATGATATTCACACATCATAGTCCCATTCTACTTTGACCGAGTATGGAGGCAGTTTGGGCTAGAGCAGTGTGTTCCAGCCGATGTGCCCATCTATACTCGACACTCACGGGTCCTTCCCAGACCTAGAGTAGTAGCGAGACCGATGGTAGATGACATTGAGACGACAGATTTAGAGGGATCTGATCAGGATGTGGTCACTGATTATTCTGCAGAGCCTGGAGCGCAGCGGAGGTACGTCTCATGGTTTATGAGATCATATCCAGGTCCTATCTTTCCACCAGATCATCCGACAGGCTATCCAGGTCCATGGAGACATGGAGACCAAGACGAGGACCAGGGATCCAGGTCAGAGGAGCCAGAGGAGGGAGAGGGTCATGAGGAGGTGGGAGATCCTGATCCACCTACAGGTGATCAGCCCAGTGCCGAGGAGGAGGAGGAGGAGGATACAGATAGAGAGGAGGACGAGGAGGATGCAGGTGATGATGCAGATGAGGACAAGGATGAGGATGACGAGGAGGACGACGAGGAGGAGGATAGAGATGATGAGGAGGAGTCAGATGCAACTCCCCACCATTCAGGAGACGATACCATAGCTCTGGATCCACCTCTTATTCCCCAACAGGGGGAACATGAGGCGATACGGAGACCTGTTCCTAGTACCGTCCAGCCTACACCCATCGTGCACAGATTATTCGAGCGAGGGGAGCCTAGTAGATCCCAGGCACAGATGCTACCATATCATGATCCCTACTGGCATGAGGGAGATCCAGGTATAGTAGGTTTATATTGATTGATTGATGTTTTGACGATATAGAATGGTACTAACAAAAATCTATTCGACTACCATAGCTAATGTGCAAGAATGGCGTTCCCTGATTCAGCAGGCAATGACAGACATTTCCATGATAGCACAGATCCCCAGTTCCTCACAGATTGCCTATAGGCCTCAGGGGAATGCGGGTCGGCATGAGGACTTATTTTCCCCATTCCGAGTACAGGTAGACATATGGAGGGAGAGAGAGAGAGTCCTATCAGAGGACCTTCGACAGGCACGGCGAGATCTAGCAGCAGCTCAGGCCGAGGCTACCACCTATCGCACGATCCTTATGGATAGGGATCGTAGGAGTTCCTCTCGGAGTCACTCACAGTCTGTATCGCGCTACACACCCATGGGTCCACCTTCACGGCTAGATCAGGAGGGAGCGTCCAGTCGACACTCTCCAGCCACTAGCCCTAGGGATAGGAGATGATTTTATGATGTAGGAGAGGTCACATTTTGGATATACAATGACCTACATTTGTATACGATCCACACATATATATATTTATATATACATGCTTCTCTTTTGTCTCGAATGTGTTATCTTTAATGCTTAAAACAATGTATATTTTGTTTTGATTAAATCTAATACATTCGGTAAATGTACATGTATGTTCAGAATTTAATTTGCATGTGATTGATTTCTCAATGCTCCATGATTAAATTGATACATGTGTGACTTAATTAAACATTTAATCAAGTGCTACAGTGATGATAAGGAAGAAATATGCATTAAGTCTAAGAATCATATAACTAATGTGATTTAATTTTGAACTTAAACACAACATGATACGATTCTACTTAACACATAACGACACTGTATAATATGCTAGCATAATGGAATGTAAATCTTTCACAATTTACATAAATGAATTCAAGACAAACCATAAAGTAAGAAGACACGCTTGTCAGGAATGAAGCAATATAGATTAAACAACATAATATTTAATTCTATTTCGCTTTAATTAAGAGACACTAACATATTATCCAATGTTGAAGAATTGAAAAGAAGATAGACAAGGAATGAAGAATTAAACATAATATCTACGCAAGTGCATAGCATTAATAGGTTCTTTAAGAGGCGTACCATCTACATCCGCTATTTTGTAAGCACCTGATCCATAATCCTCAATAACGATATATGGTCCAAGCCAATTAGGACTAAATTTTCCCTTTTTTGCAGGTAAGGCATTCACATTGCGCTGATTCTCATAAAGGACTAAGTCACCTACTGAGAAGGAATGTTGAATGACCTTATCATTATAACTTCATTGTAGGGTTTTGTGATATGCTTGAATATGCTCAAGAGTGTTTATACGCTGTTCATCAAGCATCTCAAGCTGTTGAAGTCGTTGTTCTCTATAAGAGTCATCATCTACTATACCTTTGAGAGAAACCCTAAGTGATGGAATCTCTAATTCTAAGGGCATAATAGCGTCAGCACCATAAACAAGATTATAAGGAGTGGTTCCCGTAGCAATTCGTACACTCATTCGGTAGGCCCAAAGAGCATAGATTAGCTGGTTATTCCAATCCTTACCATGCTTATTTATAGTTTTGCGAAGAATTTGTTCAATTATCTTATTAGATGATTCAGCTTGACCATTTGACTGAGGATAGTATGGTGTAGAAAATCGATGTTTGATATGGTACTTCTCGAGGAATTTCTTCACGTCCTTGTTCTTAAATGATGTCCCATTATCTGAGATTATAGTGGAAGGTATCCCGAATCGAGAAATGATGTTTTCTAGAAGAAATTGACAAATCACTTCAGCAGTAGTAGAGCGAAGGGGAATAGCTTCTACCCACTTCGTAAAGTAATCTGTTGCGGTTATAATGAAGGTGTGTCCTTGAGATGAAGGAGGAGAGATTTTTCCAAAAAGATCCAAACCCCATGCGGAGAAAGGCCAAGAAGCTACTTGAGAATGGAGTTCTTGGGCAGGAGCATGAATTAGATTATTGTGTTGTTAACATTGATGACATTTCTTAACAAATGAAAAGGAATCCTTCTGCATAGTTTGCCAATAGTATCCCATACGAAGTAATCTATGAACCAAGGATTTGCCCCCAAAATGCCCCCCACAGGCACCTGAATGTGCCTCTTCAAGAGCAACGGGGATTTCCGATTTGTTAAGACAGCGAAGGAGAAGACCATCATAACCCCTTCGGTAAAGGACATTAGAAAGAATGATATATCTAGCAGACAACTTGCGGATTCTAGCCCTAGTGTTTCTATTAGCGGAATCAGGAAAGGTACCATCGGTCAAATATCTTACGATATGTGAGTACCATTCGTCTGAATCTACCAAGTCACAACATGTTACCAAGCTAGAATCATCTACAATAGCTAGAGAAATAAGGTTATGAATAACAAATTTAAGATCAACCATAGGGTCCTCTAAAGATACTAGAGAAGCCACACATGCCATTGCGTCTGCATGTCGATTATCTTTTCAAGGAACAGGTTCCATGGTATAAGAATCAAATTTTTGTAATAAAGAGATGGCAAGGTCTTTATATTGTAATAATTTGTCTTGTTTTGCTTGATACATTCCTGTTACTTGTCTTATAATCAATTGCGAATCTCCATAGATATGTATGTGTTTTATGTTCAGAGCCAAGGCTACTTTTATTCCTGCTATAAGAGCCTCATACTCAGCAATGTTATTGGTACACAGGAAATTTAGACGATAGGATAAGGGAATAGGTTTCTTTGTAGGAGAAATCAGAACAACACCTGCCCCCGATCCCGTACAACACTTAGAGCCATCAAAGTATAACTCCCAAGTTTCATCTTTCTCTATAGAAAGAATAAAGTCATCGGGAAATGACTCAGGGTTAGGAAAGGAGAAAGGTGAAGGGGCCTCAACTAAGTGATCGGTCAACGCTTGTCCTTTAAGTGCTCTTTGTGAAAAAAATTTAAGGTCAAATTCAGTTAACATCATAACCCACTTAGCTAGGTGTCCTGATAAATCAGTTTTAGAGAAAATATGCTTCAAAGGATCAAACTTTACCATGACATGGAATTCTGAATTTAAAAGATAATGTCTCAATTTCTGAGTCGCAAACACCAAGGCCAAGCATTGTCTTTCTATCGCAGAATATCGGGTCTCATAATCGAGTAAGGTATGACTTATGTAATAAACCGGACATTCCTTACCATCTTTATCATGTTGTGCCAACAATGTTGTGAGAGCATGAGAGGAAGCAGCTGTATACAGAAGGAAAGGTTTAGAAGGTTCGGCCGGTTGAAGAATAGGAGGACTAGCCAAATACACTTTTAAATCTTCAAATGCTTGCTGACAATCCTCATTCCATTGAAAAGTGATATCCTTTTTAAGAAGTTGAGTAAAAGGAAAAGTACGATCCGCAAGCTGAGACACGAACCTACGAATAGCTTGAATCTTTCCTTGTAAGCTTTTAAGTTGAGACACATTTCTAGGAGGTGGCATGTTGACAATAGCATCTATTTTCTTAGTGTCCACCTCAATCCCACGATGCAAAACTATGAATCCTAATAGTTTTCCACTATCCACACCAAAAACACATTTTCGGGGATTCAAGCGCATGTGATATTTATGAATTCTTTCAAAGATTTGACGAAGGATTTTAACATGATCCATGCGAAGAAAGGATTTGGCTAAAATATCATCAACATAATCCTCTAAAATCTTATGCATATAATCATGAAAGATAAGGGTCATCGCTCATTGATAAGTTGCACCGGCGTTTTTAAGTCCAAAAGGCATCATTATCCAACAAAACGTACCCCAAGGAGTGGTGAAAGTGGTTTTGAATTGATCTTGAGGGTTAATAAAAATTTGATTGTAGCCTGAAAAACCATCCATGAAGGATAACAAGGCATGTCCTGCCGTAGAATCAACTATCATGTCAATGTTTGGAAGAGGGAAATCATCTTTTAAAGAAGCCTTATTTAGATCCTGAAAGTCGGTACACATTCTTATTTTGTTGTCTGGTTTAGCCACAGCGACAATATTTGAAATCCATGGGGAATAGTCAATAGGGCAGATAAATCCAACCTCCAATAATTTTTCAATCTCAGCCTTAACAAGCAGAGCCACCTTAGGATTCATTTTTTGAATCTTTTGCTTCATGGGCTTAGCATCAGGAACTAAGACAATATTATGAGTAACAATCTTAGGATCTATACCAGGCATGTCAGAGTATGTCCAAGCAAAGATCTCGGGGAATTCGTGCAATAAATCTTCATATTGTTTTTGTTCCTCTTCATCCAAACATTTCCCAATTTTAATAACTTTCTCTTTATTGCAAGGGTCCATCTTAACATCAGTGGTTTCACTTATGAGAAGATTACTTTGTTGAGGAGTATCCTTTAACTGAGGGAATTCTTTCACAATCTCATCGTTATCAATCTCTTTTCCAAAATAGGCTTCAGTGTTCAAACAATAAGGGAGTCCCCTATTGTGATGATACCGAGGAAGAGTGTCATAGGCTCCCAAGAACTCAGCTAAAGCATCGTCGGTAGGGAAGATATCCAAAGCACAATCACCCGAAGGATCCCCATCAATATACTCAGGGTGTTGTATTGATAAAGATGTAGAGATAGCATTAACGCTAATGCATGGTCTTTTAGAAGCTTTAGTACGTCTACAGGGATTATAGCCAAGTCCAAAGGCATAATTGTGAAAATTAGTCTCTAGAGGAACTCTTATCCCTTGTTCATGAGCACCACAACCTTTTCCATGATACCCATGCTTAGCAAAAATGCGAAAACCACGACCATAACGATCAGCCATTTCAGGAAGAGAAGGTGGTTTTTCATTAGACAAAGAATCAAACTCTTCATAATTAGAGGTGTGAGGAGAAGTTTGAGAAGCGGCCACAAAATTGTTACTCATAGATTCAGGTAAGGTTGATTGATTTTTAGCTTCTTCTTTCTTTTCAACTTTAATTTCTCTAGAAGGAACCTTATATTCACCTACAAAGGTAGGGTTAAAATCAAGAGATCCCCAATCATCTTCTGCGAGAACCTTCTCAGGGTCAAAATCCTTTTTATGTGTAATTTCAAGTCGAGAAGGATCTTCTTTAGGAGCTCCAGACTCATCCAAAGAATTTTGATCATCAGAGAGCGAAGACTCATCGATAGGTTTCTTGTTTAAAGAGTCATCACTAGACGAGGATGGCTTAGAAGAATCTCCTTTGGAATTAGATGTTTGTAGACAAGCTTGAAAATTAGTATCACCTATCAAGGTATATGTCTTATTGTTATAAACAAATTTAACTTGTCTATGCAATGTAGAGGGGACAGCTTGCATGCTGTGAATCCAAGGCCTCCCTAATAACAAGTTATATGTTAAATTTCCCGACATAACATGGATAGGAGTAGGCAAAGTAACAGGTCCCACTGTGAGAGGTAAGGTGATGATACCTAATGAAGTCTTAGCCACATTGTCAAAGCCACGAATGGGACGAGAGTCAGGCTCAATAAGAGACGTATCCACATTCATCTTATGCAATAGATTAATACTACACACATTAAGGCCAGAGCCATTATCTACTAGTGTTCGTCTTATAGCAGTGTCTTTCATGATAACCACAATCATCAAGGGATCATATTGTTGTTGAATTTCACTTGTAGGCAACTCATCTTGGGTAAACACAATTTGAGCTTTAGGATTCATCACAGAGTTAACAAAAGATGGTATATTACTAGATGTATTCGGTGGAGGAACATTCAAATCTTTCAAAGCATCTTGTAACATTCCATGATGAGCCAAAGAAGTTTGAATCAAATCCCAAAGGGATATCTTAGCAGGGGTAGCTTTAAGTTGTTCTATGAGATCATATTCCTTACCCATAACTTGCGAAATACAGGGAGCTTGAGGAAGAATTGGTTGAGGATTAGGAAGAGAAACTGGAATAACAGGAGGAGGATTAGGTTGCCTATTATTTTTGGTATGATAAGTATGGGCAACCGCATGATAACTCTCTCTAGTTATTTGCTTAGCATAACTATAAGGACTTATAGGTTTTCTTCCTTGCACAGTGATGATTGGTTTATTCGGGGTACGAAAGGAATCATGATCATACCTTCCTTGGACAGTAAGGAGAGTTGATTTAGGAACTTGAAAGGTGGGAGGAGGATAAGCACCTTGGAATTCAAAGAGAGGCTTATTATGTTCATTCAAGTTTATCATGTTAACCAATTTAGAGGTCTTGTTCTTGTTTAAAGATTTCGACAAAGCCACAAAGTCATCAAGAGCATCATCCAACAAAGCATGATCATATCGGTTAAAAGGTTTTTCTTTTGATTCAAAAGGAGACATCTCCTCATAGAGGGGATTATTGAAAACAACCATGTTACTAGACTCAGGGGAAGAGTTGATAGGAATGTATCCTTGAGAGGAATCATTCGACTTATCTTTCTCATCACACCTAAATGGCATAGTAACAAGGTTTATGAGTTTTTGGTAAAATGAAGGTTTGGCATCTTTAGGGTTTAAAAACTCATCTAAAGCTTCATCTAATTCATCTTGGCTATACTCATAATAATCATCAAAAGCATGAACATTTTGCAAATAAAAATCTGACATTTTGAAAAGATTGCATAAAATTTAAACACACAATGCAAAGAAACACACTTTTTTTTTTTCCTTTTCTCTTTTAATGAAAACGAAATGAAAACACACTAAATCTAGATCTAGATCTAACAAATGCAATGCAAGAGGAAGCAATGATAGATTCACGTCGGGTTCACCAAAATGTGTAGGGGGAAAAAAGTGAGACTAGGTTAACATGCCCTAATCCTACCTTTTGACACACATTACGGAATACGAAAGAGCCTAGAGATATCGCACAATTGGCTACTTCTTTTTGTGAAAGAGAGAGCCACGGGATATCTATTAGGATTTCTATTCCCTTGTTGAAATTGTAAGATCAAGTAATGCAAGTTCAAACCCTAATCCCAAAGTGCAAGTATGAACTAATAACAAGATTGCAGAATTGAGATTAAACAATGAACAGCTGTAAATACAAGGATGAAATAAGAATGCAGATATGTACCCGGAGTCAAAATCGGACTGAAAATGTTCGGGACAGGAGCGCGGGCACCACTGTCCTAAAAACTGCACCAGAAACTGTCGTTCCGCACTCTGAAACACTGTCGGAAAGCTGTCTGAAAGCTGTCTATCCGGAGGACCAGGGCACCCAGCGCCTCTGTCCCACGGACCAGGGTGCCTAGCGCCCCTGTCCTGGCAGGACCAGGGCGCCCAGTGCCCCTGTCCCAGTCTTCTGCTCTGCAATTTGATACAGAGTGTTGTCTCGGCCTGTTCTTTCCGGATCTGTCTCCTGCGGCATCATCCGAGTCCGAAACCTGCACTTATATCTGAAAAAGGGTGTATGGGCGGCTATATAGGGCTTTGCCTTAGTCAAACCCCCACTTCGGTGATTTCCACCTCCACAAATAGCCAAGTTGTTTTGTAAAATGTATTGTGTGTGCAGACCTAGTGTGTGTGCAAGGTCCTAAAATGTAAGAAAGCAAACTAGAGCAACCTAGAAAGTAAACCCTAATTGCTTGTAAATAACAATGTAAATGCTCTAAATCAAGATGCAATGTGATCTAAAGAATGAATAAATGATGTATTGAAGCTTATGTAAAGACATGAAAACAACATGAAATCATACCCAACCCTCAAGGGAGGAGTACAAGCCAATCTTCAGTCGGTAATCTCCTATTGTTCTTCAATGTCTTCCAAGCCCTAAGTGGATGAATGAATTTGATAGATGCTTGATAGAAGGATGTTGAATGTTGTTGAAGTCTTCAAAGATCTTCTCTTTCACTGCATATGAAGTTCCTGAAAACAAAAATCGGATCCCTTCAAATGAAGAAAGAGAGCTCTTATGTAGGAAACCCTAGATTGTAATTTCATCTTTTGGCCGACCTAGAGATTGAATATCCCGCCAATTTCTTTGGGTTAAGCTTTATTTTATGATTGGATCGTGCTCCTAAAATTTTGAGAAAAATGTCCGGGACCATGTGCACTCCGGGCGCCACAGTCCCGACAACTTTTCACCAAATTTTCAGGGCCGTCGGATATGGTGATTTTAGAGAGAATCCCGAAGTTACAGGTGATTTCGAGATGTTTTGACCCCAAAACCAAGCCCTCAAGTTCGAAATAGGACTTAATTAGGGTTTTTGATTGAGTGATGTATTGGAGGAATAAAATGCGAAGGGCGCGCTTTAGCGAAAGGGCCCAACTTTATGATGCAAAGGATGACGAAATAGGACCTTAGACCTAATTAATTTGATTAATTAAGTGCTAAAGGAGAAATGCAATGCAAAATGCAAAATGCACTAAGGCGGGTGCTAAACTAGGTGTGAAATTGTACCACCCTAGCAAGTGCGTACAATTTACGACGCTACACAATTATTACAAATTGTTACATTTTTTCAAGTCAAAACACTTGAGATAGAGGATGCAATCGTCAAATGACACCAATTGAGCATGCAAATTTTATACCATTTGTTTAAAATACTCAATTTCAGAGGGATGTGTCAATGAACACTACTCACTTATCGGTCAAACTGTATCACCTCCCGTTTGATCCCAAATTTCTTTAGGAATCAAATGTGATTGTACTACCAATACTACCATCCAACTAACAAGTAGGAATCAAATGTGATTTTACTATGAATACAACCAACCGAAGGACAGGTAGATACCCCTTACAGTCAAATTTTCCTGGGTATTCCTACTATAACTTTTCATCATCTGTAGTTTTGGGTAGTCAGTGCACTTACCCTTTTAAGTTCAAGAAAGTTGGCTTTGCATCATGAGCTCTTGAACTCCCCCTGAGTCATACATCTCAGGTTCTCAACTCCATTCATCTCCATGTACTAGTTGAGTTGTGCATCTATGATCATCTGATGATCTTTCAACTTCGTTATATCCACCACAATCTATGACATGATCCCAAAACCTCACAATGCCATACAATGACATCACCATGCCATACATTAAACCGGTTAGCCCAAAGACATGCATGTCTACATGATCAACAACTGAGCCAACATATGTCATTCAGGTCTTTGTCAACACCACCTGAGACATAACTTCACATTCTATGCTACCAGGGCTAATGCAATGAACTTCCAAATTCATTGTCTTACATAACCTACAAGTACTTGTTAGCACACATGCCGATAACAACATGCAAATACTGGTTAACATTAGATACCAATTGTTAACCTCCACTTATTGACACATGTAGTAGTGATCCATCATTGATCTGCAGGTGTGCAGTTAAGGAAGCCTCTACACACACTTATCATCTCATTTCCATCCTTCATACCAGCAACATCATGTTCTTCTATGTTGCAATCTTCACTGAGGGGGTGAATGATAAATTCAATGTGTTATTTCTCCTAAGATCCTGAATCTCCTTTAGGCCTTAGGAGATATCACCTGTGTAGTGGATGCATAGTGTCAGTCCATGGTCTTCTTCCTCCATATCTACTTGGTCTCATTCATCTTCCCATTTTCAGGCTTGGGAGCAGGTCTTACCATCTTCTGTTGATGGTTGTTTTCCTTTTTGGACTCTACATCACAACTGGAAATAGTGCTATAGTAGCACATAACATCCATGCCAACTTCATTTTTGGGGAATCTCTTGACATATCGGTTGGACCATCTTCTCTTGGTCATGTTGTTGTGACTGGTAGCCGAAACCGGTGGACCTCTTGCTCTTGCAGGGAGATTTCTCCTTTGGTTCCATGTAGGTCTCTTACTTCCATATGCTCTGTATTCACCTTTTTGTAGAGCATAGTCATTGTACCAACCTCCATGTGATTGCATGTTCCTTTCCTGCACTCACGCTTTGTGGCCAGATCCATTGCAATTATGAAAAATAATCTCTGCATAACTAGGAGAGGGGACATGCATGTATCTATTCCTGGATACATTTTTCTTATATGCATGATGTCTATGAGATCCAAGATTATTCCTTCTATATCTCTTTCTACATTCTTCTTCCCTATGGCCATAGTCGTTACATGCAAAGAAATAACTAGTAAATGATGGCATATGACTTACAGATTTATTTTGCCATGCATGAGGAGATCTTACCGGTTTAGCATCTCCATTTCTTCTTCTTTGGGAATGGATCCTTGGTTGTCCATTTTGTGCAACTCTTCCATCTAGTCTCTTCTTCTCCCACACTTTCTTTTCCCTGTGGGTGGTAACATTTCTTTGTCTTCTGCTGGTAGAAGGTCTTCTTTGTTGCTTCCTCATTTTCCTGCTTCTAGTGAAGCTGTCTTCTCCCGTCTTCTTTTTTCTTTTGGGATCTTTAGTATTTCTTCTTCTTGCAGCACCGGTCTTATTTCTTATCTGCAAGTCCTTGCTGGTTGTATTTAGATCAATCTTCTTCTGAGGAGAATTTCTCATGGTGAAGGTTTGGCCTTTGTTTTCTCCATTGGGGAAGACAAACAAAATGTCATTTATGGGGGACATTCTTGCTGGTCGAGCATTCACCGGCACCACTACCTAAACCTTCAATTTCCTTGGCATGCTTTTGTTTCTCTAGCATCTTGTGCAAGGCATCGCTGCTGCCATCATACCTAATTCTCACCTTGAGCTCATCCTTACATTTCTCAAGGTCATTTTGGAGAACCTTCATTTCTCCAAGTAGATTATGATGTTCTTTATCTTTTAATTCTATCTTAGAGGCTAGATCTTCACAACGACACTCCTTGGTGTCTTTTTCTTGAGACTTCATCTCTGAGAAGCTTTTCTCATATTCTTCAAGGCATTTTGTCAACAGGTTCTACTCTACTATAGCAGTATTCTCGAATAGCTTGTATTCCCTTCTAACTCTATTGAGTTCTTCAAGTGTATTTACAAGCTCTCCTTCAAGATCAACTTCTGCTTCATCCTCTTCTTCATCTTCACTCTCAAATAGATCTTGATGGCTAGATCTATCTACCTTGTATTCTTCTTCTTCATCGTCACTACCAAACACATCTTCTGAGCGGGATCTATTTGCCTTAACACTCCCAGATGTGTGCACCTC
This sequence comes from Cryptomeria japonica, assembly GCF_030272615.1. Lineage (NCBI taxonomy): Eukaryota > Viridiplantae > Streptophyta > Pinopsida > Cupressales > Cupressaceae > Cryptomeria > Cryptomeria japonica. The sequence continues at coordinate 24,433,065 of NC_081415.1, read as the reverse complement.
ATATTCAGATTATTGAGCCATGAAGAGGTGGATTCCTTCTTCATCAATACTACAACTACTGGTCGATCTATCTTCATCATCTATATAAGCATGAGATATTTTTCTCATACTATCTGTTGTTCTCCATTTTGAAAACTTTTGTTCCTTCTCTTGAAAAGTGAAAACTACTGCCTCTGTGTTGCAATGGAAGAGAACAACAAAAGTTTTGAAATAAAGACAACAATATGAGGTTCCAAAATAGGAAACCTCTTACACTATAAGCTTATAAAATCTTGGGTAGGTGAACCCTTTGAGACTATTTTCTCACAAAAATATCAAATAGTCTACAGAAAACCAGTGTAAATTCTTGCAAATTTCCCTTACTGACCGATACAACTAAAACATAAATGGAAAGTTGACTTTGTCTTTTGAATAGGATCCCAAAATGCACCCAAAGACCCAACAGGTAAACCAGTGCCTTATCTGGGCAACAAAGTTATCTATAACAGAATGCAACCTAACAAGAGAAACTAATACACAAATCACAAATTCCTAATCTATCAACTCTGAATATGCCTGACATATACAGAGTCTTAATCTGTACTAGACTTCATCATCCAATCCACACCAAAATTACTGATATCAATGATTTTATTTCAAGTATATTTATATTTTCCCCCTTGAGAAAAAGACTAAAAATAATTTCATTAGATGCCTAGCAAATCATTTCAAATAAGCGATCCTTGATTACATAAGAGGAATAAACACCAGTACAATGACACAGAGACAATACAATTCTAATTTTAAATTCTCTGGACTGGATATTTCATTCTTCTATCAGAAGGTTACAAGTACTTCACATTTGACTCAGAATTTGCTAAGACAAACGCTTATATTAATTTTGCTAGAGTTTAGCTACAAAAATTGTGTCCACTTTTCTAGGTAGCCTTGGTATCCTTTTATAGAAAATCAAGATGCAACAAGCTTTAGGCTACCTATAAGAAAAATCTTACCCTAACTGCCATTTTTTTATGAAAAGTTACATTGTTGTTCCATTATAGTTGAGGGAGAAACCTAACATTCTTCTTGGGATGAGTGCTTCATTAATTCGTTGGTCATTCAATTGGAAAGTAGCCGAAAGGGCAAGCTCCTTTCTCCCAAAATTGGTTGCAACCACCAATAGCCACATAATGACAATGTATCATCTTGTGCTAGAGCATTAATGAGTTCTTACCTAAGAAAATACATAGCCACACACCATTATATTCACTATACATTGCCTTGAGTACCTCTCACCAACCCTCACTTCAAACAATATCTGATGGGTTTTGCACATCTCTGCCATCGTTTCTTTTGAATATTTTTAAAATTTGGCACCAATGAACCAGGAAAACCATCTTTCTGAGCACCTTTCCTTTAGTCACCATGTCGCGACCTTTAAAGTTTAGACATGTTTCCATAGCGGTATAGCAACAACCATCTGATCGTGGGAAACTAACACGCCTTTTAACTTTCCTGAGTAATCCGCTTAGAAATGGACCCCACCACTTGGTCTCTGGTCTATTAAAAACTCAATTTCTACCACTAGTAGTCCACTACAACCGCTCACCTTAACCACTGGCATTAATCACTATCTGGATCTACCGCTAATGGTTTGTCACTATGTCGCAGGTGATAACCATCGCGCACCTTCAAACTATGGTATAGTGACAACCGTCAATCATCCTCGGACTTGCTTGTTCTTTATTTCCTCCAAATTGTTCTTCTTCTCTATTGGGCCCCACCACTTGGTCACCAAGTTGTGGATTTTAGCCACCAAGCAACTTTTCATTGCGACTTGGTGATAGCCGTAGATCTTCCCTCGATCACCTTTGATCTGCCTTGACTTGCCCAGCTTTTACCTCGCCTGGGCCACTTTCTTTATCACCTTTTCTTCTGGCACGCCTGACATGTGTCACATCTTGATTTGCCTTTGGATCTATCTACCTGCCACCTTGGACTTTCCACCTGGCCAATCGCAAAGTCATCTCCATCGGACCCACCACCTCCTTGGCTTGTTCAATGTTATTCTTTCGGTGAAACTCCCTCTTCGGCTAGCCACTTCTTTGTCTCATTGAAACCTCAGTTTCATCGATGCTTTCACTTTTTGATGGAACCAGTTGAAATCTCCTTTATGTGCCCTTTGTTGATGGATCCGAGCACTCGATGAACTATTTTCGTGTCTTATCAAAACCCTAGTTTCATTGACACCTTCACTTATTGATGAAACTGATCCCTTCGGTGAGTCCATTTTAAGATCTATCGAAGCCATCATCTGCTCGACGTTCATTTGCCATCTGTTCTGTTGCATCACTACTAGACCTTCCACTTCATCAGCTGCATGGTAGCACGTGGAATCTCATGATTTGCTCCCAAGTTCTGCCTGAGCATGGCCCCATCCGCCACCTCAGCATTGTCGGACCCACCACTCTTCTGGCTAAACCTCCTCTTCAGCTAGCCATTTTCATATTTTATCGAAACCCTAATTTCATCAATACCTTTCATGTCGATGAAACTGATGCCTTCAGTGAGGCCCTTCAATGATCCATCGAAGCCACGGTCTGCTTGATATACAACATGATGATATGCCACCTATCTGCCATGTGTTACCATTTGTTTACCACTTGTCTGCCACCTCATCAGTCACCAAGTCGTGGCCATTAATAGTCGATCACCTTCGCGTGGCAGTATAGCGATGGTCATGGATTTGCATTCAACTTGCTCACTATTTAACTTGCCCTTTTACTACAAAATTTTGGGCACTTTGAGATGTGCGCAAGGGGCCCATTGCTTGGTTGATCGGCCATTTGCCAAAATCCCACAAGTTTTGACACTTAAGATATACGCATCCTTACATATAAATAATGAAATGCTCCTCCCTGTGACCAATGTGGGATAAATGGTTCACCTTAGCCTTTTCCATCGGGTCCCACCACTTAGTCGCCATGTCATGACTAATAACCACCGAGAACTTTTGGATTGCGGTATAGCGACAACCACAAGATCAACATGACCCTGCTCAATCTTTAGGAAGCCTGACAGATACATAGGAAAAGACATAAGACTTAGGTAGAATTAAAATCTATCAGAACCTGCCCAGGCCTAGACTAAAAAGGGGGCCCCTCTTGCCGATGCACAGACGCTTCTGCTTATGTGGAAAAAGATAATGAGCAAAGACTTTTAATCAAAAGTAAAGGGACATTTTGAACCATGAACCTTGAACTGATTTGCAAATGGTTCAAAATAGACATAACACACTCTCACTTGCTTAGTAAAAAAATATTACAAAGTCACGCCTCACGCAGGAGAAACGATTGAACCTTGAACATTGAACCAAAAAGGTTCAAGGGTCCAAGTTCAATATGAATTACAACAATGTGCTACAAAGGTTTAATTTTCTAAATGTCTTCATGAAAAAGAAAAAACCCAAAACCTTCAAGATTTTATAGGTCCCAACAGTGGCTCTAACTAGGGATGGTTGGACGAAAGATCAACACAAGAATCTGGCAAAACTCTGGAATGCAGACCAACAGGAATAAAAGACTTCTCCTTAATTCAAAATAGGGGCTCCTTATTGAAAAAAACATAATTGAAAGCTAATATATACAACCTATAACTATTGTGCATGGACTGAAATAGATCAAGAGAAGTAATATTTCAGGAATTGTCCATGCACTAGAAATTCCTGTAATTCGCCATTCATTCTTTGCAAGAAGTATGAATCCTTTCCATTGATATCACAAACAATTAAAGGGCCTATCCATAGTGATTCAAATTTCTTATGCTTTCCTTTGTCTTGGTCCTTTGCATTCCACTGCAACACCATGTCATCAATCTGGAACTTTCTTGCACTAGTCCTTTTATCAAAAAGGTACTTTGACTGTAATTGAAGTTTCATATTCCTTTTATGGGCTGTAATCCTCATTTTCTCCAGCTCTACCAACTGAATCATTCTTTCTTCCATGGGTTTAGAAATTTCAAGGCAAAAAATGGTAAACTGGAAGCAAATTGTTCACAAGTAACCTAGCCTTCACTCCATAAACTAGCTCAAAAGGGGATGTACCAATGGCCTTTTTTACAATCACCCTATTAGCCCATAAAGCTAATATGAGCTTTTGATCCTAGAACCTTTTATTTTCCTCTAGGATCTTTTTGATGATGTTGAGGAGACTTTTATTACTCGATTCTGCCTGGCCATTTCCTTGTGGGTGGTAAGGTGAAGAGTATGACATAATAATTCCATAATTGGCACAAAATTTTGCAAACTCCTCAGATCTGAAGCACATAGCGTTGTCCATGACTATTTTAGCTGCACACCAAACTTTGTCACTATATTATCCATGAAAAAATTAATGACTACCTTACTAGTGGCCTGTTTGGTAGGTACAACTTCAATCCATTTGGTGAAATAGTCTGTAGCCACCAGGATCCACCTGTGACCCCTGCTAGATTTTTCTATTATTTCTCCAATAAAATCAATGCCCCATTGAACAAAAGGGGCTTCAACTGTAACAGAATTCAAAGGCAAAGCACCAACATACTTTAATCTAGAAGAAAACCTTTGACAAGGATCACATTTTTGAACATATTGATGAGTGTCCTTGAACAAAGCTGGCCAATAATACCCTAATCTGATTATCCTACTAACAGTAGTCTTAGCTGAATAGTGGCCTCCACACACCCCACTGTGCATCTCTTTGAGAACCCTCTCAGCTTGGAATTCATCCAAGAAAAGCAATAACATCCCATCATCGTTCCTCCAATACAGGTCTCCCTAAATAAGAACATATTTTTGTGACTTTAACTTCAATGTTCTCATCAGGTTGTGTGTCATACCTTCTAGACATGAGGCATTCTTCAAGAAATATACCACATTCGAATACCACGGCTGCCTCTCGATACTAGTGATCAAGACTTCCTCTGTTTCAACATTATTAACATCAACAGTAACTAGATTTGATTCAGCCATCAACTTTGCAAGGCCTAATCCTCTTACCAATTTGGTGATCTTGATCTCTAAGTCAAACTCTTGTATTCTAGTTATCCATCTGCATCCCTTTCCAGTTACTTCAAACCGGGACATAATGTCTTTCACAGTTGCATGTGGTACATAGGCTACTATAGTCACATAAATCTATCCACTTAATTAAATGAATATTTAGTATTTATTTGATTATTTAACCATTAATCAATAATTAATTAAATTAATATTTAATTAATTTACCTTAACCCTCTTCTCCTATTAATTAAATAAATTATTCAATTTATTTGATTTAATTCACTTAACCAAATTCAGACCATTAATTAAATAAATAAATCATATTTGTTTAATTAAATCTTCTCTCACATTTAAATAAATTAATATTTATATTTATTTAAATACCCCAAAATCCCATCTCTCACATTTAAATAAATTAACATTTATTTAAATCACCTTTATCCTCCACCCACTTGTATTTTCCTACAAATGCAAGTTGCACAACTATTTTAAATAAATTATTTATTTAAAATCCTATTTATCCTCACCCACTTGAAACCTTTAATGGTTTCCCTTAAAGTCTTCAAACTTAATGGCTTCTTTCGAGAGTCTTCTTAAGCCTTTAATGGTTTCCCTCAAAGTCTTCAAGCATTTAAATGCTTTATCTTCCTTTTTTTCATGTAAATAAATTAAGATTATTTAAATCCAAAATTCAAATTCACATTTAAATAAATTAATATTTATTTAAATATCTATCCAAATGCAAATTACACCATTTAATTGAAATAAATGATTTTATTCTAATTGAAAATCCCAAAATTCCTCTCACTTGCATTCTCCTACAACATCCACTTGCATGCCTAAATCCCTTCTAGATTCTTCTAACTCCTTCTAATTAGCCTAATCCTATCCTAATCATTGTCACATTCCTAAATAAAAGGAAGTCACTTTTCAAAACCTCCAAAGTCTTCAATAACCATTAAAGGCTTTATGTCTTCAAATTGTTAACCTCTAAAGTCTTCCAAACCATGAAAGACTCTTACATAACCATTTATGGTTAACTCACCTTTTACCTTTGGTTAGAGACTTTCCTCTAACTTAACCATCCTTTTGACTCATGGGTCTCTTCAAAGCATTTATTTCTTTGACTAAGGTAACCATTTAACCCTTGCACATTCATTTATCCCTTGGATAAAAGGAATATCCATTAACCTAACCCTAACCCAACCCCCCAAGGGTAACCATCATGTCCCCTCAAGCATTTAATGCTCCTTATCTCTCCTCTCAAGCCTCCTCATGGTGACAATTGTCAACATGGGATTGGGTTGAAAGCCCTCACATGGATTGAATATCTTTCAATTCTAACCCTTGTTAAGATTTCTCAATCTTAACCCTTCATTTCCCCATTTCTTCTATAAATAGAACCCCTCTCCTCAAGCAAAGAAGAAAGCATTAGAGTATTGTTGTTATACTGGTATTAGCATAGAGCTTTTTCATAGCATCACTATCTACACTTGCATAGTATTTGCTTGTCATATTCAACCATCTTGAATCTCCATATGGCATCCATGGCTAGTGCTAAAAGCTGAGAGCTACACTCATGTGGAACTTGGAGAGGAGAGGAACAAGGGAGGAGCAACTATGAGCATCTTGATTAACATTTGGAGGAGTATAGTTTATCTATTCTATGTTTGTATGCTTTCTATTTCATGCTTAATATCTCTCTTGATATGCCTATTTAGGATAATATTTTGTTGCTAACACTAACGTTTGTTTCTTGTGCTCTTGTGTGTGTTGCCATCAAATAGATTTTTTAATCCTTTTTGCAGAGCATCAGCTACAATTCAAGCATTTACCAGATAAGACCTGAATGATTTTACATCTTTGATTAGAGCATACACCTGCTTCTCCATGATTTCATACTTTAATTCAGCAGCCTATAATGATTTGCTATAGAAAGCAATTGGATGTTCATACCCTTCATCATCCTTGTGTAGTAGAATTGCAGCTACTGTGTGATAAGAAGCAAAAGAAAATAATGAGAAAGGCTTCCTATAATTAGGGGACTTTAGCACTGGTGCTTCCTAAATAGCCTTCTTAATTTTATCAAAAGCCTGTGCAGCTTCTTCATCCCAAGAAAACTTTGCATCCTTTTTAAGTAATTTAACAATAGGCTTAACGATTTCAGCAAAATTAGCTATAAATCTTCTAACAAAATTCACCTTGCCTAAGAAAGATTGAATTCCTTTAACTTTCTTTGGTTGAGGTACATTATTTATAGCTTCAATCCTTTCAGGGTCTATTCTAACCCCTTCCTTGGAGATAATAAGCCCTAGTAATTTTCCTTTAGTCACTGCAAAATGACATTTTTCGGGTTCAAGGATACACCAAACTCCACTTTTCAAAAAACCTTTTCTAGATGATCGTGGTGATCATCTGCCTTCTTTGAAAAACATGTCAAATCATCCTAGTAAACTACCATTATGATGTTGATAAACTCCTTAAAAGCCACATCCATTGCTCTCTGAAAAGTAGCTCCAACATTCTTTAAACCAAATGGCATTCTCACATACACATAAGTCTCCCAAGAGGTAGTAAAAGCAGTCTTAAATTGCTCAGACTCTTTCACTAGTACCTGATTATAACCTGAGAACCCATCCATCATTGACAATAGATCGCAACATGTTACCCTTTGTAACATGGCTTCCATATTTGGGAAAAAATAATCATCCTTTAAAGAGGCAACATTCAGCTTTCTAAAATCTACACAAAGCCTTATATCCCCATTCTTCTTTCTGATAGGGACCAAGTTGGACACCCATGAAGAATGTCTTATAGGTTTTATAATCCCCCCTTCCCTTAACTTGGTTAACTCTTATTGCATTTTGGTCTCCAAAAGGGGGTTAATAGGTCTTTGCTTTCGTCGAAAAGGCTTAGTATCAGCATGCAGAGGAATTTCATGTTGAAATAAATCTTGTCTATGCGCCTTTAGGTCCTCATAGGACCAAGCAAAAACATGTTTATACCTTTTTAATAAGTTAATGAGGTTGGTCCTAACATGGGGAGACAAGTTCTTCCCAATATACACCAACTTAGGGGATGCTTCTGTCCCTAAGTTCACCTCATCTAATTCCTCCAATTTTGTAGATGATGCTTGGTGTAAGTGACCATCACTATAACTGAACATACCCTCTAGTTCAACTAGTCCCCTGGGTATTTCATTTGTCTCTAGCTGCACTATGTCACTTCCAAGAATGGTTTCCTGTCCATCTACTACTTCAACCAATGCATTACAATCAATATTTTGACCCTCGTAGTCATCTATGTGTTGTACAAATCTAAGGATGTCTTCATCATCCTCAAAAACTTGCCAATTGTACACATTATCTAGGATGGATGGTTTGTCTTTTGTTTCAATTATTGAAACCCCAATCAATTTTACATCATTATTCTTTAATGCAACATTAGCTAAAAATTCTACCATAATGTTCTTGGACCTTTCAATCCAATCAATAGAAAATGCATCAAAGTGTTCAATGACATCCCAAACAGCATGCTTATATCTTTTTAACTTGTCATTTTTATATGCATATCTTGACCTTATCTAAAACACTACAAGTTTAGAGTCTCCATAAACCCTTAACAATTTGATCCCATGTCTTTTAGCAATTTCTAAGCCTAATAACAGAGCTTCATACTTAGCTGTGTTATTTGTACATTGGAATGCTAATAGAAAAGAATACTTGAAGGTAACACCTGATGGGGAAACAAATAGCACTTCTACTCCAGACCCTTCCTTAGATCAAGCTCCATCAAAGTACATCTGCCACAGGCATTCTTATTGTGATTCCAACTAATTAACAATAGGATCAATATTCTTTAACTGAGGTTGAATGGGTTCAATCCTAAAGTTATCAAGATCTACATCAGTCATATAATTAAGCATGTTTGGGTCAATTTTTTCAATAACCACTAGGGCACATGGTTCTCTATACAATTTTACAAAATTCTGATTCACTGGGATAGTTGCTTATGATAAATCCAGTTGAAGTTGTCCTCCAATAGTAATAGCCCACTGTCTAGACAACAGTGTTGTTCATCAAAACTAATTAACCCAAGTACACCTGCAATTGATCTATGAAGTAGCCAATTCAATCTATGAAGAACCTTAGGGCTTGGACAACATGACAAGGATCTAAATCCTTCTACTCTTTAGGCTCTGCAAATCCTAGGTCGGTATACCTTTGATGCTTAGAATTAAACCTATTACACACCTATGACAGCATCAACATAAACAAATAGATCTCACCAGGGCTCAATATCAAGTGGGTTACTGCAGATGGGCTAGATCTACACATAAAACTCAGCTATGCTTGAGCATGAGATAGATGAAACATTTCAAAACATAATATGACATAAAGAAAGATATTCTGATGTTGGATTTTAAATTCTTTGAGAATCCCTTCAATTGCAAGATCAGTGCCTTATCCGACAGCAACAAAGTCACAAATCAAACTATAAATGAAACCTTATACTACAAATCCATCTTCATTCTTAAGTATTCCTGCATTTAATGCCTTACATAAATGCATTACTAAGATCATTCACAAAACTATCAAATCTTGAAACTATATTCCATTATTCATGATGTATTACAGAATTTAAATCCCTCCTTGAAGAATCCCTGCAAACAATCACAACTATCTCCTTGAGATAACAAATTTCATCCTCCTTGAGGATCTGATTTGAATAAAATGGAAATACATATCTAGAGACAATATTGCATGAATTTATGTATGCCTTACATACACAAGAACCTGCAACTAAGAACACCTACAACAAGAATTGAACTCCATTACTCAAAGAAAAACCCTGCCCTGTATAATCTTGAAGGATACTCAGAATTGGAAACCATGAAAATATGGAGCCATCCTCCAAATTTCTAGAACACTAACAATTGAGAAGAATTGGGAATAAGAAGGAGAGGGGAAAAGATCATAATCCATCAGAACATGCCATGTGTCTTCTTTTTCCTTAATTGCAAAAATATCTCCTTCCTTCCCATGGAAACTACTCTCAAAATATCCCAAATTGGTTAAATTTAACTATGTGATTGGATTCTTTGTTCTGAGAGCTTTCCAACGACATATAATACTTTCCCTTTTGACCAAAAATGGACCCCTGGGTGAATTAATCCACTTTATGTGCTCATCATTTAAATTTTTGAATTTTTAATATAGTTTGCACTATGTATTTAAACTGATTTTAATTTTGATTTTTGTTCTCTTTTTGGCTTGACGCCCTGCCACATGGCGACCTCTGATTGGTCGATGGGATCCACCGGGTGCCACTTGGCATGACACCTCATCTTTTGCCACTTGTCGGCCACATCACCGCCACTGGGCTGCTTGCTTGTATGCCACGTCATCGCCACTAGACAGGACCTATGAGTTATCTTTCCACCTGGACCCGCCACCTGGCTTTCGCCATTTCGTAATGAGTAAGCTTTGTGCATCTTCGGGTTCTGAAATCACGTGAGCCGTTGGATCTCCGTGAACATGCTCGATCTTTAATTCCTCACTTTCCTTGCCTTTTCAGCATGGGCTTTTCACCATTTTGATGCCCTTAACTCGTGAGCTTCTTTCCTTCGTGAAGTCGAGCGAGTTGTCCAATCTCTCGAAGCTGCATGGTCTTTAACTTGCTCCTTCTCTACAAAATTTCACTTGCCTAGAGAATCGTGCCTACGTGGGGTCCACATGTCACCATCGCTTAGCCTTCTCGATTGCCTTGGGATCCACACCCACACACGTGGGGTCTAGCTTGGGTGCCCATCAGGCACTATCCATCAAAAGCCCAAAGCTTTGACATTATACTTGTGTGTGTTATTTGTTATATATACCAAAAAAATACACTACCCAGCCAATGTGGGACTAAAGTCTTTTGCCTGGGACTTCATTTTGAAGCTTTATCTACAACTTTAATGGTGATTTTCTGCAATTGCTTGGAAATCGATGGCCTTTTCAACCATGCACAGGAGGGAGGGAGGTTGAAGATTTAGTTCTATTGCCATTTGTATTTGCTATTTACTATTTGTTGGAGATCTCTGCTGATATCAAAACCACATGAGCATTTGCCTTGCCCTTGATTGCTACTCCTTTGACCACCACATGAGCATTTGCCTCTAAGAGCCTTCTTCAACTTCACATCCAACAAGGAAGAGAGAAAGGAGGGCACGTGAGGGAGGAGAGGATAGCAGCTGAAGACTGTTGTGAAAACCCATTGCTGAAGAATTCCTTTGCCTTGGTAAATCACCACATAGAAGGAGGACTTTGGCTCACTCCTTTACTAAGTTCATTTGCATGAAGGTATCTATTGTCTGCCACATTACCCTACGAATTTCACTTGCTGAAACTTGTTTTAAAGCCCCCTCCATCACCACGTGAGAATGCTGAAGTCTTCTGCAATCCTCTCCAACACCATGCCATCTGCCATGATTTACTTGCTGCTGGTTTTTTGCTTCCCAAACACCACGTTCAGCATCTTCAGCTTGCTTTTGCTTTGCATTAGCATTTTATTTAGAGGTTTCTATGATTGCTGGTAATACATGGGGCTTTCAACCTTGTTTCAAATGGAAAGGTAGATACAAACCTTTTGATATCACAGTCTCTAGTCAGAGAACAAAGAGGCAACTCCAGCCATGAGCCTTCTATAAAATTACAAAGTACCAAACTGCTAAACTCACAAGAACTTATACAAATCATAATCACCGTCAAGTTATCATAAGTTGTACAGTTTAAGTCGGCTTTCTTTCCAAAGTATCGATGAGACATCGAAACAGGCATTGCTAAAGCTTGCTTCCATTTAGATTTTGGCCTCGTCAAATCCCCATATTCTCGCTATAGAACACCATTTGCTGATGTCAAGATAGAAGAATACTCTTTTGAAAGACTCTGCTGGACATCAGAAGCAACAATATTACCCCCCTTTGTTCAGGAAGTACATAATTCCATCATCATTAATTATATTTTGCTTCAAGCATGATGTCCCACATTTTTCCTTTAAAATTAACATTGCAACGGCATGAGCCAGGTTAGGCCCCAAAGTGGGTCCGACTAAAAAAAATTTCATTTTCATTCAACTAACCTTTGAAATGACTCACGGACCTCAAACATACCTTTGGAAACAATCGGCATTGTTTTCGGATCAGTAAACTGAGTTTCGCGACTTTCAGGCACTTACGCTGCATTTTCGCATTTAATCGCGAAGACGTATTTTTCAAAGTGGTCAAAACACCTTTCTGGACCTTGCCATCTGACAGGCGTGTACTCTGATATACAAGGATGAACTCTACCAAACAATTTTCCAAGATGAATCCCGAGCGAAGAGATATTAATTGCCGAAAATGACCAACTGGCTTTGTTGACACTAAGGACCTGATGAAGTCAATGTTCTAGCAACACATGATGCCTTTCTCAAAAATATCAAACGACCTCAGTAGACCCTCAAATTTGACACATAGGTACGTTGAAGTACATATTAAATCTTTGACTACTGAGTTCGATCAAAAGTCTGACTGGGTGCAAATTGCGCGCTCATGAAAATGGCTACTTTAACTGATATAGCACTAAAAGTACAGAGCACTAAAAACGATGACTCAATGAACCCTTTTGAAAACCGATCAAACGGATTGGTAGAGGCTTGAAATTTGAAACATGACTCATCATTTATACCAACAATATCTCGGAACAAACAATTTGGCATAACATCGATTGAGGCAACTTTTACACTTATGCGAAACAGGGCTCCGACTAGGTTCTGAAATAGGTTCTGAAACAGGGACTTGCCAAAACATACAAACTGCAAACGGATTGATCTTCAAAAACTAAGAAAATGGATTCATTAGGACTTGAAATTTTGCAAGCTAACTCAAATTTATGCATACAATTGAATTGATTTTGAATTTATAGATGAAAATCAACAGGGCAAAAGATGTAAACACTCAAAGTAGGCTACTCAATAAAATTTGCATTTGTGCCTAAAATGCACTTTCAGCTCACCCCTCGAAATGGGTACCTAGTAAACTTATCCAAACTAAATTGTAAAAGTTGTACATCATTGAATAGGCCAAATGAAAGGTGTACAACAAGTTTCCAAAGTCTTACCCCCTGAAAATCAACCGGCTCCATTTTACCCCCTCTCTAACTAGGCCATTCAAACTGACTCATTTAGAAATGCAAAGCAAAAATTTGAATTGGGCCTTAGAACTTGACTCAATTTTAATGAGTCCCAATAGTGGCTCTAACTGGGGATGGTTGATTGCAAGATCAACACAAGAATTTGGAATCAATGGTAGAGCAGACCACCCAAAAATGGGATATTTCTCTTCTCTTCTCAAAAACAGGGCTTCCTTATTCTACCCAAATAGCAGGGCACTTTATTGAAAACCACACAATTGAAGCAAATCAACTGTACAAGATATACAAACATACTGACAACTAATCATAAGATGCTCAAACAATCTTAACATTTACCTCTGTCAAAAATCTGATTCTCATCACTTGATACCATGATCCAAACAAAGGCACTTTTCAATAACAGCTGAGCATAACTTTTATAATCCACCTCTTTTGTCTCATCACTGTAACAACTAGTGTGCATACCTTTGGTCTGATTTTGAACTTTGTAATCACACACTATTTCAACACAAGTAAAAACATGAGACAACTCACTATAAAGGCCTTCCCACAAGCTGCAATACACTTCACTATCCCAATCAATTTTATCATCTACAAAGGCATCATCATGCTGAACTTCAAAAGTAAAACATTCAATCTCAACACTGTACCACTCATCAACACATGCCCTATTACCATTTAAATTCATAAAATGAGGGACACTAATAACCAACTGATGCAAACAAGGAACATAAATGTTTTGGTTCAGATGTGATACTTCCCTATGTTGATCACATTCCATACTATCCTTGTTCATCAAACTCAATACATCCGCATTCTCAATATCCCATTCATAGAAAAGAATGCATACCTCTAGCTGAAGCAAATCCTCAGCTAAGTCTTTCTCTTTTAGGCTTACATCCACCTAAAACACTTTCATTTGTGGTCTGAAATAATCATCACACAATCCATGCCTCTTGTCTTCATCATGAAGTAAATTTTTGCAACACATGCCACTGCTATTCAGAATTTCATCAGCATTAAAAACTTGTTCAACACAAGGGGAAACTTCAACATTTTCATCAATGAAATCAGCACCATGGAGACTTGTATCAAAGGCAAAGAACTCCATATCTGCTTCAAGCATACTATCAACATTTTCATTCTCTTCATGGTACCTCAAATTCTGAAAGCATTCAAACATGGGTTTACTTAAATATGAAAATAGGACATTATCAGCACTGTCACATACATTCTTATCTTCAAAAATACTTTCGTTTTCAAATTCATGAGTGAAATATTAAACTTGGTCTCCTCTTATATCATCTTCACAAGATGAATAATAAGAATTCTCATAACCATCATCAGCTGCATGACTGGCATTCATTTGCTGATCATAAGAAAGTGAATAACTCTTGCCAGGATCATTCCTATTCTGAAATTGATCTTCATTGTTCATTTGTATACCTTCAAGGTGCTGGGAATAGAACTCAATGTCCTCATAATCAGTAACACCACTCCATTCGGAAACACATTCATCACTAGGTATACTTGCACTGAACACATCATCAACATCATTCACAATTTCATTTTCAGATTTATCAGACTTAAACAAAATCTGATTTTCATCATATTGCACATCTTCACTTACATAATCAGCAACATTTGGTGATCCTTCAGTATTTGGTATTTGAACATTAAACATATCAGCAACATATAAAGATTGATGGTCATCATCCTCATTGATTTCATTATCATTATCCTTGGGAGATGCATGATTCACTTGATAATTGGCAGTCACATAATCAACATAACCAACATACAAATCAAATGGTACATATCCTTTATACAAATCTACCTATGTATCAGCATTATCACAACAATTCCCACTGATCATTCCATCATTATTGTGAGAGACAACCGACATTGACAGTAGAGGTTCTTGACTCTCATCTAAATTTGAATCATATGCATCAGCAAAACCACTTGGAACTGCAGAGCTTGATGCACCTAGACACGGAATGATTTGCTCAACTTCATGGGGTATTTCACCATTGAAGGTGTTTTGGCAAGAAACCATAGCAGACACAAATCTCTTGGCTATCCCAAACTTCAAATTATTTTCAATGTCCCTAGTTGTGTTAAAAGCTTCATACAAAGTTTTGGGTTTTGTTTCTCAATAAGAAACCCATCTTCTCATCAAATGCACTCATATAAACATCCAGACATACTTTATCATCAAGTTTATACATTCTGGAAATTTTAGACAAAGCTTGTGAAAATCTGATATTAAATGTTGGTACCAATTCATCTTCCCTGATCTGTATATAAGTGAATTCTTTCAGCAAATCACAATCACTCATCTTCTCATCAAATTGGTCTAAGAAATCTGAAATCAATTCTTCCCATGAGGAAATACAATCTGCTGGCAAAAAAGAGAACCAATCCCTTGCATCCTCTTTCAATGACTGGATGAATAACTTCATACACACATCCTCTTGGCAAATTTCAAACTCTCCTATCAAATCTGAAAACCTTTTTACATGTTGACATACTGATTCTGATTTCTTCCCACTGAATATTGGCAAATACTTTCTAATTTCTGTGGGTATGGGATTTGGGTAACCTAGAATACCTTCAAAGTTTAGAGTAGCATAATACTTCATACTGAAACTTTTCCTATTACATGGTTGTTCTGGTTTACTAGGCATGGCTCTATGTGGAAATACACAAGGCTGAAAAACTTCACTATTCATTTCTTCCTACTCCCACAAATGATTATACAATCTTGGATATAAAACTTCAAGCACATATCCTTATTCAAATCTATTCATAACATTGCTTGACACAAAGTTCTTCCAAATTTGCATACTACAAAAGATCATATACACTGGATATTTTAGCATCATAGATATGCAAATTAATTTTGTGATTCCTCTTTCCCTCTAGACTAGTGTTGTTCACTAAATGGGAAAACAACATTACACATTCAAATTTTTAGAACAAATATCTTTTGCATTTGAAACCTCTGAAAATACCTGGGTGTTTGCAGCTGTAAACTCTTGTAGATCTGAAGATTAATTTCAACTTTCAGCACGGTCTTTTACCTCAGAGTCGCCACCTCTTGCATAGAGGACATTTTGAACAGTAGAATACCATTCAATCACAAATTTAAATTCTTTGTTTCTCTTTCAATCTCGCTACAATAAACACTCTTCCAGGCTATTTAACACTGGTATGAACCACAAAGTCACCACCCAAATAAGGAATTGGGGAAAAGTTTGCATACAGCTGCAAGGACTTGCTCACAACTCAGCAACATACATTCACTGTTACTCCTTCATAAAATATGACATGACAAACATATCATTTTACAGATCCAGAACAAGGAACATTTTCTTCACCATAAAATCAATTTACACTCTGTGCATGCGCAATGAACAGACTAACTGGATGAAATTAGGCAATTTTTATTCAGGTTCCCCAGCAAAGTCGCCATTTTTGTTGTGGTGACTCGAATGGGATAATCTCAACATATATGAAACAAATTTTTTTAACCAAAGACTCTTTACCATTCATATCTCCCCAATAGAGTCGCCATTTTTGTTGTTCATCAAAACTGATTAACCCAAGTACACCTGCAATTGATCTATGAAGTAGCCAATTCAATCTATGAAGAACCTTAGGGCTTGGACAACATGACAAGGATCTAAATCCTTCTACTCTTCAGGCTCTGCAAAACCTAGGTGGGTATACCTTTGATGCTTAGAATTAAACCTATTACACACCTATGACAGCATCAACATAAACAGATAGATCTCACCAGGGCTCAATAACAAGTGGGTTACTGCAGATGGGCTAGATCTACACATAAAACTCAGCTATACTTGAGCATGAGATAGATGAAACATTTCAAAACATAATATGAAATAAAGAAAGATATTTTGATGTTGGATTTTAAATTGTTTGAGAATCCCTTCAATTGCAAGATCAGTGCCTTATCCGAGGGCAACGGAGTCATAAATCAAACTCTAAATGAAACCTTATACTACAGATCCATCTTCATTTTTAAGTATTCCTACATTTAATGCCTTACATAAATGCATTACTAAGATCATTCACAAAATCATCAGATCTTGAAACTATATTCCATTATTCATTATTTATTACAGAATTTAAATCCCTCCTTGAAGAATCCCTGCAAACAATCACAACTATCTCCTTGAGATAACAAATTTCATCCTCCTTGAGGATCTGATTTGAATAAAATGGAAATACAAATCTAGAGACAATATTGTGTGAATTTATGTATGCCTTACATACACAAGAACCTGTAACTAAGAACACCTACAACAAGAATTGAACTCCATTACTCAAAGAAAAACCCTACCTTGTATAATCTTGAAGGAAACTCAGAATTGGAAACCATGAAAATATGGAGCCATCCTCCAAATTTCTGGAACCCTTACAATTGAGAAGAATTGGGAATAAGAAGGAGAGGGAAAAAGATCAAAATCCATCAGAACATGCCATGTGTCTTCTTTTTCCTTAACTGCAAAAATATCTCCTTCCTTCCCATGGAAACTGCTCTCAAAGTATCCCAAATTGGTTAAAATTAATTGCATGATAGGATTCTTCATTCTGAGAGCTTTCCAACGACATATAATACTTGCCATTTTTAACAAACATGGACCCCTGGGCGAATTAATCCACTTTATGTGCTCATCATTTAAATTTTTGAATTTTTAATATAGTTTGCACTATGTATTTAAACTGATTTTAATTTTGATTTTTGGTTTCTTTTTGGCCTGACGCCCTACCACGTGGCGACCTCTGATTGGTCGATGGGATCCATCAAGTGCCACTTGGCATGACACCTCATCTTTTGCCACTTGTTGGCCATGTCACCACCACTAGACTGCTTGCTTGTATGCCACCTCATCGCCACGTCATCACCACCTCAGCTCCACTGGGTGACATGTCATCACCACTGGAGAGGACCCACGAATTGTCTTTCCACCTGGACCTGCCACCTAGCTTTCACCATTTCACAATGGGTAAGTTTTGTGCATCTTTGGGCTTTAAAATCACACAAGCCGTTGGATCTCCGCGGACATGCTCGATCTTTAATTCCTCACTTTTGCTGCATTTTCGGCCTGGGCTTTTCGCCATTTCACAGCCCTTAACTGGCAAGCTTCTTTCCTTCATGAAGTTGCGCGAGCCGTCCAATCTCCCAAAGCTACATGGTGTTTAACTCACTCCTTCTCTGCAAAATTTCGCCCACCTCGAGAACCATGCCTGCGTGGGGTCTACATGTCGCCATCGCTCAGCCTTCTCAGTTGCCTTGGGATCTGCACCCATGTGCATGGGGTCCACCTTGGGCGCCCTTTAGGCATCGTCCGTCAAAATCCCAAAGCTTTGACATTATACTTGTGTGTGTTATTTGTTATATATACCAAAAAAATACACTGCCCAGCCAATGTGGGACTAAAGTCTTTTGCCTGGGACTGCATTTTGAAGCTTTCTCTGCAACTTTAATGGTGATTTTCTGCAATTGGTTGGAAATCAAAGGCCTTTTCAACCACATATAGGAGGGAGGGAGGTTGAAGATTTATTTCTATTGCCATTTGTATTTTCTATTTACTATTTCCTAGAGATCTCTGCTGATATCAAAACCACATGAGCATTTGCCTTGCTCTTGATTGCTGCTCCTTTGACCACCACATGAGCATTTGCCTCTTAGAGCCTTCTTCAACTTCACATCCAGTAGGGAAGAGAGAAAGGAGGGCACGTCAGGGAGGAGAGGATAGTAGCTGAAGACTGTTGTGAAAACCCATTGCTGAAGAATTCCTTTGCCTTGGTAAATCACCACGTAGAAGGAGGACTTTAGCTCACACCTTTACCAAGTTCATTTGCATGAAGGTATCTATTGGCTGCCACATTACCCTATGAATTTCACTTGCTGAAACTTGTTTTAATGCCCCCTCCATCACCACGTGAGAATGCTGAAGTCTTCTGCAATCCTCTCCAACACCACGCCATCTGCCATGATTTACTTGTTGCTGGTTTTTTGCTTCCCAAACACCACATTTAGCATCTTCAACTTGCTTTTTCTTTGCATTGGCATTTTATTTAGAGGTTTCTATGATTACTGGTAATACATGGGGCTTTCAGCCTTGTTTCAAATGGAAAGGTAGATACAAACCTTTTGATATCATAGTCTCCAGTTAAAGAACAAAGAGGCAACTCTAGCCATGAGCCTTCTATAAAATTACAAAGTACCAGACTGCTAAACGCACAAGAACTTATACAAATCATAATCACCATCAAGTTATCATAAGCTGTACAGTTTAAGTCGGCTTTCTTTCCAAAGTATCGATGAGACATCAAAACAGGCATTGCTAAAGCTTGCTTCCATTCAGATTTTGGCCTCGTCAAATCCCCATATTCTCACTGTAGAACACCATTTGCTGATGTCAAGATAGAAGAATACTCTTTTGAAAGACTCTGTTGGACATTAGAAGCATCAATATTACCCCCGTTTGTTCAGGAAGTACATAATTCCATCATCATTGCTTATATTTTGCTTCAAGCATGATGTCCCACATTTTTCCTTTAAAATTAACATTGCAAAGGCATGAGCCAGGTCGGGCCCCAAAGTGGGTCCGACTAAAAAAAAATTCATTTTCATTCAACTGACTTTTGAAATGGCTCACGGACCTCAAGCATACCTTTGGAAACAATCGGCATCGTTTTCGGATCATTAAATTGAGTTTCGTGACTTTCAGGCACTTACGCCGCATTTTTGCATTTAATCGCAAAGACGTATTTTTCAAAGTGGTCAAAACACCTTTTTGGACCTTACCATCTGATAGGCATGTACTTTGATATACAAGGATGAACTCTACCAAATGGTTTTCCAAGACGAATCCCAAGCGAAGAGATATTAATTGTCTCAATTTTAATGAGTCCCAACAAGCAGCATGCCATAATGTGCCTTGGTGTCTGTAACAATTACATCCATTTTATAGGTAGCTTCAGGGAAAGCTGCTATTTTTACTTCTACATCTCTCATAGTACCTACAATAGGCACTTCTCTATTATCCATAGCATAACACCTCCCATATGAATTGTGTACAGACAAACCTAGTTCTTTCATAACCCCATAAGGCATCACATTGGTAGTTGCACCAGAATCTATCATGCAATTCTTAATCAATCTATTATTAACTAGCAGTGTGACATAAAATGGATCTATTTGAGATGGTTCGTGATTGATAGTGGTGCCCACATAAACTTTTGGGACTCCTTGTTCTTGATCCTTCTCATCTTTTGCATTTCCCTTTTTAGAAAAATCATCACCATCTGATATACTTGAAATCAAAGAAAAGGCAGCCTCCCTATGTTCTTTTATTTTCAACAGCTCTATTAAAGGTACTAAAACCTTCATCTGCATTAAAGCTTGAGTCATGTCAAAAATAGAGTTAACATTAGACTCAACATGAGCTTTAACCTTTTCTGCCTTTTGGCGACGTGTTCTATTGTCACCAGTGGTCTCTTCCTTTTTTCCAGTTACATCAACAATATCAAATTTCGCTGAACTACTTGACTGGTCACCTTTAGTCTAACTGTCTTTGGCAGAACTTTTGTTCTCAATGGACCTCTTAGAAGAGGTTTCTTTAAAAAGTAGAGAACCAAGCATACCTTGACTTCCATCATCTTTGTTGCTCCTGAAATTGTAATTATGCTTGGCTTTAGCTATGGCTGCCTTAGTGAGATTCTTGACTTCCTCCTCACTAGGCCTCCTAAGATGAACCTCTTGGTCTTCTATTGTGACTACGTTCAAAGTGGGATGCCAATCAATTGTCAACTACTCCTAGAAATTCACATTGCTTTTTGAGACATCATATTCACTCGCTTCATCCTTTGAAGACTCGCAGTCAGTTTCCACAATATACTCAAACATATTAACTGTAGGTTCATCCTCACCTCTCATGGATTCATTCAGAGCTTCAGCCACGCCACACTGGTAGGGGGAATGTTGCCCATCACATGCCATACACCAAGGGGTACTTTCCACATTGTGTACATTTTCCTCCCTTTAATGGATCAGGGGTATTCTGATTTTGTGTGCCTTTTGATTTATCTTGCATAGGTTTGCCATCTTTCCATGTAGTGTTATGTGGCATATCATGCAATCTAGCAGGTTTGTCTTGCTAGTTGTAGTGAGGCCTCTCAGGCTTAGTTACTTTAGTTGTAAGATCCTTGATAGTAGTCATTAATTTTTCTATCTTATCCTCTTCTTTAGAGGATTTGTTTTGTTGTGGCTTTTTTTCCTGCCACAATCTTCCATCAGTCCTTCTTCCCACTTTACCCGATGCTTTCCTATTACTCTCTACATTGATTGCAATTTTGAAAGCATCCCTTAAGCTATGTGGGTTCTTATCTCTGAGAATGTAAGCCATTTTGGGGTCAAATGCATTATAATAGGTAGTTAGTGTATACACCTAAAAATGGTTTGAAGATAATTAATTGAATAAGCAATTATTTAATTAATCTCCCTCCCCAATTTAATTGAATTCATCAACAATTTGATTAAATCCTCCCCTTTTCCTCTACTTATTAATAAATCTAAGGATTTATTAAATAGGTCCATTTCAATAGTCCTCTTTGATTAATTAATTAAAATTAATTATTTCTTCTTCATCAAAATCATTCTTCTAATCCTTTAATTAATTAAAACAAATCAATCATGAGTTGTTGAAATTAATTAGCCTTTTCCTATTATTTGAATTTCTAAATTCAAATTCTCCTAACTTTTAACCACCTAACCTAACCATTCCTAAACCTAACCCATTCCATCTACCCCCATGTTCCCTTTCATCCAACCTCTTCTAGAAGCTTTGTGACACTTGTCCCTAAGTGTCCCCTTTCATCCAACCTCTTCTATAAGCCTCTTGACACTTGTCACCATGGAGATGATAGATGTTCCCTTTAATCCAACCTCTTTGCCAACCTCCTCCAATTTAACCATTGATATCTTCAAATCAATCTTGACCATTGATTCCTACCACCTCACCACTAGCCTTGGAAATCCTATAAATAGACCTCATTTTGGAGCACAAAGGATCCCATCTCATTTTCATCCTATGTATTGTTACTATAGGCATCTAGTTCCTAGTTTATCATTTTTAGCAATGTTATCATGTTCAATCTTAGCTTAATTGCATCTTCATTCTAGTTTATTTTCTAGAATAATCATGAAATCATGTAGCTTAATGATGCTATCATTGCTAGATCATGCATCTTCATCATTCAAATCCTCCATCTAAGTGTAGTCAAGTCACAAGAATTTGCATAACAAGATCTGAGAGCAAAATTCATACTCGCATTTACTAAGAGGCGATAGATCGCTTAGTTATGGTTTTATCTTCCTTTGATTCAAATTCATTAAACATGCTTGTAATGATTTATTGAATGTTTTGTGTTGCAGCTATAGGTACAGGTACACTTCACAGATACATGACATTCTGGTACCCACCTTGGGGCTAGAATCATCCTTTTTGGCCTCTCAAGATTCATCAACTTTCATCTCTGCCGGGTCTGAACTAGAATGTTGTACAAACTCATTTCCTGCCTCGTACGACATGCTTTGTGAGCTCAAATGACAAGAGATCATGTGTCATATGAGACTTTAGCAAAATTACAGTGTCGTATGAGCTCTTATCCTTACTCATACGGTATTAGAAGGTAGCTCGTATGATCAGGTAAAGCTTGTCGTACAAAATTCTGCTTCTGTGTTCTAAGAGAAGATTATATTTCAGGTTTTCATACTTTTATTTGATCATTTATTAATGCTAATCTTGATGTGTTTATGAGATTTTTGGCAACCTAACAAGTTTTGCAGGACGTTGTCAAAGATATGCTTGTCAAAGACCAATTTCAAAAACACAATTAAGACTACTAACGAATTTATTTTGCAGATTGCCTAAGAAAATTCAACTAAACTTTGTGTATTCAATTAAATTTTCTAGACACACTTCAATTTTGCTAAGGGAAATGAACCATCATGTCTTATTTGATTGTGATGATAGGCAAGTATGCTCTCACCTTTCTTAGGTGATCAGAAAGCTAGACTCATCTTTTTCTTTCGTTAGTGCATTTCTTTAGCAGGCCTGCCCTCCCGAGGAGCTTAAAAACTCTTAAAGCCATTATAGTTGGTGTGAGGGGAATGACCTAAGTGGGAACAACTAACACCAAGTAATCCAACCCACTATAAAATAAATGTGATTTGATGAAAATCAAGTCAATGGTAGTGCTCAGGAATAGCTCTCCTTCGTACCTTCGGGTATATCAAACCTTGGTTTTCAAGGCTGGGAGACCCCTTAATTGAGTATTATACCCCAACGTGCTGAACAGATCCCTTACTAGTTCTAGTTAAATTAGAAGCTAACCGATTCACCTCTGAAAGGGTGATAATCTTTGTGCAAGAGAGATGGTAACTCTCCCAAGACACTTTCCATATCGTGCCCCCATTAGCATTTGGAGTTGGATAATAAGGCATTGAGAATCCATTGCGTGAGACTTAGTGGCCATATTCTAATTAGCTATTGGGTGTGTACCTAAATCAGCAAGCAAAGGCTTTCATTCTTAGCCAATTTCCTTAGGGTTTGGCATGCTTGGAGTCACTTATCACATCATGTGTTTGCTGTGTATTCATCCCTAAATTAAAAAATCAGACATATAAAACTGGAAAACATAAGTAAAACACCAAAATTCACTAATCAAATTCGGCAAAACAAACACATTTTTCATTGTCCTGTTCTATGTCGTACGAGTCAGGTTCTCTGTCGTACGAAGAAATTGTTTTGTCGTATGATGCATAAAGTTTTGTCGTACGAGATTTTTCTTTTTCAAGGGAAATTTCTGATTTGTCATCTGGTCTTTTATCTTTTGTCGTATGGTTCATGAAGAAGTGTCGTACGAGTCTCTGTTTTTATCAATCTAGAGCTGCTACTTTGTATGACTTTTTCAGGTCTATCATTCTGCTTGATTAATTTGTAGTATTCATAAACATATGTTATCTATCACTTGGTACTTGGATTATCTCTTTTATTTTCTTGGTCAAGTTATAATCTATCAAAATCAGACTCTAGAAGATAAACACCTCAAGATTTTCAAGTGCTCACCCTCAACAAGTTCAAGATCTAAACATCTCAAAGTGCATTATCACCCTCTTTGATAAATTGATCACTCAAACATAGTTTCTCATCAGGATCAATCATCCTTTATCACGAAACTGAAATGTTTGGTCTGGATAATCTTGTCCCACATCATAGGATATATCATTCCTACTGGACTTGGTTCTTATCAAATCACCGTCATTGCACTCCTAAACCAAAGATCGAAAAACTTGCAAACTTTTAAACACTTGAATCACCTTTTCGTGTCTTATCATTCTAGTGTATCTACATTGACATTTGATCACTTACCTAAAACAACTTTTGGACAATTGAATTCTAGCACAATTTCTAACACACGTGTATGCCCATTCTAACTAGAGCTCAGAGATGAAGAATCAAAGAGATTGAAATCAAAACATTAGAAACAACTATAATCATGGAACCTAAACATGAAATACAAGTTGAAGGAGAAATAATAGAACAAAATATCAGAGACATCAAAAAGGATCCTCAATTTGATAAATTTATGCAAAAATTGTTAGAGGAAGAAAAAGAAAAATATTTCCTAATGTTAGCCAAATCTGGTGGTACACTCCCCCAAGATTTTGATGTAAACAAATTGACACAAAAGAAAATTGATCCTCCTCCTAATAGCGAATAATATGAGGATATCTTTGGTCTCAAAATGAATAACATGTTGATTCCTAGTAACATCAGAACCAATGAAGAGACTTACATCCCCAAAAGAGATGAAGTAGAAATTTTGAATAACATTCAATTCAATGAAGATACAAGAAGGACTAGGGATGAAACAAGAAGAGATCAAGATCCTCCTAGAATACAAAATCATGGTTATGCGAGAACAAATCATGTTGATAATCCTATCACAACTCTCACACAATAACTACAAACAATGCAAACACAAATTCAAGATATGAAAAGAGGAAATGTTAGATGATACTCACTTCAAGAAATTTGTCCTTATCCATTCGACAAAAATCTAAACATGATACCATTTCCTATAGGTTTTGAAACTCCTAGATATGAAAAATATGATGGAAGCACTAACCCGCAAGATCATATACGAGAATTTTGCACTATGAGTATGGAGTTTGCACATGAGGATACATACTTAATGAGACTATTTCTGAAAAGCTTAATTGGACTAGCTATGGAATGGTTCTCCAAACTTCCACCTGGAATCAAATCGTTTTGAGAATTGGTGGATAAGTTTGTTTCACAATACTCTTACAACATACAATGTGAAGTAGCAATGCAAGACCTATGTAACGCCAAACAAAAGAGTGGAGAACCTTTCATGACATTTTTACAATGATGGAGACGGTTAGCTTCGTGGTATCCTCATACAGTGCTAGAGTATGAAAAAATGGACATATTCATTGACAACTTAAACGATCAAATGAGTTATTACTTAAAAATGCAACAAAATCAAAGTTTCAGAAAAATGGTTGATAATGGAATCAGAATGGAAGAAGCCATGATAAAGAAAGGTGAATTGAAAGTATACAAAGAAGGAGTCTATCCTCCTAACAACAACAATAACAACAATCACAATGCCAAACCAAAGTTTTGGAATAGAAATCAAAATGTAGTTAACAATGGAATGGTAGATAACAACAATGTAAAACCAAAGCAACTAGTTTTCAATTTATCTACTCACTCAGCAGCGGCACAACAAAACAACAATCACCAAAGAGCAACTATCAAAACTTTCTTTCAAAGACAATTTATAGACATTGGTGAACCCCTGGGGTCAGCATTAAAAACACTTATCACAAACAAATTGATTTCTTTACTAGAAGAAAGGAACTACGAGCCTCAAATAAAACCACCCTAGTGGAATGATAATCAGTATTGTGATTTCCATCGAAACAAGGGACATCTCACAGATAATTGTCAGAAGTTGAAACATGTCATACAAGATTTGATTGATAATGGAGTAATAACTATGGATGGACATACAACAAATGAATCTCATACCACTTTTAAGACTCCACTTCCAAAATATGAGAAAGGTGAATCATCAACAATGAATAATGGTAAGGGGAAAGTGAAGGTAAACTACACTCATACATATGACAATGTGGTAAATGTGATTGTAGTTAAAGAAAAACAAAATCAAAAACATGCTCATGCTCATGCTATAACAAGAAGCAAAGACAAAGTTGTTTTACTAGGTCCTACAATAAACACATCATCCACTACAGCAAAACAATACAATCTAGTGGAACATTTGCAGAAAAAACCCACACAAATATCCATCTTAGAACTTTTAAAGCTTTCACCTACACACAAAGAAATTCTTGAACGAGCATTAGTAGATACCATAGTATCCAAAGATCTTGATATCGATCAATTCCAAACCATGGTAGGACACCTCACAACTCATTATTGCTTATCATTCACTGAAGAAGATGACATGTCCCTGCAACACCCCCATAATGCTCCCTTGCATATTGAAGTCCTCATTCACAAAATGCGAGTTAAGCATGTTCTAATAGACAGTGGAGCTGGCCTAAATATTTGTTCATTAAGTCTTGTTCATGCCTTAGGATATTCAGAAGATGCAGTTGATGTTCGGAAAAGGATCACCATAAAAGCCTATGATGAAGAAGAACTTTCCTCCAAGGGAATTGTGATACTACCCATCAGAGTGGGACCTCTACAAAAAGATACAACATGCCAAGTTCTAGACTTGGAATTATCATATAATGTACTCCTAGGGAGACCATGGATACATGACTTACAAGTTGTCCCATCAACATATCATCAGTGTGTCAAATTTCCCTACAAGGGACAAGAAAG
The DNA here is from genome assembly GCF_030272615.1 of Cryptomeria japonica. Classification (NCBI taxonomy): domain Eukaryota; kingdom Viridiplantae; phylum Streptophyta; class Pinopsida; order Cupressales; family Cupressaceae; genus Cryptomeria; species Cryptomeria japonica. The sequence continues at coordinate 24,405,886 of NC_081415.1, read as the reverse complement.
CACAATCTCTGCAGATGCAAATACATTTCAATATTGCAGCAATCTAAAAATGGCTCAAGAAGTCATTGCGCCGCATAAGAGGGAGGCAACATCTTCAAACACACAATCTAAGGAACAATCATTTGCCTCTATTATATCAAGTATGGAAAAACAAATGCAGCTAAGAGACCGACGGAATGGAGAATATTCAATATCACAATTACCACTTTCTCCTAAATCCTTTGGAAAACCATCAAACTCTAAACAACAACCAATTGTGAAGCATCTTCCGATATTTGATGGAGCATTCATGAGAAAGGTGAATCATCAACAAAGATGTGCTACAATGGCTATACAAAGATGAATAAGTTCAACAAAAGGTCAACAATGTCAGAATACCTATAGAAAGATATGGGAAAGGATTCAACACTCTTCAAAGGATGGGATACACTAGAACAAGTCCTATAGGAAAAAGAAAAGAAGGTTTCTCAGAACCTATTCAACGTCATACTCAACAGACTACAGAAAAAATAGGTTTAGGGTATGGACAAGTTACTCTACCAGAAAATGCATCTTTTTGTCAACAACAAGAGGAATATCAAAATAGACAAGAACAACTGGCAATTGAAAGGGAAGAAAAATCTGCTAAGCAACAAGCACAAGCAAACACGAAATGGCAAAAGAAGCAATTCTCAAATCAACAAGAAAAACAAACCAAAAGCATCTCTCAAGTAGAATTAAATCTCAACCAAAACAAACATGAACCTAATACTAATCAAGGAGAGCTCATAACAAGACTGACAGAACTCAATCTCATTCCTGAAGAAGTTGAATATGAAAGAAGGAAAGATATAGCTAGAAAAGTAGAAGAAATGCTATATGACCAAATCTGTAGATTATAGGCTACAAGTGATACAGTTTCTAATGAATGGGAATGGGATTCCTATCACTCTAAAGAATCAATTGAAGAAAATTGCTTTGAAGAAGATGTAGGAGTCGATGTAGTTCACACGTATGCAGGACAAATGTCAGAAACTAGTTCACTTGAATTAGAATCACATTCGGCTAACTTGGACTTAACCGAGGACAATCAAGAACTTCTTATGTGAAGTCATCCTAACGAGAGTACCGTTCTAGACATCAACATACATATTGAAAAATTTGATACATCTATCATGACCCTTGATATCCTTTAAACATCCCAACCTGAAGATCCCTTACCTCTAATCCACCATGAGCTTATTGATTGGGAAAATAAAGGACATACTGTCATTGATACCTTTCCAAATGACCATGCCATATCTATATATCTTAACACAATTGAAACCCTAACAACTTCCACTAGGAATATCAGCAATGCATCTTCCAGTCAAGTGGGTGCCAAATCTCCTAGTCGCAAAAGTGAAAATAAAGAAAATAATATCAAGTCTAATGTTGAAAACCATCTCTTGGCAAAATTAGATCAGGAAAAAGTAAAAACAAAGGACACATCTAATGGTGAAAACCTCCTTGAGGTGCTGGAAGATGGGAGATTTGACACTTTACTTGAGCAATATCAAGAAAGGTCATCCATTTTGATCGAACCAATAGAGGCAGTTAACATTGGCACAATAGAGCAACCAAAAATTCTTCATACAACAACTTCTTTGTTTGAGAAAGAAATGCAACAATATGTGGAATTCTTCAAATGACGGCAAATCAATTTTTCTTGGTCATATGTAGACATGTCAAGGTTAGATCCAGAGCTTATTATGCATCACTTAAATGTTAATCCAGGAGCCAAACTAGTTAAACAGAAGTTACGGAAGATGCATCCTCATATTGCTCTTCTAGTCAAGGCAGAACTAAAGAAATTATTGGATGTCAGATTCATCAGACCTGTAGCTTATCCTCAATGGGTATCCAACATTGTTCCTATTTCAAAACCAGATAAAAGCATCAGAATATGTACAGACTTCAGAGATCTTAATAATGCCTGTCCAAAGGATGACTTTCCTTTGCCTAACATCGACATCATTGTAGATTTAATTGCTGGACAGTCCATGTTTTCTCTAAACATTCATGGAAGACTATGTGGATGACATCTTGGCTAAATCATACAACAGAGAAGAACATATAGAGATACTGGAAAAGATCTTTGATAGGTTAGAACAATACAAGTTACGGCTAAACCCTAAGAAATGTGCCTTTGGTATAAATTTAGGAAAGCTATTGGGATACATTGTTTCAGCTAGAGGTATCGAAGTAGATCTAGCTAAGGTTAAAGCAATCATGGAAATGGCATCTCCCAAGAATATCAATCAACTAAGATCACTCCAAGGAAGACTCCAGTAAATTAGAAGATTTGTTGCTCAACTAGCAGATAAATGTCAACCATTTACTCATCTATTGCACAAACATGTTAATTTCAAATGGGACCATCAATGTGAAGAAGCATTCAACAAGATCAAGGCATATCTCATACAACCACCTATTCTAATGTCACCAATTCTAGGAAAGTCGTTATTACTCTATGTATCAACTACTAAAACATCATTAGGAGTTTTGCTTGCACAACAGGATAATGAAGGAAAAGGATGAGCTATCTACTACATCAGCAGAACACTAGTAGGATACGAGATCAACTATTCATCAACAAAAAAAGCATTCTTGGCAATAGTTTTTGCTTCTCAAAAATTATGACACTATCTACTATCTCACTCCATCAAGTTAATAGCTAAAATTGATCCTCTAAAGTATTTGCACAGTAAGGCAACATTGACAAGACAACTAGCAAAATGGATCATGATTCTAAGCAAGTTTGATATTGAGTATGTTGACATAAAAGCTATAAAAGGACAAGTCATTGCAGACCAACTAGCAGAGACACCACTTCAAGATGATCATCCTTTACACATTGAGTTTCATGACACGGATATCCTAACAGTCACCACAAAAACATGGAAATTATACTTTGATGATTCATATACACAACATGGATCAGGAGCAGGTATTCTATTCATCCTACCACAAGGTCATACAATCCCAAAAACATACAAATTAATATTTCCATGCACCAATAATACAACAGAATATGAATCTTTGGTTACATGTATCAAAATGGCTATAGAATGGAATAATACACAACTACAAGTCTTTGGAGACTCTTAGCTCATCATCAATCAAATCAATGATGGCTATCAAATAAAGGATGAAAAATTAATGCCTTATAAAAATATGGTTGATGATATCAAGAAGTACTTTATAGAAATAACTTTTCAACAGATTCCAAGAAATGACAACAAAGCAGCAAATGTCATGGCTACAATTGCTTCTCTCCTTCAAACACAAGAAAATCAACAACGTTATGAATTCCTGGTGGAAGAATTGTTTTACCCTACTCATAATTGTCCTAATTCCCAAACTATCTGTCACCTTGTTGGGCATGATTCCTCCCGCTATGGCCAAACTTACACATACCTGAAAGATAACACCCTACCTCCCAACTTATCAAAAAATCAAAAGAGAAACTTTATTCACCAATCCTCCCATTTTACTCTTGTAGTAGATACCCTATTTAAACGAGGTCTAGATGGTACTCTCTTAAGATGTCTCGAACAAGAAGAATCTAAGAAGGCCTTACATGAAGTCCATAATGGCATTTCTGGCACTCATTCAAGTGGTCTTACCCTTTCGAAAAAACTCATACACTTGGTCTATTATTGGCCAACTATGGAACAAGATTCTTTTTAGATAGCTAGAACATGCAAACAATGTCAGATCCATGAGAATTTGATCCATGCACTAGCACAAGAACTTCATGCTTTAGCAACATCTTGGCCTTTTTGTCAATGGGGTCTGGATCTGATAGGAAAGATAAACCCTTCTTCATCTAATGGTCACAAATTCATCCTTGTAGCTATAGAATATTTTACAAAATGGATTGAGGAAGTACCTCTCACAAATATCACAAGAAAACAAATTGCAGCATTTATCTTGAATTACATCATCTGTCGCTATGGAATACCAATGACCATTATCACTGATAATGGGTGACCATTCAAGAACCAGGATGTACAAGAGCTATGTGAGAAGTTCAAAATCCAACACATATTCTCCACACCCTATTATCCACAAGGGAATGGGCAAGCAGAAGCATCTAACAAAACTATTTTGAAAAATCCTCAAAAAGACAATGAATGATGCTAGAAGAGATTGGCATATTCAACTGAACCCTACTTTATAGGCCTACCATACCAATATCTGCACACCAGCAGGTGCCACACCTTTCTCTCTTGTATACGGATCAGAAACAATATTGCCAATTGAAGTAGAGATACCCTCTCTACGTGTATCACTAAAAGGTCTGATCCCAGATGAAGAACAATGAGTATCTAGACTATAAGAGTTAGAACTGATCCATGAACAAAGACAAAATGTCTTTGATCATTAAAAGGTATATCAACAAAGAATGTGTCGGAGTTATAATCACAAGGTTAAACCAAGAGCATTTCAAGTTGGAGAACTAGTACTAAAGGAAAATCCACGTAACTAGGCAAACAGAGAAAAGAAAGGGAAGTTTGAACCAAACTGGTTAGGTCCATTTGTGGTCACAACAGTATTTGGATCAGGAGCATATCAACTATCAACACAGGATGAAGATTAACTCGAGGACCTATCAATAGCATGCATCTAAAAAAGTTTTATGTCTGAAAAAATAAAAAACACAAAAAAAAATAAAAATAAAAAACAAAACAAAACAAAACAAAACAAAAAAATCAAATATCAAAAAAAGTGCAATAAAAACAAACGACGAAAACCTGGCAAACAGGTGCTATCTATCCACTAGATCTTCCATTTATTAGTTCATGTATCTTCCCACTTGCATTCATTCATTTTCCATTAGTGTTGATCATCATAAAGCCTTTGTACATACGCAAGCATCCCAGGTGGCTTCTTGCCATGGTTTGGATCATTGGATATATCATAACGACTCTGTTTCTAGGCTTGGGGAAAAATCCTACACCTAGTTGGGGGCAAACTCTTGATCATGCTGAGCTTAATCAAATAGGTAGAACAATAGTTAGACAACTCTTATCAACTATCAAGCTATCACAAAGTCAATCTAAGCACATCACACACACTTTTCAGTGGATAATATCTTTTTGGATAATGATTTTAACATGATTGTTCAACTTTTTGAGTTTCGCTATCATGATTTCTGAGTGACTCCAGGATGTCTTTGACTAGAGGAACAAGGAAGGAACATGATATTTTATTGTTTTCTGTCTAAAAATTAATCATTAATATGTGCAAATTTGTCTCAGTACATGATCATTAGAGTATCATTAAAGACATTTCTGATTTGCATATTGAAATGATTAATACTACCTGTTTTACGCAAGCAACACTCAGGTCATCTCGGTTCAATTATACCTCGATGCTTGTGCTAACTTGCTATATCAAAATACATGAAAATAGTGCTCAGGTCATCATGGTTTAATTATACCATCGATGTTTGCACTCACTTCCCACATTTCAAAAGCTCAGTGATGACAAAAAAATGCAAAATAATCCAGTGACTAGTTTAGTTGTAGCTTTGCATTCCCTAGCATTTTCATTTGCATTTTAGCTTGCATTTCATTCTTGCATAAGATCATGCATGCTCCTTTCATCCAAGGTTAAATCTATCACAGGAATCATCAAAGTATCATCACAAGTGTATACACAATAAGACGAATGACTCATATCTCTTCAGATATTATCAACCCAGCGAAAAGCTTATGCTATCTCTCTCAACAGAATCAACAATCAGCATATCAAAAAATTTCTACAACTTGATATCAATGAATTGTTAGTTCTTTATCTAATCAACCTTATCAAATCAAATCAATCAATCAAACCTAATCGATTCTATCATGTCTTATATAGGATGTATCCTTCCTGAAACCAGACAATCTGATTCTGATTCATGTCTTATATAGGATGTATCCTTCCTGAAACCAAACGTTCTAATCATGTCCTATACAAGATGAATCCTTCCTGAAACCAGACGCTCTAATCATCTGTGTCTTATATAGGATGTATCCTTCCTGAAATCAGACTGAATCTCGATCTTATCAATCTAATTGATCAAGATTTATCAATCTTATCAATCTAATCAATCAAGCTAATCGAAGAACTCACATTTTCATCAACCACAGTTGTAGAAATCAAATCAAATCTATCAGGATATCAATTTTGCAAAGTTGAAAAACTCCAAAGATCAATTATCTCAATTGATCTTTCGAGGGGGCATCATCATACCTGGATTTAGCAATCAAGAGCTGGGGCATCCTATCAAACCAATATCATCATCAAAATGAGATTATTCTTTGAATCAACATGTCATCACACCTCACTTCAAAGAGGGGCAAAATGTATACAACTAAAAATGGTCTGAAGATAATTAATTGAATAAGCAATTATTTAATTAATCTCCCTCCCCAATTTAATTGAATTCATCAACAATTTGATTAAATCCTCCCCTTTTCCTCTACTTATTAATAAATCTAAGGATTTATTAAATAGGTTCATTTCAATAGTCCTCTTTGATTAATTAATTCTTCTCCATCAAAATAATTCTTCTAATCCTTTAATTAATTAAAAAAAATCAATCATGAGTTGTTGAAATTAATTAGCCTTTTCCTATTATTTGAATTTCTAAATTCAAATTCTCCTAACTTTTAACCACCTAACCTAACCTATTCCATCTACCCCCATGTTCCCTTTCGTCCAACCTCTTCTAGAAGCTTTGTGACACTTGTCCCTAAGTGTCCCCTTTCATCCAACCTCTTCTAGAAACCTCTTGACACTTATCACCATGGAGATGGCAGATGTTCCCTTTAATCCAACCTTTTTGCCAACCTCCTCCAATTTAACCATTGATATCTTCAAATCAAGCTTGACCATTGATTCCTGCCACCTCACCCCTAGCCTTGGAAATCCTATAAATAGACCTCAGTTTGGATCACAAAGGATCCCATCTCATTTTCATCTTATGCATTGTTACTATAGGCATCTAGTTCCTAGTTTATCATTTTTAGCAATGTTATCATGTTCAATCTTAGCTTAATTGCATCTTTATTCTAGTTTATTTTCTAGAATAATCATGAAATCATGTAGCTTAATCATGCTATCATTTCTAGATCATGCATCTTCATCATTCAAATCCTCCATCTAAGTGTAGTCAAGTCACTGGAATTTGCATAACAAGATCTGAGAGCAAAATTCATACTCGCATTTACTAGGAGGTGATAGATCTCTTAGTTATGGTTTTATCTTCCTTTGATTCAAATTAATTAACCATGCTTGTAATGATTTATTGAGTGTTTTGTGTTGTGGCTTTAGGTATAGGTACACTTCATAGATACACAACAGTTAGACACACATTTTCATCTAACCTCATTACCTAAAAAAGTCTATGCATTGCCTTTTGAAATCTTGCATTAAAATCTGTGATAGCTTCATTATCAGATTTCCTGATGTTATTAAACTCATTGAGCATGAAGCTCACATTGGTCTTGTCTCCATATTTCTCTTGAAAGCAATTTTTGAACTCTTCCCAAGACCCTATACAATCCATAGGTAACCCTCTATACCAATCTCTAGCATCCTCAATCAAGGATTGCACAAATAGCTTCATGATGACATCTTCATATGCAATTTCATAATCATTAATCATGTCACCAAATGATTTCAAATGCTCTTCTATACTAATAGCATTATTCCTAGCAAACTTCTGGAGTTTATCGCTCATTTCAATACGGACATGGTTTGGGTATCCTGGAATTCCATCAAAATACAATGGCCTATACAACTCAACATTTACCGGTCTCCTTTGAAACTGATTTCCAATAAATTTGTTTCCAGTATTTACCCTTGGGCCTGAACTACTAGCTATAAGAGTTTGATGACTTTGATTGTGGGCTAGTCGCTGACTAGTTTGGTTTGCTGGAATTGCACATGAGGGAATAACAAAATTACTTGGGGCAAAAATTTGAGATTGGTTAACAGGTGGGATAGCATTCATTTTTATCATTGATTGAGTGTTCAACAGAGAGGCAAAAGTATGTTGGGACGTAGGATTACTATGATCTACAGGTAGAAAAGTTATAGCAGGAGCTTTTAAGCAACGTATTTTACTTCTGAACTCTACATTTAGTGCTTCTATTTCATCCTTTTCTAACTCCCTTTTCAGGTCTTCATTTTCCTTCCTTACCCTTTCTACTTCAATATCATGCAACATCATTCCTTGGGGTCCTTCTGCACTTCCTGACACCAGATCCGTAGATCTATTCTCCACTACTTTCTGCTTCCCCTTGTCGATAATAGGTCTGGCAGGTTGGGGATCACTGTGGACCTCCCTACTAGGTTGTGATGCAACTTTAGGTGCATAAAAAAAATAATAGGACCTTGTTCTTTACTCACAGGTTCATCTTGATAAAACAACTCAAGCTCTGCAATCTGTCTTAATAACCTATCTCTCTCAATGAGTTTGGCTTTGGTTTTATTCTCCTTTTCCTTTTCTTTCTTTTTTCTTAATGAAATCAATTGATGTAATCTTTGATTTAGAACCTCAATCTCCTGAGACACTTCATCTTGGTCTGGCAAAGTTTCCTCTAAATCAGACACATTTAACTAGTCCATATCAATCAAGTTGATATTTCCTTCCATAGTTTTGGGAATGGAACTGACTCTATTACTTGTACTATGACTATCTCTCCCAGAAATGTTGGCATTAGACAATCTTGGGTGAAAGGTTTGGATATCATCATTGGTGCCAAATAGGCCAACATGAAAACCCATAATATCATGGTCAGAGTCATGAGAAGAGGTAGTGGATCTTGCGTATACAGGACACTCAGAAGACTTGCCTGTCTGATTACTCTTCTACTTTCGTGACTGATTTGACAGCTCAAGAATAATAGTTCCTCTCCAGCCCTTCTTGACTAGTTCAGGTAACCCTTCATGCAACTTCTCTTGAGGGTTTTTCTTCATATAAGACCTAGTATTCCTTCTCCTATTCATTTTACTAATCTTGTGAATAGACTGTGATTTTTTTATAAAAGAACACTGGTTTTTTCTTTACTTTAGAGTCACCACCAAATATCTTGGGAATAAAATATATAGTTTAACACAGTGAATCACTTACACGACACTTAAGAATGAAACTGTTGATCTTTAGAAAAGAACATAATAGTATTCTAAGATGTTATGAGATAGGTCAAGGATTTTCTTTGAAAAAAAATAAGCTCAATAATTTTTAGACTAAAACCAAGGGAACCTGATCTCAACACTTTCATGCAATAAAGACATAGATCTTTAGTATAAGACTTATCTTATTTGACTCTCCCCACCCGAGTCACCATTATTGTTGTTCTCCATTTTGAAAACTTTTGTTCCTTCTCTTAAAAAGTGAAAACTACTGCCTTTGTGTTGCAATGGAAGATAACAACAAAAGTTTTGAAATAAAGACAACAATATGAGGTTCCATAAGTAGTAAACCTCCTACACTCTAAGCTTATAAAATCTTGGGAACGTGAACCCTTTGAGACTATTTTCTCACAAAAATATTAAATAGTTTGCAGAAAACCAGTGTAAATTCTTGCAAATTTCCCTTACTAACTGATACAACTAAAACATAAATAGAAAGTTGATTTTGTCTTTTGAATAGGATCAAAAAATGCACCCAAAGACCCAATAGGTAAACCAGTGCCTTATTTGGGCAACAAAGTCATCTATAACAGAATGCAACCTGACAAGAGAAATTAATACACAAATCACAAATTCCTGATCTATCAACTTTGAATATGCCTGACATATACAAAGTCCTAATTTGCACCAGAATTCATCATCCAATCCACACCAAAAGTACTGATATCAATGATTTTGTTTCAAATATATTTATATTTTCCTCCTTGAGAAAAAGACTAAAAACAACTTCATTAGATGCCTAGCAAATCATTTCAAATAAGCGATCCTTGATTACTTAAGTGGAATAAACACCAGTACAATGACACAAAGAGAGTACAAGTCTGAGTTTAAATTCTCTGGACTGTATATTTCATTCCTCTGTCAGAAGGTTACAAGTACTTCAAATTTGACTCAGAAATTGCTAAGACAAAGGCCTGTATTAATTTTGTCAAAGTTTAGCTACAAAAATTATGTCCCCTTTTCTAGGTAGCCTTGGTATCCTTTTATAAAAAATCAGGATGTAACAAGCTTCAGACTACCTAGAAGAAAAATATTACCCTAACTGTCATTTTTTACCAAAAGTTACATTGTTGTGCCATTGCAGTTGAGGGAGAAACCTAACATTCTTCTTGGGATGCATGCTTCATTAATTCGATGGTCATTCGGTTAGAAAGTAGCCGAAAGGACAAGCTCCTTTCTCCCAAAATTGGTTACAACCACTAATAGCCACATAATGCCAATGTATTGTCTTGTGCTAGAGAATTGATGAGTTCTTACCTAAGAAAACACACAGCCGCACACCATTATGTTCTTTGTACATCACCTTGAGTACCTCTCACCAACCTTCACTTCAAACAATATCTGATGGGATTTGCACATCTCTGCCATTGTTTCTTTTAAATATTTTTAAAATTTGGCACCAATGAACCAGGAAAACCATCTTTTCGAGCACCTTTCCTTTAGTCGCCATGTCGCGGCCTTTAATGTTTGGACATGTTTCCATAGCGGTATAGCGACAACCATCCAATCATGGGAAACTAACATGCCTTTTAACTTTCCTGAGTAATCTACTTAGAAACGAGCCCCACCACTTGGTCTCTGGTCTGTTAAAAACTTAACTGCTACCACTAGCAGTCCACCACAACCGCTCACCTTAACCACTGGCACTAACCACTATCTAGATCCACTGCTAATGGTTTGTCACTATGGTGCAGATGATAACCATCATGCACCTTCAGACTGCGGTATAGCGGCAACCATCGATCATCCTTAGACTTGCTTGTTCTTTATTTCCTCTGGATTGTTCTTCTTCTTTATTGGGCCCCACTGCTTGGTCGCCAAGTCATGACTTTTAGCCACTAAGCAACTTTTCATTGTGACTTGGTGATAGCCGTAGATCTTCCCTGGATCACCTTTCATCTGCCTTGACTTCCCTGACTTTTACATCACCTGGGCCACTTTCTTTATCATCTTTTCTTCTGCCAGGCCCGACATGTGTCACATCTTGATTTGCCTTTGGATCCATCTACTTGCCACCTTGGAATTTTCACCTGGCTAGTCGCCAAGTCATCTCCAATGAACCCACCACCTCCTTGGCTTGTTCAATGTTATTCTTTTGATGAAACTCCCTCTTCGGTTAGGCACTTCTTTGTCTCATCGAAACCCCAGTTTCATCAATACCTTCATTTTTTGATGGAAATGGTTGAAATCTCCTCGATGTGCCCTTTATTGATGGATATGAGCACTCAGTGAACTATTTTATCATCTTATCAAAACCCAAGTTTCATCGACACCTTCACTTGTCGATGAAACTGATGCCTTCAGTGAGTCCATTTTGAGATCTATTGAAGCCATCATCTACTCGACATTCATCTGCCATCTGTTCTGTTGCGTCACTACTAGACCTTCCACTTCATCAGCTACATGGCACCATGTGGCACCTCATGATTTCTCCCAAGATCCACCTAAGCACAGCCCCATCTGCCACCTCAGCATTGCTGGACCCACCACTCTTTCAGCTAAACCTCCTTTTCGGCTAGCCATTTTCATATTTTATCGAAACCCTAGTTTCATCGACAACTTTCATGTCGATGAAACTCATGCCTTCGGTGAGTCCCTTCAATGATCCATCAAAGCCATGGTCTGCTCGATATACACCATGATGATATGCCATCTGTTTTCCATGTGTTACCATTTGTCCGCCACTTGCCTGCCACCTCATTAGTTGCCAAGTCACGACCATTAATAGTCGATCACCTTCATGTGGCAGCATAGGGATGGTCATGGATTTGCATTCAACTTGCTCGTTGTTTAACTTGCCCTTTTACTGCAAAATTTTGGGCACTTTGAGATGTGCGCAGGGAGCCCACCGCTTGGTTGATTAGCCATTTGCCAAAATCCCACAAGCTTTTACACTTAAGATATATGCGGCCTTGCACATAAATACTAAAATGCTCCTCCCTGCATCCAATGTGGGATAAAAGGTTCACCTTAGCCTTTTCCATCGGGTCCCACCACTTAGTCACCATGTCATGGTGGATAACCACCAAGCACTTTTGGATTGCAATATAGCAATAGCCATGAGATCAACATGACCCTACTCGATCTTTAGGAACCCTGACAGATACATAGGAAAAGACATATGACTTAGGTAGAATTAAAATTTATTAGAACCCACCTAGGCCTAGACTAAAAAGGGGGCCCCTCTTGATGATGCACAAACCATTTTGCTTAAGTGGAAAAAGGCAATGAGTAAAGACTTTTAATCAAAAGCAAAGGGACATTTTGAACCATGAACCTTGAACCGATTTGCAAATGGTTCAAAACAAACACAACACACTCTCACTTGCTTAGTAAAACAAATATTACAAAGTCACGCCTCATGCAAGAGAAACGATTGAACCTTGAACATTGAACCAAAAAGGTTCAAGGGTCCAAGTTCAATATGAATTACAACAATGCACTACAAAGGTTTAATTTTCTAAATGTCTTCATGAAAAAGCAAAAACCCAAAACCCTCAAGATTTTATAGGCCCAACACTATCTTCACAATTCGATCCTATAGTAGTAGGCTCATTTCCATAGAGCTTCTTCAATCTTTCCCATAAGCTTTTTGTTGTTTTCATCTATCCACCTGTGAGGAGACATCATCGGTGAGACCACTAAATATGACATTCATGGATTCTTCATTACATATGCATCTTCTTTCATCTTCAAATCCGGAGGGAGGACTGGCATTCCTAGGGAGACCATTAACAACTGACATCCATACATCAAACCCTAGAGACGATAGGAAGACTTCCATTCTACAACTCCAAATGGCATAGTTTGAACCATCAAACATTGGAGCAAGGATTGACACTAAACAAACCATTATGTCTTGAGGCCAGAATCTACCCAAGCTGTAGAAAGCTCGTCTAACTAGGAAGCTAGGCTTTGATACCAATTGTTAGACACAATGCACCACTGAGAGGGGGCTAAATTAGTGGTTCTCAAACTTTTCCCTTAAACAAACCTATATGTGCATACCGATTATGAGATCTAACTCTGAACAAACTTACTGGTTAGTGGGGAGACAAACTCAAATGCAAACACACAAAGGGACAACACATAACACTAGGATGTATGAGGAAAACCCAAGATGGGAAAAACCTTAGTGAGCAATGCTACTAGAGTCTACTGCTCCAATCCAGCCTCACAATCAAATCTCTATTACGATGTTTAGGGCACCAACCCAAGGAGATACAACCCCTATCTTATTTATGGGCTACAACCCAAAGGAGCTACAACCCCTTATTTAAGGCACCAACCCAAGGAGCACCAAACCCTGACAAATTTATGGGCTACAACCCTTGCACCGAGCTACAACTTAGTGAACACAATGATCAGTTCAAATACAAAAGTAGTTGTCTTGTTACAAGTGAATCTTGCAACCATTTCATATACCTTATTCTACTGGTGAGATACCTTCTCTGCTACACCGACTCACTCCTCTGCTACTCTCATTTGTTGCTTAGCTATTGGTAAACTCTACCGGTACACTTCTCCTCTTCTTCTTCTCGACTAGATCTCCTCCTCATTGCTCTACTCTTTACCGGTACTACACTCTATGTATTCTATGTCTACCTTCTCTACAACTTCCTTCACTTCTCCTATGTCGGTATGGACACTCTTGGTTCTTCTTTGCTACCGATTGAAGACTTCAACATGGTTCACCCTCACTCTTAGTCTTCCTCTTAGATATGCATTGGGAATTTGATTGGTTTGCTTTCATATGTAGAAGTAACTCTCAATCACTTCGCAACAACACTTCCTTCTTCTATTCAGCAGTGACACTTAACAATGTCTTTGTCCTGCATATTTATAGTCTGGTTTTCCCACCAAAAGCCTATTCAAATTCTAGGAAGTTAGGGTTTCCTCATCATTCTTGAGGCAAACCAAATCCAATTAGATCTTGCCCAATCTGATCTCCCAGATAGCCAACTGTACATCTCTACCATTAATGTACCTTCCAATACATTTTTTCCAAATATGGAAAACATGGTCATGTATCTTGACCTACCTCTATCAAAATACCATTAATGCATCCATTATTTCCATCTCAAGGTCTTCTCACAATCTGATCTTCTTGCTTTGATCCAGGCACCAACAACTCCCTATTTTTTCTTTATCATTCATTCTTCCTCGAGCCACACTCCTCTGATCTGATCCACAAATCATGGGTTCTATATTAAATGCATACCTATAGAAATACCTCTCTACATGACACTCCATCTGACCTTTGCAAGCTTTCCACTTCATCTCCACGTGGCTTCCATGTCGGCATCCTCCTCTGCTTGAACAATTATGTCAGTATGGATTAAGTCACTGACCAATAACTCAACCAGTTCTTCTTTACTATCTGTTCTTCTTTACTGTCGGTTTACTAACTCTGTCAGTATCTCACATTCTACTGGTTGGCTCCTCATGTCTGTACTTTTGTTGAACTGGTGATGGAAACACCTAAATTGGTATTCAAACATGTCTATCAAAAACATTCTCACCTCAATCAAATGGGAGTCACAACTCTTAGCCTCTTCACATCCTTACCGATTCTCAAGCTTATCGGTAACCATCCTGATGACAACATGTCATCAACCTTCAGTGGTTTCCATCTAAGGCATCTGCATGCTAGTTTCATTCTCTATATTCAGCTGCTCCACTTTGCCTTCATCATTAGACTAAATATCAACTCATCCAGTTTGTAAAGATGACAAGCTCATCAGTCCTTCACTTGTCTAGGCAACTCAACATGCCATCTTTGTCGGTCTAGTGCATATCCCTGATTTCATGCACTCGAGGCATTCCTTCAATTCACTAGTAGATCCGATGTGAACCTTCAACCACCTGCCTTCACCTCTTCTTCCTTATCTCACTGAACTATGATGCACACTATGCTTGATAGGAGATAAGTTCCACTTACCGATGAGTGTGAGTCTTTGTAATCTACATCCTGCAGTGCACCCATGTGGCTTCTCATGATGATTGCATCTTCATCCAATGGGAATCTTGCAGTTCTGCAACCTCACAACATACTTATGACCTTTTCATCCTTCTCCTCCAGTGTTGGTGTGATTTTGATAGCATTCCGCTTCTTCATCATGAAGAACAGCTCAAGCACCTTGCCCATCCTACTTGTGCACTGGTCAACATCTTACTGGTTGTCAACCACTCACTTGGTTGATGTGACTCCTCTATTGTCAACACATCACATACTAGTTGACACCCTTTCCTTACCTGGCCCATCCTACTACTAGATGAATGATGACAATGTGCCTTTGATCATCTCAAGGCATATCAACAATGACTATACCGAAGCTACAATCACAAGGTCATACCAAGGGCATTCAAAATTGGTGATCTAGTCCTAAAAGAAAATCCCCAAAATCAACAAGATCAGGAAAAGAAGGGGAAATTTGAACCTAACTGGTTGGGACCCTTTGTCATCATATCAGCTTATGGATCAGGGGCATATCAGTTATCAACTTCATAAGGGGACGTTCTCGATGAGCCAACCAACAACATCCATTGGAAGCAATTCTACACTTGAGTCATCCAATGCACGAATTAAGTGAAAAAAGCAACAACAAAAAATTGAAAAATTATTAAAAAATCATCACTAGGGTGAAAACCTGGTAAATAGGCAACTTGTAGCATAAAAAAATCAAAAAATCATCACTAGGGTGAAAACCTAGTAAACAGGCACCTTGTGGCATAAAAAAATTACAAATCCTCCCCCCCAAAAATCCAAAAATTCAAAAATTTTATAGTCTTAGAAAAACAAAAAATTTCCAACATCATCGTACATCGAGGCACTGCCCTGAAAATCGTATTTTTTCTCAATTTATCTCCCGAGGGGGCATACCAACATCAATTCCATATTGACATCAATTCTATCATCGAATCTCATATCGAATCAATTCTTCATATCTAGGGCTTCATATCGACAATTTTGATGACATTGCCATATCAAGAATTTTGGTGACATATTGAGCATTTTTCTTTGAATCAACATCATGGTCACGCGTCACTTCATTTTTTTTTTTGGATTTGTCACTTCTTCAATGAATGGGTACTTTGAATCTATTGAACTAAAATTTACTTGTCATATCTCATTGATGCCCCAATTTTGATTTTCCTTTTCTTTTCCCCTTTCGTGTACTTCTAGCAACATTATCTACATCATTCTCTGCAACATTGCTTGCAACATTGTCACTAACCTCAATTGACTTATTCCTACTACTCTAGGTATCCAATTCAATTGGAACATTATCTACAACATTAACATTTGAGTCAATTAACTCATTTTGATATTTCTCAGAGGTTTGTCCTTCTTTAATTCTTTTTAGTGCAACTATTAGTGTTGTACCTTTGTCTAATGAACCATTAACATTGCCAAAGTATGACATTATATTTCTATTTTTGTGTTTTAATGGACTCCCTTCAACACTTTCTAGAGTCTTTTTGCTTGACATCTCTCAAGAAATAGAATCATATTGATGAGATCTAAGAATATAGACTTTAGACCTTGAATCCTTAGGCACTGAATGTGTCCCTACTAAATAACATGTAAGAACAAACAAAAAATCACTTTCACTTTCACTTTTGTACAATTTGTCTCTTTGTGACCTACCATAAAATATACACCTATACAGACAACTTGCCCTTTCCTGACCTACCATAAAAATAGACATTACTCAAGATGCATACACCTACCGGACAACTCACATGCATCTTGCATACTTTAGATGTGAAGGGGAAATGTAGTCACAATCATCTTTTCCGAAATAATGCAAGTGGGCACCTTTAACATCTATTCCTGACCTACCATAAAAATAGACATTACTCAAGATGCATACACCTACCAGACAACTCACATGCATCTTGTAGAATTTAGATGTGAAGGGGAGATGCAGTCACAATCATCTTTTCTGAAATAATGCAAGTGGGCACCTTTAACAACTATATCCTCATAATTTCTCACTGTTGTTGTTCACTTTGATTTTGTAGATGATTGTTCAATAGGTACCCAACTCAGAATCCACATTGATCACATTTTTTAATTAATTGAAAATAGAAAGATAGCTGCATTCTCATATTTCAATTAATTAATTCACCGAAGGTGTTCTTATTCAGAATAGACGAGACCTCTTTGTTTAGATGAACGGTTGGAAACTCTCCTTAAAACATGGAAGACGATTGGATATATTTCATCCGTTGATCACTTTTTGACTGCTTTCTATCATCGCCGGCCTATTGGTTATATTTATGTTTTCTCAGTCATTCTTTTATGTCAGTCCAATGCAAAATGTGGACGGTTTGGATACATTGATGTGTATTATGCAGCTTGAGTAGAAATTCAAAAATCTAGTTTTGCAAATCCTTATGTAATTTTCTTTTTATCAATGATTTGATTCATATTCTATCATCAATGTTTTAGATCTCACTCCATGGTCCATGGTTTGTCATGAGGCTGAGATAGCTAGGGAAGATAAATTAACAAAGTATTTTTTCACCATCAAAATTTCAAATTATCCAATGTAATCCATCTTTGAGATGATATAGTTAGAAACAGGGTTTCGAAGAATGGTAGAGACTAATATGATAGTTCTTTAATTTTTTGCAGCCTTTTCCCCACCATCATTTCATTACTCTTCTTTGGCTATCTCACTATTATATTGGATCATGGAGTATGATCCAAAATATTGATAGTTTTTTACATAGTCAAATCTAGAAATATTTCCAAGCTGATATTATGGATAGTGAAAATTTGATGTTTTTAATCCACAATACAGTTAATTCTTAAAAGTAATAAAAAAAACTTGTATAATTATATTCAAAAACATGTAAATATAAAATAATATTAGCAAGCTATCAATAGAGAGATTATTTGTTGTGATGGAGAGAAAAAAGTAGGGAATATTTTATAAAAAGTATTCGACCATACCACACTCCTACACCCTCCATATTTTTGGAGACATACGACTTCAACATGTAAAAAAATGTTTGAATTGATGCAAAAATTATTGGAATCTCTAGTTTCTTGCACTATGTGCTCATGGTGTCGAAACATTCTCTTCATTGTGGACAAAATAAAAAATTATTGGAATCTCTAGTTTCTTTCACTATGTGCTCATGGTGTCCAAACATTCTCTTCATTGTGTCCTTACAACATGTGAATTTTTATTGCCAAAAGCATGCACACACACATTTTGTATTTTTATTAAAACATAATTAATTAAAATTAAAACTATTTCCATATATTTCATGTTTCTCATCTCAAATAACAAAACTCATTTAGACATATTAAAAACAATCTAATTATTAAATAATTTTATTAATACATATCAATTTAATAAAAATATATATTTAAAAATAATTTAATATTCTTGAAATTCTAAAACTATATTTAAAGTGAATCTATGTGAAAAATAATGAAAACTAAATAGTGTAGACACCTAAAATTGTCTTTTAATTAAATAAATATTTATTATTTATTTAATTAATTTTCTCCTAATTTCTTTTATTAATTAAATAAATATTTTAGTTTATTTAATTAGTTCATTAGCCTCTTCGTCTATTACCTAGCGCTTGCACCTGAATGAAGTGCAATGGTGAAGCCTCTTCGTCTATTTTAATATAGATTTTTATTTATTTTTAATTAATATTATTACATGAAAATTTAAACATATATTATAAGAATGAGTTAAGAATTATAAAAATATATGATTTTCATAATAGATCATAGAATATGTTTAAAAATTTGAAATTAGATTTATCGCATAGTCAAAATCTTAAAATCATTTCAAACACATTGTCCATCAACCCTCCCCTAAAGAAGATTTGTGGATAGATTTTCCTCTTATGTGAAATGGAAGGGTAATGGCAAGCCGGAAGGTACCTGTGAGAATTCAATTAGATTAGATTAATTTATTTATTTTGTCAACACAAGCCATCTACCCACAAAGTCAATGTTTTATGTAGAAAATGTTAAATACAACATCTCAAACATGGCAGTATTCCTAAAAGGTACTCATCATTTAATGGCTATTGTTTTCAATGCAATTATTTTGGACATAAAGTTGTATATTGCAAGTACAATGTAAATCAAAATATTCAATGCTTTACATGTGGAAGTTTTGGACACAAGGCTAACAATTGCAATAGTTAGGTCATGAGTAGAGGCTATAGAAAATTTGTGAATGGACTAAATGGATCACTTATGAATAAGCCCTTTCAAGGTTATTGTCACATATGATATAAATTTGGTCACAAAGCTAATCAATGTATATCTAAAATAAACTTAGTGAATTCAGAGGAATGTAAGATGTTACAATCACAACAAGTATGGACATTTTGCACCACATATAACCATATAACCTCAACCCTAAACCATGTAACCTTGACCCTAGAAACCCTATCCGTCAACCCTAGGCCTTAACTGTCTATATGATAAACCCTCAACCTTCAACCCTTTCAATAAAACCTAGGCCCAATAAGCTATACACTAAACCCTCAACCCTAAACCCTCAACCTTTTTCCTCAAACCTAGGTCATAGAGGCTATATGCTAAACCCCCAACCCTATATATCCAATCCTATACCCGATACCCTCAATCCTAAACCCTATACACTATGCCCTATACCCTCAAGCCTAAATCGTATAGAGATGTTATAGGCTCAAAAGCCAATGGGCTAAACCCTCAACTCTATACCCTCAACCCTAAACGCCCAACTCTATACCCTTAATGATAAACATATCCCTTAAACCTGGGTCTTAGAGGCTATATGATAAATCTTCAACCATATGCATTTTAATTCCAAAGCATTTACCTAATTCTAAAAATTGATCCACCTAGTAAAATTTCCAATCTAGAAATGACGTCATTTGATAGCATTTTTTAATACCAAAAAGTAAACCGATGATTAATTAAATAGTATGCAATTTGAAAATTATGTATATTGGATTGTAGATGGAAATTCAACCTATTGTGAGATCTAATGATGTGAAGTTTCTTTATTGGAATGTAGTTTAAATTAGTTTCAGCAATAGAGCATATTTAATTAGATTCAAAATTGTTAAAAAAGTCTTCATATTAGAGGATATCATATATTAGTTCCAAATAAATATATAGTTCTTAGTATCTAGCAAAGGCAAGACAACACAATTAATAGAATAGAATAGAAGGTTTCTAATGTATACGAGGTCAAATATAGTTTAGGAGATAATTGATCTAGTTTTTAATTGTCAGCAATGTTGAACTTCTGCTATTTATTTTGATGTTGAATTTTTTGTGTTCTCAATCTTATCCTCTTTGAACCTAAATTTTATAACAAAATTCCTACTAGAGTAATAGTGTACTTAGTTTGAATGTCATTATAGATTTTGTATGTTGTTGATTATTTGCAAGAGCTTTCTCTAAGTTGTAAATTTAACTAGACCAATCATATTGTAAGGAAAATAAATGGTTTTTATTAAATTATCCATTCTAATTATTAAAGTGCAATTAGCAAGTAAACAAGTGTCGGGACTGATAATTGCATTAAATATTTAAAAACTAAATATGAAATATTGAGGCATTTAGCTCTTGAAATTATGATGGAAGAATGATATTGAATTGATTTGTCATTGCTACAAATTAATGTGGCAAAATAAAAAAAAATCTAAGAAACCTCTTCTGTTCAATCTTAGGTGTTCTAAGGATATTAAATCTTAAATGATGTGGACTTGATTTAAGGTTTGGAATTGAATTTTAGTGCATGGGATCAATTTATTTGAATGTATGCTTGAAAAATTGTCCACCATTACCTCCTCTAGATGAACTTGTCAAGGTAGTGTCTAAGGACAATGTTTAGGAGTTTATTGTCTTCATAATTGAACTTATCAATGTTGTATCAAAACCCTTTATTGGGTCAATTAAAACAATTGGAAATAATAAATACAACATACATAGGTATGTATATGGCCTATCATAATGATGTAATGAATATGGTTCTTTAATGTCCTTTAGAAAATAAAATGTGTTCTAATGATTTTCTCCTCGTAATCACATGAATTAATTGCATAACATAGCAACATGCATTAGGCTGCCTCATAACAACTAGTAGAAAGTGGTGGGAAAGTTGGAATTTGAATTTTGAGTCCTTCCCACATGCCATGGGAGTGAACTAGATCAATCCCATGCCACTTGGAGATGAACAAGGAGGCTAAAATAGTAATCTTGAGTCAAGAAGTAATTTATGGAAATGTGAATTGGCGGTGCAATAATGATGAATTAATAGCAAATGTATGAGAATAGGTGTAAATGAAGATGGATAGACATGGTCAAGACAAACCAAGCACAAGAGTATGCCACTTGTTAATGTATTATTATACTTAAGACACTTCACAAAGGTGGGCAAAAAACTAAAAGAGAAATGACAATAGTATGTAAATTTCATGAGGGGCAGCTCCCGCATATGATATAATTTTAGATTCACAATACTTCTAATCAATAAGTACCAAAAGACAAACAAGAAAATATAGAAAGAAAACAAAGAAATTCTATTGTGAAGGTAAGAACACAACAATTCCTAAAGAAATCACAAAAGCACACAGACTTTCAATCCAACAAAACAAGAAGAGCAAGTAAAGGACAACCAAATATGACATGGGAACAAAATCATCAACTCTGGAGAAAGGAATGAGAGCAAAATCATCAACATTTTCATGAAAACCCTCAACCTTGGTCCAAGTAAGATCATATGAAAACTCGATGGTGAATGGAACTTGTGTACAAGAAGTGTCAAAATATCATTCCATCTTGACTTTTAGGCATTATATTTCATTTTAAAAATCATGGTAGCAGATATTAGTGCAGGCTAAAAGACAATGCAAATTACAAAAGTAAATGATATTGTTTTTTAAA